>NC_081414.1:318776018-319376018 GCF_030272615.1 Cryptomeria japonica | reverse complement strand
CTATTTTATTATAGACTATATTTGTAAGTGTTTTAATTAAATGATGCTTTATGGGGTATTTTACCCGAAAGGGTTTTCCCCATGTATATCTTGTGTAATGTGTACATTTTGCATGTATGTTTCATATTTCATTTACCTTATAATCTTGTTTATAATGATTAGTATCCTTAGATCCTAATTTCTAACATGGTGTCAGAGCCTATTAGGCTATGCTAATCATTTTTATAGGTTATACTAGAAGATATATAAAACTTGATATGCAAAATTTATTTATGCTTAATCAACATATGTGCAAGGTCATTTGAGCTATGTATCTAATGTGCCTTCTCTATCGTTTTAAAATCAATTTATCAAGGTCAAGTAAGGAAATTCTACCTATTCCTTTTATAGGTGATAATTTTAAAATATTTCATATTCTTTTTCTAAAAGATTTACAATAGGATTGTGATAGGCAACTATTTGATTATCAGATGATTATGTTGTTTAAGTATTAAATTTCATAATCTAACTAACTCATTAATTGTTCTATTATTAGAAAATATATTATCAAAACTTTTTAGTGTCAATTATATAGAATATTTTTTTTTTTAATAGATTATTATCTCTTATTAAAGTTAAAAGATGAGCTCTTTAAAAGTCATAAGTAATGACCCTTGTTGCCCTCCTCTCATATCAATTGAATGTGTTGCCTTAATCAATACATCAAAAAATAATTACACTAGTAACAATATGATTATAAAGACATTTTCCAAAAAAAGAGCTAACATTTCAATTTACATCCCAAAAGATAAAAGTCAACATGACAAAAGAAGTTTACACATTAAACATCTTATTTACAAAACAGATTACCTTTCTATTATACCTAAACCTTTTCTGAAGTGATCAACCTTCACTCTGGAAAGTGGTTTGGTCAGAATATCTACAGTCTGATCTCCTGTGCTAACATATTCCAATTTGATCACATTTTTGTCTACCATGTCCCGCACATAATGGTATGGAATCTCAATATGCTTGGATTTGTCATGAAATACTAGATTTATAGAAAGCTTTATGCAGCTCTGGTTGTCACAATGGATGACGGTGGGTTTCATAGGTTCACCAAATAGTCCCACAAGCAACTTCCTAAGCCATACTACCTCTCGAGCAACCATGGAAGCTGTAATGTACTCGGCCTCGGTGGAACTCTGAGCTACAGAAGACTGTTTTCTGCTGATCCAAGCTATCATGGCTGATCCTAAACTGAAGCAACACCCTGAAGTTCTTTTCCTGTCAGTCACACTCCCAGCCCAATTTGAGTCTGTAAATCCGTGTAGGTCTAGATTGACTTTCTCATATTTGAGACCAAGGTTTAGAGTACCTTGTAAGTATCTCATAATGTGTTTCACTACAATCAAGTGAATTTCCTTAGGCTCACACATAAACTAACTTAAGGCATTGACATCATAACAGATATCTGGCCTTGTATTCACCAGATACATCAGGGACCCAATCATCTGTCTGTAGAGTGTAGGATCAGTGGATTGTGATTCTGTTGCTGCTTCCCTAAGTTTATGTAAATTTGTTTCCATGGGAGAGGTCATAGGTCTGCAGTTATGCATTCCGAATCTCTTCAAAATGTCCAAGGTATACTTTCCTTGATTTAGTATAATATTGTCAGAATTATGCCATACTTCCAATCCTAGGAAGTAATGAAGGAGGCCTAAGTCTTTCATATCAAATTCTTTGGATAGATCATTCTTGCATTGATCTATAAGATGATCATTTCCTGTGATTAATAAGTCATCAACATATAAAATCAACATTAGCATATCACCTTTATTTCTTTTGTAGTAGAGATTAGGATCTGCATCATTTTTATAGAAGCCTAGTTCTGAGAGATAGGTGTCAATTCTTTCATACTAGGCCCTGGAGGCCTGTTTAAGCCCATAGAGAGCTTTCTTGAGTCTGCACACATGAGACTCTGCATCATAAATTTCAAACCCTTCAGGTTGCTCTAGGTAGACTTCTTTTGAGATCTCACCATTTAGAAATGCTATCTTAACATCCATTTGGTGTACCTTCCATCCTTTTGCTGCTGCAATGGCTAATACAACTCTCACTGATGTATACCTGGCAACAAGTGCAAAGGTTTCTTCATAGTCTATTCCCTCCCTTTGTGAGAAGCCTCTGGCTACAAATTTGGCCTTGTGTTTCTCAATACTGCCGTCTGTAGCATGTTTGATTTTGAATAACCATTTAGATGAAACCACAGATTTTTGGTTGGCCTAGAAACAATCTCCCAAACATCATTTTTCATAATGGATTGATACTCTTTAGACATGGCATCCTTCCATACTTGATGTTTAAATGCATCTAATACATTGTTTGGTTCAGCTTTAGAGAGATCATTCATAAGAGCAACATAGCTAGTGAATTTATTAGGTCTTTTGCTTTCCCTGAAGGTTCCTGAAGGAGCAGCAAACTTTTGAGCTTTTGCTACAGTCTTGGTGGCCCATAGAGGTCTTTTTTTGAGGTTTTCTCTAGGTGGGATTGGAGTTTCACCTATGGTTTCCTCAAGATTCTCCCTCTGAAGCTCAGGAGTAGGGTCTTCTTCTATGTTAGGAGTGGGGATATAGATTTCAGGCTCTATTGTACTTAAGGCTCTTTTGAAGGCTAAGTCTTCTTCGAAGATTACATCCCTACTAAGTTCAATATTTTTCTGACCATGTATATATATTCTATAGGCCTTGGATGTTTCACTATATCCTACAAGTATTCCCCTTTTTCCAGAAGGTTCTAGTTTTAGTCTTTTTTCTTTAGGTACATGTATATAGAGAGGACACCCAAATATCCTAAGGTGGCTGATATCTGGTTTTAGTTTGGTAAATACTTCCTCAGGAGTTTTATCTTCAAGATGTGAGTGAGGACATCTATTTTGTATATACATAGCAGTGTTAGTTGCTTCTGCCCAAAGATTGATATTTAGATTCTGATCAAGAATCATGGCTTTGGCAGCTTCTACAATTGTCCTGTTTTTCCTCTCAACTACCCCATTTTGTTGAGGATTATAAGGTATTGTTATCTCCCTCTTAATCTTTGAGTTTTTACAAAAATCTCTAAATAATTCTGATGTGTATTCCCCCACATTATCAGTCCTTAGGGTTTTGATTTTATTACCTAAGTAGTTCTCTGTCAGTGTTTTAAACTCTTTAAACCTACTAAGGATCTCTTCTGATTCTTTACACTTTAGAAAGTAGATCCAAGTTTTCCTAGAGTAGTCATCAACAAATATTACATAATATAAACATCCTCCTAGAGAGGGAGTGGACATGGGTCCACATACATTAGAATGAACTAACTCTAATACTTTGCTTGTTTTCCTAGTACTATTATGGAAGGCACCCTTGATATTTTTAGCTAGGGCACATCCCTTGCATGCCTCTGAATGATATTGCTGCAACTTAGGTAAACCTGTGACAAGGTTTCCCATAGATGACAGAGCTCTATAATTCAGGTGGCCTAGTCTTCTATGCCAGACCTCATTTGCATTTGTTGCTTCGTGAATTAGGGCTAGGTTGGGCTCTGTGCACAGCTCATACAAATAGCCTCGTCTTTGACCAATGACTTTAGCTTTCTTGATGGAAGAATTTCTCGGCCAAGCCAACACCTTGTTCTCCATGAAGGTTACTCTATATCCGTTATCTTCTAGGGCTGATATGGAGACTAGATTTCTCTTGATGTCGGGGACATACAGTACTCCTTCGAGTTGCAATGATATGTCTGTCTTCAGTTTGATGGTGCAGGAACCAATTCCTCTAACTGGATGTGAGGAATCATCTTCGATGGTTACTTCCTCTTCATTATCCTCTGTCATAGAGTTTAGCACTTCTCTAAACCCTATAATGTGTCTGGATGAACCAATGTCGATTACCCAGGAGTTAGACTTATTTGATGCATGGCTTGTAAGTGCTGAGTAGAGGACATAGTTCTAGGAGTCATCTTCTCTTTTAGATTTTCCTGCTCTGGCAAATGTGGCTTGTTTGGCTCTCTCTGGACATTTTGCAACAAAGTGCCTGAACTTATCACACCTATAGCATTGAATATGTGATAGGTCTCTCTTTGAAGTGTTCTTGCCTTGATGACCCTTCCTCTTCCTAAATTGCTTCCTCTTGGTTGTCTTATTTGTGTTAGTATTTAGGACTTGAAGGTCTTCATCTATGTTCTTTTGTTTTATTCCCATCTCGTTCAATCTTGATTCTTCTTGGAGACAATCGTCCCTTAATCTTTCAAACTTAGGATACTTGGACCTTGCACTGGTGCCTTGGACGAATGTACTCCATCCACTAGGCAACCCATCTAGAGCAATGAGTGTTAACTCTTTGCTTTGGATCTCGTAATCCAGAGTTACTAGTTCATCTCTTAGAATTGATATCCGCATAAAGTAGGCGTTGATTGTCTCCCCCTTGTTCATGGTGATATGATTTATTTCTCGTTTTAATGCCAGAGTTCGACTTGCATTTGATATCTCAAATGTGCTTTCAAGTGCTTTGAACATTTTATAGGCTGTCTGATGTTTTCTTATGATGGGCATTATGTTGTTTCTCACCCCATCAACTATTATTTTGATGGCTTTTTCATTTCCTTCAATCCATGTGGTTTTGTTAGGTTCATTTTCAGGTTGATCATTTTTAGTTTGAACAAATGAATCCACTTTGTTCTCCTTTACGATCATCTGGATTCTGAACTTCCAGGCTGAAAAATCATCGCCACCTCCAAGTCTGTCTTCAAATCTGATAGCGCTGGCCATTAGAGAAATGTGATGTAGTATATAACGTTGTTCTTAAATTATTCACAAAATTGAATAGCCTCAAGTTCGATCAACTTGGCTCTGATACCATGTAAAGTTATATTCAATTGCAATAAAAGAACTTATTATATATGTGATAATATTGTCTAATATTTTATTGTTTTGTTTGTAGGCTGAAGGAGAGAGATCATTTATGTTTTTCTATGTCTTCTCCAAATGATTCATATCGGGCTTTATATGTTTAGAGGACCGGTCAATAGATGTCTTGACCGGTCATGTCATTTAGACATGACCGATCAAGGCACCCATTGATCAGTGCCTCTTCATATTGCACATCCCGATCTATGTTATGTTTGGTAACTAACATTAATACCTAAACACTTGTTCGAAGCGATGTTTAGTTATGATGCTTTGTTAATGGCCCGAAAATGTTTATGAACTAAACTCGATAACAATAGCATTATATATGCTATCGGGTTAATACCCCGATAGCATATTAATGCCGATCCATTTATGGATCGACATTAATGTGCTATTGGGTTACTAGCCCAATAGCATTAGATCGACGTCGATCTAATCCATCTTTATCAATGTCAATATCATAATCATGATCAATGTTATAATATGATAAACATATTCAGTTCGGAAAGCATCAATCAGATAGCATAATCAAAACAGAACAAGGGAGATTAATACGTTAGGAGAGTCTTATCTTGCAGAAGCTACTAATGCATTAACATCCTTGAGCCACGAGCCGCTTTCACAAGATGGGCTAAGTTATACCGTTGTGACTTCAAGTGGGAAATTGGAAACATCATTACTCTCCTCAGAAGGATGTTGGGTCTGGAGCATTCTAATGTTTTTGAACCCTAGATGTATCAGTTTATCATGTTTATAAGGCAATCCCATCACATCTCATGGGCTGAAATAATCAGTGATGGTTTGTGTGAACAACTTGCGGTAGTCTCTATCACCATGATGTTCTATATGAACTCATATCTTGTGTATCTAGCAACATCACTTACACACTTCCCTGGTCTGTTTACCAAGGGTGATCGCTCGCTTATACCTGTGTGGGAATACTATGATCAGCTACCTTTGAGACACAACAGACTGCATTACAAGAGGGTTTAGGAGGCATTCTTTGGTTATTTTATGTGTCAATTTGACAAGACACTAAAGAATAAAAGAGTGTCAAACAAAGCATGGGAGAAGGTGAACGAGTATAGCTGTTTGTTCCTTCAGTTATCGACTTTCACATACATGAGAGTTGGAAATTACAATGGGCAACTGTACATGCTTCCTAGATTCCCAACTGATAAAATTATTCTTATGGAATTGAGAAGACAGATCATGGATATTCATGCACATCAATCTGTTAGGCATAAGGTTGGGATGGGGATTTCTACAAATAACCCATTGAAGATTGGTCAATACTCCCTCATTACATCTACCAAAGCCAAAGCTATGGAGAGCGAAATGCAGGAGATAAAACTCAAAAGGTTCAAATCAAGGGCAGATTTTGACTATCGAGGTATGAAGGAGAGAACAAAAAATTCCTGCATACATGTGCATCGCATAGAGGATATTTGGGTGGATATTCATACAGAAAAGGAGGTTCATAAGATGGGTTATTGCAGGCTCACCCTTGAGCAGATTATTGATTTGAACCTGGTGGACATTCCGCAAGGAATGATTGATGATGGCAATGTGCTTGATCCAGAATATGTTTCACGAAGAGTTGATGAAGCCCCACTTCCATTAATTCAGTGGTCACACAAAGAATGCACTTCTATTCTTGAGAGATTTCAGCCTATCTTATAGCTAACACCAACACTTGGCTCAAAGGTAATGGTGTTAAACTTATCAAGATCAAAATTGGTAAGGAAGATGACTCTACAGGATCCCTTGGTCGTAGGACCGAGATTCAGATAGATAACAAGGAAGGTGCATCATCTTCACGCACTAGAATTAAGTTGTCGGTGAGTCGAGCAATGGTACTTCCTCCTGACGAGGAGACAGTTCGTGGGAAGGAAAATCCTCGGCTTCATATTCATGTGATTGATCCTGAAAATCCAGAGGAAGAACAACATTCAGATGATGCTCCTAAGTCACCAGCTTCAGAGTCACCTCATGAGGTCCCTTCCTCAATCCCCATGGAGCTACCTTTATCTCCTCTTGACACAAATGTGGATGCTTCTTCCACTATTCATGATGTTCCTATAGTAGTGGACGAGTCCCCTCAGAATGCTATTCCCATCTTAGCAGTTGAGCCACTTCTTGATCATCAACAAGAGAGTTTGCTGGAAATCTTCGAGGATACTCCTGCATGTATTCATTTGTCAGAAATTGATACCTCTACTTCCAGCTTTGAGAAGTTTATGAGACAATCTTCATGCCCTTTGGTTACCGAGCAAGCCATGGTTGCCATCCAGACAAATACTTTCCCCAGGGTGACCACGGTTGTTCAAACAAAAATTGCTTCTCCTTTGTTTTCAGATGCATTTATTCAAGCTTTGGTGACATACCAAGTCTTCTTACAAGAAATTCAGTCTTCCTTTGAGAAGAAGAATGCCACAATCCTTCGTTGCAGCGATGTTGTTGTGAAAACCATGATTGTGGCAAAGAATACCCATGAACCGAATCTTGATGAGCTACAAATGATCATCCAAAAGTTTGAAGGATTCATGTCTACACATGCTGCAACCTAAGTGTTTTTCAACACTTAGTTGCATTTTTCAGAATTATAATCTCTTAGTTGTAGTTTCTCTTTTGACATGTTTACTTGTAAAAAAACATTTTGTAAATTGCAAGTCAAGTCATTACTTGCACTTTTGTAATTACAAGTAGACAAGTTACAAATCAATTTAGAATAGGACTTGTAACTTTGAAAAAGTCATAGTTAGTTGTTGAATAAGTCTTGGTGGTTGAGAGAATTTCTCAAGTTAGTTCGGATCCTCCCACCTTTTTCTCAAGACTCCTCTCCTATAAATACTTGAGGGGGTTTATTGTAATTTTTATCTTTTTGAAACCAAGCAAAAACCTTGCCAAATTTGCAGCAAAAAAATCTTTGAGCTTTTATGTGTAAATTGAAGAATTGAAAGAAATAGAAGAAGATTACTCAAGTGTTGAGTCTTTGTGTTACAT
Organism: Cryptomeria japonica; assembly: GCF_030272615.1. Taxonomy (NCBI): domain Eukaryota; kingdom Viridiplantae; phylum Streptophyta; class Pinopsida; order Cupressales; family Cupressaceae; genus Cryptomeria; species Cryptomeria japonica. Next base: position 319,368,085 of record NC_081414.1, on the reverse strand, counting down.
TCTTGAGTTTATGTTCCATACTATCTTTCTTGCAAGTCTTTCTTAAAGAGCTTAATCGAATTTGATTTGCAGTCTTTGTGCTGCAAGTATTGGAGGTTAGTATAAATTAGAGTAAATATTCTCTTGGAAAGAGTTGTAAGGCTTTGTGCTCACACTTATTCTTGAGAGAGAGATTAGAAGTAGATTTTATGATAGGAAATAGCTGTGAGACTTTTGTTGAACATAATGTACCACTGAGAGGGGAGTGAATCAATGGTTCCTAAAATATTTTCTCTTTTAAACCAAACTTTGAGTACCGGTTAATAACCTAAAGACTATGCAATCAAACCGGTAAGATATGAGAGGATATCAAAAGAGGCAAACACACAAATGCATAACCCACAACACCAAATGTACAAGGAAAACACAATATGGAAAAAACCTCGATGAGAAATGCTGCTGGAGTCTACTGCTCCAATCCAACCTCACAATGAAACAACAGATTACAATGATTTAGGGCACCAACCCATGCACCAAACACCAACTCGGTGTAATATAACGAAATACAATTTTAATGCAATGATAGCACCTAGTTGCAAATGAGTTCTGCAACACCGGATCAATGGATGTCTGTCGGTTATCAACTTCGTCTATTTCACCAGTCCTTCTACCGGTTATCAGATTGCTCTCTCTGATCTCTTACCGGTTGCTCTCTGCCTTTCTTCTCTTTCTCAGAACCTCACCTTACACAGTATCACACTTGGATGCCTTCCTTACCTTTCAATACCTACCGGTATGCTTGACTGTTAAGACTATAACAGTTTACCGGTTACTCTGTCTCTACTAGTTAGAACCTTTCACCGGTTCAGCCTGCTAACACACACTCTAACTCTCTGTGGAAGAACTCTTAGGTAGATAGTCTATCTTTTTGCTCGGGCTCTCTTCTCTCTCACAACTCGCATCAAGCATCAATCAATTTCAGTCTCGAGTTGACATATTTATCTGTGAGGGTTCCCGCCAAAAGCAACAATCAAACGGTGGCGTGTTAGGGTTTTCCTTCACCAACTCAATCAGTATCAGATCAGATCTGATCTGCTTTTCTGGAATGGTGATCTGCATCACATCAAATAGAATCGCCATCTCCTCGCTTTTCAATGTGCGTTTACTATTTTTGGATGTCTACGACATGCTTTTCTGCGTTGCTCTGTCAATCGCCATTAATGGCTCGACTGTTTCCTTTAGCCAACGAGTACAAAGATCAGATCGTCCTGCAAGGTTAGTTCAATCACCTTGCCACTCTATCTTCCTCGAGCCGCAACATCCTGCCATCGTCCCATGATTTGCAAGTTCTTCATTAATGCCGACCTGCCCGTTAGACTACTACGTCGATGAATACTTCACCGACCTCTGCGTGCTCGCCACCTGGTGTCCACCTGTCATCTTTGTCGACATCCACCTCTGTTCAGACTGCAAAGTCAGTTTGACATCCTTCATCGACCAAGACTCACTACCGATTCAACACACCTTACCGGTATAGCCTAACTTCAATGGTGGACCTTTATACTTGCTGACCTCTTCTCTATCGGTGGATCAACTTGGCCTTCCATCAAACATGCTGGTCCATCCACTGAATCCATTTACCGATTGCATTATACTTCTCTCTGTCTATCGGTGATCACATCTCTGTTCTTCTTTGCTTCTTTGCTTGCTTGCTGGTGGTCCTCCTTTACCAGTAGATGCTTCACTTCATGTGTACCGGTAACATATCTTTTCTGTCTACTTAGACACTTCACCCTTCATACTGGTTGACATCATTTCTTACTTAGTTCACCCATACCGGTCACCTCTACTTACTCACCGGTGACCATTCCATGCCAGTTGACATCAATGACAACATAATGCCAACAACTTTGAGCTCATACTAGTTCTTGATGTCTTGTGTAAAAGGGAATAAGATATTTCAGACTTTGTGCTGCTATAATTTGTTCTTGATATCATTAGCATAGGAAAAGGGTAGATAGGACTTCACATATTCAAGACTTTGAGCTTGATATTGCTGTCTCGTCTCGACAAAAGTGACGAAAGTCTTTGTGGTTTTAGGAAATTTCATTTCCTTTCTCTCATTTCATTTCAAAAGTTGTTATTGTTGTTTTACGTTAAATTGCTATCACTTTTCTATGGAGACAAAAGGATATTGGCTTTCTTGGAAAAAGAAGAAAGACTGTTGTTCCATCCTATTTTAGTTTTAGTATTAGATAGATAGGGGGAGTCTTCCCTTAATTAGGAGAGTATCATACTCACACACTGTGGTTGAAACCACAATTTTGTATATTTCTCCAAGTGTACAAAATTTTCAACCAATAGTTTTTGGCGACTCTACTAGGGTCACGAACGCATTCGAGAGCCTCACGCTTTCTTTTGAAGTCTAGTGTTTTGTTGATTTTTCAGAATATCATCACTTTGGTGGTTCAGATTTCTCTAAGCTGGAAGGTGTTCGTTTCTACGTTCGTCGTAAGAAGAGTGAAAGTTCTCAAGATATATCTCCCGGTGAACAAGCTAGATTTCATTTGCTCACTAGTACATCCTCCCTTTCACGAACTACAAGCTACAAGCTATGCCCCATCAAAGAAAAAGAAGTCTATCCCAAGTGAAAGTTCTTTCTTTTTCAAACCGTTGATATCTTCATCATCTAGCATGGCTAATCTTCCTCCACCTCCTCCTCCCAATCCATCGGTAGCAGCTTTTGGTCCTTTAGCCTTAACCCCACCTCTTCATCCACTTCCACAAGGTTCCCGGAAAAATCTTCCCAAGTTCTATGGAGATGGAAAGCAACATCCCGATGAGCATATTAAATCTTTTTACATGGCTTGTGGTGTTCTTGGAGTAGAACATCAAGATGTTGTTGTTCGTTTGTTCGTAGAAACTCTTCAAGGTATTGCAGCCGATTGGTTTTTCAATCTCACTGCTCATTCGATTGTATCTTGGAACTCGTTGAGAGACAAGCTCGAGGAACATTTCAAGCCCGCAGAAGATTAACATGCCTTGTAGGCCCAATTGACCCAAATGAAGAAGGATACCCATGAAGGCATGCGTGAATTCATTGCTAAGTTTAACAAACTAGCAAATAGAATTCCTACCAATTCTCAACCTACTCCTGAGAATCTCAAGTGCTTTTTCATCAATACTCAGTTAGCAGAGGTTAGTTTCTTGCTAAAACGAGCTACTCCAACAAATTTAACTGCTGCTCAAACAATGGCTATTGAAATTGAGGACGATTTGATCCTAGCTGGTAAAATCAAAAGGGATCGTAATCGGTCCCAAGGAAATTCTCATATGGAGATTTCATCTTCTAGTTCTACCGACCCAATGGTGCAGAAACTAGCAAATGAACTCCTTGCTTTGAAAAAGTAGGTATCTCAGAATTCCTATCCTACACCGTACAAGGATATCCCATGGCGTACATATCCTAACACTGCTGCCAGTTATGCTGCTAAGAATCAATCCAAGCTCCCCCCTCCTCCCAAGAGGCTCGCGCTTGAACCACCTCCTCCAAAGGCAACTGTTGGTTACTATGAGACTGATCAAAGTGAGTCTTCTTACTTTGATTATCAGTTTGATGATGCTACTATTCATCAAGAAGAAGAAGAAGACACAGCTGGCTACTCTACTATACGCTACATGCACTATGATGACTCTGTTGCTAACAAAAGGACTCATAGTCAAGCTTTTGTTGTGATGACAAGATCCCAGACACGGTTGGCTCAACAAGAAGCCGCGAAAGTTGGAGGAGATTCCTAGTTACCTGTTACTATTGCTAAAAGAGGAATATCGCTGCCTTATATTCCAAAGGATGTAGCGAAAAGCCAAGTAAGTAACAATAATCTTCCTTTTGCTTCTTCTGTTGATCCCAAGCCCAGTATGCCTAACTTCAAACCACAATCAGACAATATTCATCCCTCCCTAGCTAGTTCGTTCCAAGCTTTTGACATTATTGATCATGCTAGGAAAACAAAAATTCAAATGTCCGAGGTTGAGTATTTACAAGCTAATCCTGATCAATTTGATAGGCTAGTTAATTTTGTTTAAAAAAGGAAACTCGTCTTATACTTGAAAGCACTACCCCTCAAGAACCCAAGAATTTGCCCAATCATTTGGTGACCATTCCATCTGCTACCCTAAGAAAGATAAAACCCGTTTATATTTCCTTGCTGATCAATGGTTTTCAGTTGAGCAATTGTGTCTTGGATTCTGGTGCTTTTGATAATGTCATGCCCGCTAAGGTTGCTCAAACCTTGGGGTTGACCTTGACCAAAACTTTTGGTCATTGCTATTCCATGGAAAACAAACAAGTGCCTCTTATTGGGCAAATCAAAGATGCTCAATTCGCATTTGCAGATTTTCTAGAAAATAAAATAAAGATGTCTTGGTAGTTGACGTTCCTACATCATATGGAATGTTACTTGGCCGTAATTTTTGCAAGGACGTTGGAGGTGAACTCAACATGGATACAACCAAAGCAAGGATACTTGTCAAAGGTATAGTGCAGAAGTTAGTCCCTGAAAGAGAGACTAAGTACACAGTTGTCAAATCTAATGATCCCCATGCCCAAATTCTTTTTGAATCTACTGGTTTTGGGAATTACTATCTTCATATAGATGAAATCTCGGAGTTCGCTGAAGATTGACCTTCTAGTAGTTTTGACATTTTACTACTTTCAGCAAGTGAAAAGTTTGCTGATGCTGAGCAAGATCAAGCATCGGAAGTTGGACCTTCCGGTTCATATATCATGGAAGAAGATGACAACTTTTCTTTTCATGATGCATCCGTCTCGGATGAGGGTAGTACTAGTCACTCTAATGAAAACAACAGTTCAAATGGTGTTTGGACTCTTGAGTTCGATGGTAGTTGCGCTACAAATGGATCCGGAGCTGGTGTAGTTCTTATTTCTCCTAAGGGAGAGATCTTCCCTTACTCCTTCAAGTTGCAATTTGTTAATGCTAACAATACAGCTGAATATGAGTCACTTTTGTTAGGAATGAGCGTTACATTGAAGAGAGGAATCATAAATCTCCATGCCCATGGTGATGCAAAATTGGTAGTTTGTCAAGTAAGAAACATATATCAAACAACGAATGATAGACTCAAGCATTACCGTAATTTGGTATGGGAGAATATTGAAGATTTTGATGCTTTTAGCATCTCAGTTGTACCTCGTAAGTACAATGATAGAGCTGATTCCCTTGCAGTTTCAACTACTTTGTTAGTTCCCCATCTTGATTTTGGTCATGATAAATATATAATTGAATTGATCTGCAGACCCAGTGTGCCCGACAATTCGGATCATTGGCAGATTTTCACTGATGATAAGCAGATTAATAATTTCTTGCAAGCAGAAGATGGCTTCAACAATCTATACTTTGAAGGGAGTAATTCTCCTTCCTCTTCTTCGTCAATTTCAATGTCAGAAACATCATTTGAACCGGACGAATAAATCCTTCAATTGAAAGGAAATAAAATTCCCAAGGGGTTGGTTTCTCTTGAAAAACTCTTTGATCAACATGATCGTTACATCAAGAGACGACAACAAGAAAGTGCTGATTCTCCCATGTTGATGTATGTAGCTACGTCGGAGCCCTTCTAGGGCCGACCTAGCTCGCCTAGTGTGCATGTGGCCCTGTTGGCCTTAGAAAACATTAATAGTCGGGCCCTATTTGGGCGTCATATGTAACTTGTGATTTAGTTAAATGTAACTTGCAACTAAGGGAGACTCATAGATAACTTCTAATTTATAGGTCTAACCCTATCCTTGGCACCAAAAGTATATGCCCAATTTGAGGTCCATTAGGAGGTATTGATTCATATATATGCAAGGTCATGAATTGAATAACATGAAGGACATTTAGTGTGCTCGGAGGTGACGATAAGAGCTTATCGTATATGGTTGGGAAGGCAATAGATCTGATGTTTGCTTGAGGTTAACGAGCACTACCATAAAATCAACATGGTATCAGAGCAGGTTCCTTTTATAGAGCGTAACTGCTTGAAGGTAGATCCTGTGCTTTTGTGAGGGATTTGAAAACGGAGTTTCATAGTTTGGATTATGTGTATGTCTGGCGCGCTTTTTGTGGTTACTGGGGAGGTGTGCGCCCTAGGAGTACAAAATTGTCGTTTGAAATTTTGACCCCAAGGCTTTCACGAAGGTTGGAAACTACCATGGAAGATCTGGCTGTTGATAAGATTGCTAACAATGGCGTGGGCCTCATTCTACCGGAGCGTGCTGCGGAACTTTATGATGCATTGCACTCGTATTTGTCCCAGGCGGGGATTGATGGCGTGAAGGTCAACATTATTCATATTTTGGAGTTGCTGAGTGAGGGCCTTGGTGGACGGGTGGAACTAGCTAAGGCTTATTTTAATGGGCAGAGCGAGTCCGTGAGGAAGTACTTCAAGGGAAATGCAATGATTGCCAGTATGGAGCACTGCAACGACTTTTTGTATCTAGGCACTGAGCAAATCACCCTTGGCCGTGTTGGAGGAATCAAAGATTGTATTCAAGGAAGGAAGATTGCTTGCACTTCTTCGCAGAGGAAGAATCAACATTCAGGGGAAGTCTGACATATCATCAGAAATAACCTTGGACGAAGAGGTCAGAAGATTGATTTCAGCTTCAGAGGGAGCTTGAGGAAGCCTAACATTTCAGCTTCAGAGGGAGCTTGACATTTCAACTTCAGAGAGAGCCTGACATTTCAGCTTCAGAGGGAGCCACGTCATCATGAAAATTTTGTTAATGAGTTCTTCTCTATGAGGGAGAAGTTCGAGGTGCAATCCCTTGTTAATGAGTTCTTCTTTGTGAGGAAGAAGTTCGAGGTGCAATCCCTTGTTAATGCATTCTTCTCTGCGAGAGAAGTTTGAGGTGAAAGCCCTCGTTCCACCCTCTGCGAATAGGCATGGTGGAGATGCATTCTTCTTTGGGAGAAGTCTGAGGTTAGAGCCCTCGTTTCACCCTCTGCGAGTAGGCATGGTGGTAATGCACCCTTCTCTGGGAGAAGGTTGAGGTGAAAGCCCTCTTCCACCCTTTGCGAGTAGGCATGGTGAGCCCACCCTCTGCGAGTAGGTATGGTGGGTATCATGGAAGAAATTCCATGATGTGCTTGTTCACCCTCTGGAAGCAGCTATGGTGAACATCATCCATGGGAGTAGCCATGGTGGTTGTATTCACTTACATTTTTCATGGGAGCAGCCATGTATCTCGAATCTTGAGAAGATCTCCTCCCTAGCTAAGAGGGAGTGTTGATGTATGTAGCTAGGTCGGAGCCCTTCTAGGGCCGACCTAGCTCGCCTAGCGTGCATGTGGCCTTGCCGGCCTTAGAAGACATTAATAGTCGGGCCCTGTTTGGGCGTCATATGTAACTTGTGATTAAGTTAAATGTAACTTGCAACTAAGGGAGTCTCATATGCAACTTGTAATATATAGGTCTAACCCTATCCTTGGCGCCAAAAGTATATGGTCGACTTGGGGTCCATTAGGAGGTTTTGATTCATATATATCCAAGGTCATGAATTGAATAACATGAAGGACATGTAGTGTGCTCGCGGGTGACGATACGAGCTTATCATCTCACACATCGCCCCATTGAAATGGTGACCCCCTAATTTTTGCTATCAAGGGTTAGTTTAGTTTGCTTGGTTGCCTGGTCTTGGCTATTAGTCTTTGCATTGAAGGGTCGCCAGGGGGTTCATTAGGATAGCAAGCTTTGCTTGAGTTGAGGTGGGTCAGTAGGTGGTCTAGGTCAAGCCTTTGCTCTTGTTTCTACGTCATGTCTTTGAGTTAAGGGAGTGAATGAAAGTTTGTGAGTGAGTATCATCAAGAATTTTCCCTCTGAGGGTTGGAGATTGGTCCAATTGATGAATGATGAAGCTCTAGGCATTAATTGGTATAAAATTGACCTATTTTGCCCTTGGAAATGCCTAACGACCAAGCCTAGACTTTGAAATTTGGAAATAAACTTGAGTTCACCTTTGGAGACGCCTTGGATAAGCTTAGACGTGGAAATTTGGGAAAAAGGTTAAGATTTAAGCCTAAAAGACAAATTTCGCTCCTGACCCGTCCAAAGGGTCTAGAGCGAAATTCCTAGATAGGTCTTGTCCTTCCAGGGGTACCTAGGCGAAATGGTTAAGATGTCCTTGTAATCCAACTTTTGAGTCGGGAATTCCTTTAAGGTGGTTTGTTAGCATGTCTTGAGGTAAGAACAACATGAATGAGGGTGAAGTTTGAGTGTTTGGGTGGTATCTAAGGTTAATTCTTCAATTTCGCTCCTGACCCTTCCAAAGGGTCCAGAGCGAATTTCCTAAAATATCCCTTCCTGGTCCTAATTTGCATCAAAAAACCTTGTCCTTATCACGTATGAATAGAGAATTGATGTGTGAAACAAAATGAAGTGAGGAAAAGTCAGGAATTTGTGCAAAAAGCAAAATTTCACTCCTGACCCTTCCAAAGGGTCCAAAGCGAAAAAAATTTCAAGCTCCTGACCCCTCCAAAGGGTCCGGAGCGAAATTCCCCAAAAGACTTATTTCTTCAATAAGGACATTGAATGGTGGTTCTGCATGGCAGAGAAAGGGATCAAAGATCAAGTCTAAAGCGAAGATGAGTGAAAAAGGATGAGAATTAAGCCTAATTGAGCAGTTTTGCTCCTAACCCTTCCAAAGGGTCCAGAGCGAATTTCTCCATGAAGCATTATACCTTGCTCCAACCTACAAACTAATTCATTCCCAAGCATTTCTTCAAGGCAAAAGGTTTGTTTTTGATGATTAAAGGATGAGATATGAAGTTTTGTGAAGGAAGATCAAGCAAAATGTAAATTTCGCTCCTGACCCTTCCAAAGGGTCTAGAGCGAAATTCCTAGCAAGACTCTTTATTTTGCCTAAGGACCTTGTTTTAAGCTAAATAGATGGCGAATTGACATGATTATGGTAAGAGGAGATTTGATAAATCAAGTTCAAGGCAAAGAAAGGAGAAAAGAAGTGTGAAATGAGCCTAAAGAAGAATTTCGCTCTTGACCCTTCCAAAGGGTCGAGAGCGAAATTTCTTAAAACACTATTTTCCTCCTTATTCAAGCCAAGATCTTTGATCCTAGGACATGGTGGAGACAGGATGGTTATATACTTGCCTTAGGAACTGAATAGAAGTAAAAGCAATGATGGATTTGAGGGTAAAAGACAAATTTCGCTCTTAACCCTTCCGAAAGTTCCACAGCGAATTTTTATAGAATCCTCCCTTTGCTTCAAATTTGAACTAAATTTTGTGCCTTGAAGCCCTAGTTAGGATGTCATCATGCCTTGGAATCAATTGAGGGGTGAAAAGGTGGAAGAATTAGGCCTAAAATGCAAATTTCGCTCCTGACCCTTCCAAAGGGTCCAATGCGAAATTCCTAAAAACTCCTTTTGCTCCCAATTTTGTATCAAGCCTAATGTTGATTGAGGTGGATTGAACTTAGAGGCATCCTTAGGCATGCATTTGAGTAAGTTGTGGTCACAAAATGTGAAGAATTTGTCCTAAAATGCAAATTTCGCTCCTAACCCTTCCAAAGGGTCGAGAGCGAAATTTCCTATAACCTCTTCTTGCTCCTTGTTGAGACCAAGATCTTGATTTCTAAGGCATGGTTTGGAAAGAATTGATATGTACTTGCCCTTGAAAGGTGATTTAAGGCAATGAAGTGATAGAATTGAAGCTAAATCACCAATTTCGCTCCTGACCCTTCCAAAGGGTCTAGAGCGAAATTCCTTATAGGTCCTGTCCTTGGCCAGGGTCCAGAGCGAAATTCCTAGGAGATCTAAAGTTTTGACTAAGTCCCTGAGCAAAACCCATTCCTAAACAATTTTGGAGGCGAATGATTTGATCTTGGTAAGGTAAGGTTGAAAATGAGGTCTAAATAAGCAACTTTGTCCAATTTTGCTCCTGACCCTTTGAAAGAGTCCAGAGCGAATTTCACTATAGGGCCTGTCCCTGGAGAGGATCTTGAGCGAATTTCATTCTAATGCCTTCTTGTTGATGATTTAAGGTGAGAAATATCATGTTAGAACAAATATATCATGTATACTTAATCATCCTTTGTTTGTTTTGCAAATCAACAAAATCAAGATGGAGGAGAATCAAGCCAGGACAAGGAAGACCTATTCAAGTTCCATCATCATCAAGGACACTTCAAATGCATGGAGGAGGACTCAAGGTGCTTCTAAAGCGTTGGAAGACTTCAAGTGTTCAAGGAGTTGCAAGCTATCCTCAAGATCTTCATTTTACCACATGGAAAAATCACAGGATGACAGAGAAGAAGGATCTTACAAGCACTTCAAAGCGAAGTATGGTACCAGAGGAGTGACTTGACTGTGAAGATGCCTCATCAAACACACGGGAATCAAGGAGGTACATCATTCATCGCATCAAAGATAGGAGGATCAACCAAGGCAGAAACGACATACAAGGTGGCATCCCAGTCACTATTCCTCCAATCAGATAGCTCCACCTCAGCATGTCCAAATTCAATGTACCTGACTCACCAGTGATGGCACAAACTTCGAGGCACCTACCCTGATTTCCTATTGGCTCACAAATATTGAATGTAATTATTTCATTGGCTAAAGGCGTTTGTTGTAACAAACCCTAATTAGGGTTTTCTATCTTGTAATCCTAGCCATCCATTGTAAATCAATCAGAGCCATTGAAATGTAAGGAGCTCTCTATATAAGGCTCTGGCTCTTCATTTGTAAAGGTTAATAGTTAGAGATTAGTTAATAGTTAATAGCTAAGAATTAGTAACTAGAATAGTGAATAGAATAGCAATTAGAATTAGAGTAGGAGGAGAAGGCAAGAAATTGTTGCGTTGATTGTAAATGAACTCCATTTTCATTGAAGTTATGGTGAAATGCGTTGTTTCTTTGCAATATGCATGGTCTCTTGTTGAATCTTCATTTTAGATGGTAAATAATCAGATTGGATGGAGGAAGTAACGGAATGCACTCGCGTGGAATCGGCCTAGTCCAAACCACCAGGCTCTTGCTGACTGTAAGTGCGCCCTAATGGTCAACTGGCATAGAATGAGCTTAATCTCAAGTCGTTACGCGTCTCTTGTTCATGCATTAACTTGAATGGTGATCGGTGTCTGATAGTGTACGATTTGAATATATTCGAAGCATCCCTTAGAATATCACACTGAGTTGGTGTCAGATTGTTCAATCTGATAGTGAGACCCAGCCTAGTAGGACTCCACCTAGTTGTTCATCCATCTTCTTGCATTCTAGGTCTTAGATTAGATTCTCCAAACCTTGTATCTTTTGATATTTCTTTATCTTCCAGCTAGTAGATAGGACTTGAGTTCCAGCAGATTAAACACTCAGGAAGTCGAATGTAAGTCCCTTTGTGAATCCAACATAATCACATTAGACCAAATTGAGCTTATCCACACATAGAGACCCTACATACAAGAACCTTGGAGTTGCCTCGATTGATCCTTAGGCGAAATCTTCAACATTCGGGGAAACTTTGTTCAAGAGAGGATAAGATACCTTGGTATTTTATTCTGTTTTCGCATGTGCATAAAAAACACATCAACAAAATTGGCGCTAGAAGGAGGGCATGATCGCAATGAACACTGAGCAACTGAAATCGAGATTTTATTAAGTCATATTTAGAGGAGTTATCTAGGGCTTTTACCCTCTCCTTCACGCTCAACAAAATTGAAGCAGAAGAAAGGTGAGCGAACACGAACTCTTGAATCCAAGGAAGATCAGTGGAAAGCCATCTTCAACGCTCGATGGAAGTGGTACAGAGAAGGAAGGTGATCGTTGAGTCGTCAGTTGGACTTGCGAAGAAAAGAAGCACTTTGCGTAGCTGGAACCAGTTCAGCTTTCAAGTTGAATCTGAGATATTCGAGATCTCTCTTATTCCAGAAAATCCAAAAAAAAAAAAAATCGAAAAAAGGTAAAAATAGAAAATAAAAAAAAATAAATAAAAAAATAAAAAAAGGAAGATTACTCGATGGAGCGACAACACCTTCAAGAGGATCAACAAATTGATTTTCCTCAACTTTGGTGGAGATTAAATACACAACTTTATCCACGCTGATTGTCCAAGTTTGCAAGGCCAGGGCAGTGTCAAATCCATGAGATAAATGAACATGATGAAATGCATTGCTTGAAATACCTATCAAGGATGGAGTCAGCAGTACAAGGAAAGATCTTCTTTTGGGATGTCCCTAGGCCAGAAGCAGAAGAAGGTGGTTTCAGCGTCCCAGAAAGCAAAGATCCTCTTTCAAACTTCTTATGGATGATCGAGCGAACTTATTTTGAATGGTGAAATCCGTTTAGAAGGCATATTACTACCATTGTGGTGTAGGATTCACAATGCACCTCACTCCGAGTTTACTTGCTCATTGTGTGAAATGGCTATCAACCAAGTCAGATATCAGTTTGGAATGCCAATCTTGTCCGAAGAAGAATGTATCATGAATAGATCTTGGGGCGCACATCTCGCAGCTGAATTCAGAAGAACATATGAACAAGATATCACTCCAACACCTGATTGTGAGAGGAACCAGTTGCACATCAACGATACAAATGCATTTGATGATCAATGTATTACAGTGGATAGCTCACCATGCCTTGCACCTGAAGAAGAATACCATGGAACGAAAGTTGAACAAGCAATCAAAGAAGAAGATGACTCATTCCTTGAAGAATTCTCATTTATGCTACAAAAGGAAATCCTTGAGAATGAAATACAAGTGGTTTCAAGTAGCATCCTTGAAGAGGACAATAAAGTTGACATATTGAATGAAGAGCTACAAATCATCATAAGTGAGCCCAGGTATGAAGAACAAATCGAGGGTGCGCTTAAAGACTTCATCACCACCATATTATTTGAGTGGGCACTGAAAGATCTCATGGAAGAAGCAAAAATGGAATCACGGTCAAAAAAATTTCAAGACAAACAAGTTATGGTGAGTGATGTGATTCATCATCAACTCCGGCCTCCCGAGACAATGCTTGAGAATGAGATACCACCAGAGATTGTATTTGGTCAACTAGAGGAAAATTTTGAAGCTCAATCGCTCAAGGAGTCCCTGGTTTTTAAAGATATGCTCACAAAATTTCATAAAGGTGCATGGTTTATGAAAGATGTCACTATGAAAGTAAAGAGAGTTGAGCTATTCGAAGGGGCGCTGGGCTTGTTTCAAGTGGAGCTTCCAAATCAAGATAAACATACTGCGAATGCTCGTGGAATGGTTCATCATCAATGGTGACCTCCTGAAGCAGCTGGAGATCTCGCTTCCAATAATGCACTTCCATTCAAACACAGACAATGCCAGGTTGTCTCTTTCCTTAATCCTAGCCTTGAAAGTTATTACGATTTTGATTATGGGGGTTTTGGAAAAACAACTTCCATTTGGATAGATCATGGTCCTAACCTCAATTGATTATCTTACATGAAACCTTGCCTGAATATGAGAGATGCATGGTGAGAGCTTGCTTTTCTGTATTTAAGGATGAATTTGCTCGACTGAGAACCATCACCTTTGCCATGCTCCTGTTGCACGACTTGAGAAATCATGTACATATGTCGCTTATTTGAGTCGTGTCAAGTCTGGGAGTCTTGTATATAGCTTTAGAGTAGGTTTTCCTTTCGTGTGTTTTAGTTAGGGGTCTTTTGAGCCTTGTTCTTAATTTGCCTTGAGTCATTTGATTCATGATTCTTTAGTGGCTCGGGTAGTTAGTTGCTAGTTTAGTCCGTTGGCTTTTGGTTTGCTGTAGGTCGGTTTGCTTAGTTTAGGTGTCCTGAGTAGGAGCCTCCATTTGTGAGAAGGGTGTCTGTGTTGTTTGCTCACACACTGGCAATATCTTGGATCTTATGTTAGATTCATTTCTCAGATATCTATTCATGAAGTGCTTGGAATCCGAGGTTGTTCCTCTACAACTCTATCATCTGATCAGGACTTGTACTTGACTTGGAAGGGAATCACTTTCTGTATCTTGATGCCGACATCTTTGATTACTATATCTTTACACATTAATAGACTCCGAGTCATTATGGTTTTTAGGTGAAGCTGTGATTAGTGAAAAATCCAAAATCTTGCTTCAACACCACCGCAATCCTCAAACCCTAGTAAGCTTCACTGCTTACAAGCGAAAGGAAGTGACGGAACGAAAAAGCAATATCAAAAGAGAAAAGAGAGAAAATGAAAGAGAAATCAAAAGAAAATAAGTAAAATGAAATATCAAAATTGGCTAATGGAAACATACGAGTAACTCCATTGGGGCTATGGACGCCCAGCGGGCAATGGAGCAATGTTCCTGAGATTGCGGCGATAACCTCGTCGGGACTATGGACATCTGACTGGCAGCGAGGCTCTATCCAGGATGCTTATGAAGTTTAGATATACTACGTAGCCAATCACAGGGGAGCCTAAACGTCATAGTTGTCTTGTCGACAGGAATGAATACACTTGCACACACAAATGTAATCAATGACTAAGTATCTTGATATGGGTCGGGATTCTCCTTCTGCTTTGAGTGCATTTTCTAGTCTCTTGACAAGGGGGTTGAATTTTCCGGAGGTTCTAAGTGTCGATTGGGTCTTTATCTTTGAAATGTTCAGGAACATTCATTCGAGGTGGCGCTAGATGTTGTGACGTATTCACGCATCGCCCCATTGAAATGGGGACCCCCTACTTTTTGCTTTCTAGGGTTAGTATAGTTTGCTTGGTTGCCTAGTCTTGGCTATTAGTCTTTGCATTGAAGGGTCGTGTTGATGTGTGTTTTAGGCACATAACATTACAGAATAAAATACCAAAGGTAATTTACCCTCTCTTGAACAAAATCACCTCAGATGCTAAGAATGACGTCAACTAAAATGATTCCAAGGTTTCTACATGTCAGGTCTTGACGAGTGGGTAACTCAATGGTCGACGTGAATTGCTGTGTTCACTTGGGGACTTACGCAAATGTTTGGTAATTTCAAGTTAATCTGGTTAAATTTGGTTAAATTGTGAAATTTTGAAATTTTCCAAAATTTTTCGAAGTTTGGCTAATGGATGATGTTGAGTGTTATGGCAGGTGTTCAAAAAAGTCCGCCCAAGCATAGTCCGACACGTTGGAGAGATGATCAAGATCTGCCATGTTAGAGGTGCATCAAAAGTCCGCCATAGAGGGATGCTCAAAGTCCGCCATGATGAAGGAGGCCTTCTAAAGTCCGCCATGGAATGAAGGGATGTTTGAAAAGTCCGCCCTCCTTGGTGACCTTCCTAAACTCCGCCCAAGGAAATGGATGCAACGTTGGAGGTCCACCAAAAGTCCGCCCAAGGAAGACCTCACCAAAGTCCGCTTTGGAGATATCTCCTAAAACTCCGCCCTCCTTGGTGACCTTCCTAAACTCTGCCCAAGGAAATGGATGCAACGTTGGAGGTCCACCAAAAGTCCGCCCAAGGAAGACCTCACCAAAGTCCGCCTTGGAGAAATCTCCTAAAAACTCCGCCCTTCAAGCAAGTAGCCAACCTTTTAAAACTCCGCCCTATGCCCTGTGTTGAGGTCACTCCAAAAGTCCGCCCTCCTTAATAGACCTTCAAAAGTCCGCCCTAGGGGAACACTCTAAACTCCGCCATACATGATGAAGGAGATGCCTTCAAAAGTCCGCCCTATCACGGGGAATGTCCAAAGTTCGCCATGTAGGGGTAGTAGAAAGTTCGAAATTCTTAAGGAGGTAGCCCAAAACTCCGCCTTGGTAGAGGTCTTCCTAAACTTCACCTTGGTAGTCATGATAAAAACGCCGCCATGTGTTGAGGTAACTCCAAAGTTTGCCCATGGAGAGAGCCTCTAAAAGTCCGGCCAAGCTTGGAATTGAAGGCAAATAAACATGTTGGAGTCCTTCCCAAAGTCCGCCCAAGTATGAAGTTGAACATTCAAAACTCCGCCCTACTCTTGGAAGTCAAATAAATTCAACAAGAATGTGAGTGATGTCATCAAATCTTCCCAAAAATCGAACTCCTAATCAAATTAGAAAGTTGGAAAAAGAGATTTTCAAAGATCATTGAGTTGAAAAGTCAAAATGGAAACTCAAAATTAAAATTGGAAAGAAGATATTTACAAATCAAAAGGATTTTCATACTGAGTTCCAGATTAGAACTTTTTGGAAGATACTATTTTATGAGCCTAGTTCGAATTAATAAACTAAAAACAATTTAGGAACTTGCATGAGTAAAGGATTTTCGAACTAAAGAAGATGACAACACTTTCCAAAAGATTTGAGTTTCATTTAGAAACATGAGTTGGATGATTTTGTGTGTTTCTAATTAAGAATTAAACTTCATTTACAAATACATCATTTGTAACTTCATTTTTACACCAAGAAGTTCGAAATTCTTAAGGAGAGCATAGTGAAGTATTTGCAGATTGGAGTTCATCTGGAGAAAATTTTGATATTGCTTGCAGTTTGGCAAGCTTCTTGACAAAGGATTCACAGATTTTTGAGTAGAGCCTGCTAGTATAAGGAAGAATTATTAATTCTTTCTGAGTTTTCTGAGAAACTTCCAGCCTTATTGCGATTTATTCGAAGCTGAAGTTGAATTTACGATGCAGATTTGTATATTTTCTGAGTTTTTTCAGAGTCGTTGAAAATGATTTTAGTGGATTTATTCGAATGAAAATCATTTTATTGACTAAGTAAAAGAAAGTTTTTGAAGTTACAACACTTGGTGTCGATTTATGATCACAATCATCCTTAGGATTGAAGAGTTGACAGATGAAAATCCTGTTTTTGTGGCTAAGTATGATAATAAAATGAAATTTTCAAACACTTAGCCACTCGCAGCCCCTATTTAATTCACGAATTAATTTCTAACTTAAGCTTCATTGTCTAATTGCAGATTTTAGGCACTATGAAATTTCAAGTGGATAAAGACGCTCCTCCTGAGTCAAGGATGACTTCGAAGTGGAAGAATGTTAGCGACACCAACCTCGGGCACATCAATCTGAGGGAATTTAAGAGGCGGATGTTTGGTTTGGACAACCTTGTGCCTAACACAACCACACGAAGGATGATGAAGAGTGGCATCGTGCATGCTGTTGGTTTTCTCCCCACCATGCAATGCACCGAATTAGTAGTTGAATGTGCTAAGCATTACAACCCCACCAGTAAGGACATTGTTGCACCTGATGGAAGAGCGCTGGCAAACATCAGCGATGAGGCCATCAGAGAAGCCTTCAGGATCCCAAAGTATCATAACACTCTGTAGATGACCAAGGACGAAGTTGATAGCATGTATCAGGACCACTTGGAGGAGTATGACGCCATTGTTAATCATTCCTAGCTGGATAAGCCAAGGAAAGGCGCCTCCAAACTTCAAAGGAAGAGCTTGGTGAGAGCATACTTCAAGGAAGACATTGGAGACATGATCGTTCAGCTGAACAGGGTAATGGGAAATCCTCAAGGTGCTCCATTCGAGCCCTGGATGTATTATTTCATTAATGAAATAATGAATGGAGTGAAAATGATAGACTGGGCCCGAATGATAAGTGACAACTTGGACAGCTAGCTGAAGAACCTAGAAGAAAATAGGACCTTCTTTATGAGCTCGTACCTGTTTTATTCCTTGGCCAAAACCTACAGATATAGAGGTCTCACTTGCAGAGGGGAAGTGAGAAACAAAGAAAACCAGTTTCCAGTCTATGATTGTTATCCCCAGCTCCACATGGAAGAAAAGTTCCATTTTAAAAGAGTGAATGATACCTTCCTCATGTACATCACGTGAACGTTCAAGGTGGACTGCACCAGAGACTCTCTCAAGAGTCTATGGACTTCATCAGTAGATTTGGATATTGGTATATCCAATACCCGAAGTTCACTTACCTTAGAATTCAGGGGTTTACCGAGTCTCCCTATAAGCTTCCAGCTTACCCTACCAACCGAGTTGTGTTACTCGAGGTTGTGAGGCAATTGGAGGGGTATATGGCGATTCAAAGAGATAAACAGAAGAAGGCAGGAACCTCCTCTCTCATGATTGGGAATGGGCTGGAAATATGTCCATCGTCACAAGCTGCTGCAACTGCTGAGAAGGAGTTGGCTTGGTATCCCTTTTATCAGTACAAGGCGAGGAAGAATTTTGATCCGTTCCGCAAAATAAAAAGGGTTGAAGGGAAGACGTTTGAGCATAGAGCTAATTTAAAGATTATTGGGCTAACGCAACCAATAGTTTTGAAATTAGGAAGAGATTTTGGTCAAGGATTCCCTTGAGCCTGGTAAGAGCGACGAAGGTGTTTAGAGTTGCTGACGAAGTAGAGGACAACCTTGAGCTTCAACAGCCAGGCTTCGAAAAGATGAAGAATGAACCACTAGCCTTGATAGATTGGGTAGACGGAGAGAAATCAGATCTAGCAGACCTCATGAGGTCGGTGGTTGAGTATTCTAGGTGGTGGACATCTAAAAGGACAAAGCAATTAAAGTCTAAAAGTGTGGCCTTGACCTATGAATTGATGGGAGTAGATGACTCTTTGTCCTCCAACCCTTGTATCTCTACAAGTAATGCCCAGAATCCAGAGAGTGTTGGGTCTCGGAAGAGGAAGGAGTTAGTTGGAAGCTCCGAAAAGGTCACAGGAAAGAAGATTATAGGGGAAAGACGGGAGTCCAGCGAAGGTCATTCCATCCTGAGTGCCGCTTCTATCGTACCTAATTAGAATGTCGTTGAGGAGCAGGAGATGGACATATGTATGGTTAATAATGAAGTGAGTGTGCATTTTCCTTCAATCAAGGAAATAATGAAAGTAGTCACCCAAAGCCTGAACAAAGAGCAAACTGAAACAGCTACATCTCCAGTAGTCTTCTTGGATGGTATAGCTACTAACCCAGGAGGAACAGATGATGGGCTTTATCGAAATACCATGGAGCAATCAACTATCCCTGATTGGCTAAGGGAAAGGATAAAGGCTAAGGTCCCCAAGGAAGCCTGTTCTGAAGAGATCACAACAGCATTTCTAGAGAAGGTGAATGAGCTAGTCATAGCCAAACTGCCCAAGCCAGCCAGAAAGTTCTCGTTGATTCAAAGAGATAGTGCGGGATTCAGGACAATTCAAATAGTTGTGCCGAAGGAAGGGAAAACTCAGGACAGTGTTGCCCCAGAGAACTACAAGATCACCACTATAGAGCTGGGTAAGCCCACCCAAGACCAAGAGGTCCAGTACTTTGATGACTCTTGTAACGCCCTGAAGGCAAGTTTAGCTCAGGAGAGAGAGAAGAGAAAGAAGGTTGAAGAAGAAAACCAGCAATGGAGAAAGTATGTTCTCCATCTTACCAGGCCACTTAACCATGAGATCTCGGTTACCCCTCCACAGCCTCTTCAACAGGAATCGATGAAGGATTATGAGGACATGAAGGGCGCGTTCACACATGCCAAGGAGTGGATTTTAGATGCTTCAGCATGTGCTGATATACTGGTAGAAAATTTAGTGTCAGCACATGAGTCGGCCTCTTCGTTGGTCAGCTGTATCCAAGACCTAGCTACCAATTGGGAGGACGTGGAGGAAATCCAAGATGAAATACTTCTGCATCTGAAGGTTATCCGAGGCTTGTCGAAGAGAACTCTAGTGGATGCAGGTGTCATACAGGCCGGAGATAGGTATGACTTCAACACCTAGTATTATGCCTTGGTCACCCGGATTGAAGTTTCGAAGAAATCCGAGACTAAGTGCTTTGAAACAGAGGAGAGTGTTAGGGAGATCTTGAGCAAGGTGTTTCATGTAGCGTCTGAGATCTGGAAGAAAGAGAGTATAAGGGAGAAGCATTTGCAAGCAGAGAACCTGAGAGCTAGGATTCAGTCAAGCTTCTTCAAGGACTCAGGGATGATTGACAAGGGCGATCTTTCAAAGATTGCAAACTTTCTCTTCATCGATTTTCTTGCCCAAGAGGTTTAGTGGGAAAGCATCCTTGCCACATGTACCGATGATGTGGACATCATCGACTTCCAAATTAACAACTTGCCAAGTGTCACTATGGAGGTTAGGCTTATTGTGTCCAGGTACATCGAATCTGCGAAAGAGGAAAGTGGACGTTCACCTTAGTGCAATTAGCAGTTGTGCCACATGTCACTTTCTTATTCATTCAAGCTGATAGTGTTTTGGGAAACCCTAGATAGGGTTTATAGCTTTCAATCTTGGCCCTTGATCATTGTTTGATCTCAGTCGTTCATTTATTTTTGAAAAACTATATAAGGCTACCTCCTCTCATTTGGAGAGTGTGAGGTTTTTGATGTATTGTTGTGTAAGGTCATTTCCAGATAATATATTGCATGTGCGCTTTCTCTTAAGGCTTTGTAATCCCTATTATTTGAATGATTTGCATGGTTTCAATTTCCTCAACACTTAGTTAGAGTTAATTTAGATTTGTTTTCATTGTTGTTAATTTGAATGAAGGATTCGATAAGTGTCAATTAATGGTGTATCTTCGCTCATAATTTTGGTAAATGGATGATTTCCATTTCACCGTGCAAAGTTAGTTTGAGCCCATCCTCTGTGCATCCCAACATCTTAATCATAAGCACAATCCATTGAAGATTGCACCGGCTTTGTGTAGTTGTCCCTAGTGTGGCGAAGCAAAATTGGTTTCCCGAGAGAACCCAATTGATACCGTCTCTAGAGTTCGTAGGATTAGATTAGCTTTTCTAAACCCTATCTCTTTTCTCCTTTTTGAAAGTCTAAATCCCGGAAAATCTAAAAAAAAGAAGAGCCTAAAATTGCTAAATCCGTCTAAGTCCAGCAGTTCAAAGACAGTTGTTAAACGTAAGTCCCCCTTGAGATTTTCAGCATACACTAACCAAGAAACTATTTCACTAAAGTCGCTTGTTCGCACATATAGACCTTGGAATCAATAGTGATTTTTCAGGAGAGGATAGAATACCTTCGGGTATCCTATTCTAATGTTTGGTAGATGATAAAATAGACACCAACAGGCTTGACCGCCACAGCTCCACCGCTGGATCTCCGCCCGGCCCTGCCACTGGCGGCTTGTCACTCAGTCGCGAAGACTATTCAACATGCAACTTCCCTTCATGGTCTCATGACTGTCGTTGGATTATTCAGATCTACCCGACTTTTAAGAACCCGATACATGCGTTAAAGATCATATTCAAGACTTAGGGAATATTAAAGCATTCCAACTTTAATAAAAATGAAACCCACCTAAGCTTAAGACTTAAATGGCCCCTTTCGACGACATAATGAACCTTCCGGTTAAGTGGTGAAAAAGGTAACGATTAAAAAGACCTTCCCTTAGGACAAGAGACATCTAAAAGTTTTTTTTTCACAAATGATTTAAATTCATTAAACCCTAAACCCATAGAAGCTTAAACCTGCAGACTTAGAACATTGAAAATTTGCAGAAACTTAAAGAGATATCAGGAATATTACAACACCACCCAAATTACTGATAACACAAGGATTGCTCCTTGTTCTTGGGAGGTCGTTTTGTTGATCAAGGTATGCTTTCTTCCCTTGTTCTTGTTTTCATTTCTTGTTTTAGTTTGTTTTAGTCTCCTTGATCAATTTGTATATATGTTAGTTTTGTTTTGTTCTTGCCTAAAATCGGTTTTGTGAGAGATTTTCCCCTTTGTTCCAAGTTTGCAAAGCAATTTGTGAATTGCATTGTCTTTCCCCATTTTCCCTCTTTGCTTGCATTCGGGATTTAAAAACCCGATTGCAAGTGAGATGAAAATAGTTGATCTACCCCTTCGGTTAAAAAATCTTAACCATCTTTTGTTGGAAACTACTCATCCCTTCAAAATCGGGTTTTTAAAACTTGATTACAAGTTGAATGTCCTTCCCATTTTCATATAGATGTTCTTCCCAAAACCTTTTCATTTTCACTCATATTCATTGCCATCATCCGTATATACCATTCCCACCATTTCCTACATGTCAAAATCTCATTTTTCACCCACTACTTCATTTTCCTTTTTACAAGTATACTTGCATTCGGGTTTCAAAAGCCCGGTTGCACGTTTGTTCTTCCCTACTTGTACACTTGTAAAACGTTCCCCAAGATCCGAAATTGGTCAAGACCCAAGTTCCAAGCATCCCTATTTATTTCTCATCTTCCTCTCACAAAGTTGTGAAGTGCAAGAGATAAGATTTTTCCCATTTGAAGAAGAAATATGCTAGTTGCAGCTGATCTTGATGTTGCTTTGACACTTTTAAGTCTTCATCGCAGCATATCAGGTTGTTCTTCAATGTCAGATTTATCATCATCTTTCGTTCCAAAGAAGATGAAATACAAATTTGATAACTACCAGAATGAGGTCCCCCCTTCACAAGTTTCCTCTCCTATGGATCATATAAAGGATACGGAAATAGGGCATGTTGACATGTCAGATTTCATCAAAAGGGTGGATGATCCGCAGGATAGTAATATGCAGCGATTGTTGGACAGCCACATTCACCATGCTTCCTCTTTTCCAATGGCTGCCCTAGAACCCGAGTTCATTCTTGCTTGTGCTCACCATTTTGATAAAGAGACAAGAACTATCAGAAATGATGATGGGGAGGCAATAATCTGTCTTGATGCGGATACTATTGAAAAAAAATTCAGAATACTGTCAGCAGTTGTGTATATGGAGATTTCCAAAGATAGTGCAGTTGATTACTATGTCAAGAGGGAAAAGGATTGCAAACGCCACATTAATAGGTGGATCCATGAGCCACGAGCCGCTTTCACAAGATGGGCTAAGTTATACCGTTGTGACTTCAAGTGGGACATTGGAGACATCATTACTCTCCTTAGTTAGATGTTGGGTTTAGAGCATTCTAATGTTTTTGAACCCTGGATGTATCAGTTTATCATGTTTATAAGGCAATCCCATCACATCTCATGGGCTGAAATCATCAGTGATGCTTTGTGTGAACTTGCGGCAGTCCCTATCACCATGACGTTCTATATGAACTCATATCTTGTGTATCTAGCAGCATCACTTAGACATTTACCTGGTCTTTCTACCAAGGGTGAACGCTCGCTTATACCTGTGTGGGAATACTATGATCAGCTGCCTTTGAGACCCAACAGACTGCATTACAGGAGAGTTCAGGATGCATTCTTTAGTTATTTTATGTGTCAATTTGACAAGACACTAAAAAATAAAAGAGTGTCAAACGAAGCATGGAAGAAGGTGAATGAGTATGGTTGTTTGTTCCTTCAGTTCTCTATTTTCACATACATGAGAGTTGGATGTTACAACGGGCAGCCTCACATGCTTCCTAGATTCCCAACTGATAAAATTATTCTTATGGAATTGGGAAGACAAATCATGGATGTTCATGCACATCAATCTATCAGGCATAAGGTTGGGATGGGGATTTCTACAACTAACCCATCGAAGATTGGCCGATACTCCCTCATTACATCTACCAAAGCCAAAGCCATGGAGACTGAAATGCAGGAGATAAAACTCAAAAGGTTCAAATCAAGGGTAGAATTTGACTACCAAGGTATGAAGGAGAGAATCAAAAAGTCCTTCATACATGTGCATCGCCTAGAGGATATCTGGGTGGATCTTCGTACAGAAAAGGAGGTTCATAAGATGGATTATTGTAGGCTCACCCTTGAGCAGATTATTGATTTGAACCTAGTGGACATTCCTCAAGGAATGATTGATGATGGGAATGTGCTTGATCTAGAATATGTTTCACGAAGAGTTGATGAAGCCCCAGTTCCATTAATTCAGTGGTCACACAAAGAATGCACTTCTATTCTTGAGAGATTTCAACCTATCCTAGCTAACACCAACACTTGTCTCAAAGGTAATGGTGTTAAACTTATCAAGATCAAAATTGGTAAAGAAGATGACTCTACAAGACCCCTTGGTCGCAAGACCGAGATTCCGATAGATAACAAGGAAGGTGCATCATCTTCAAGCACTAGAATTAAGTTGCGGGTGAGTCGAACAATGGTACTTCTTCCTAAGGAGGAGACAGTTCGTGGGAAGGAAAAATCCCAGCTTCATATTCATGTGATTGATCTTGAAAAATCCAAAGGAAGAACAACATTCAGATGATGCTCCTAAGTCACCAGCTTCGAAGTCACCTCATGAGGTCCCTTCCTCAATCCCCATGGAGCTACCTTTATCTCCTGACACAAATGTGGATGCTTCTTTCACTATTCATGATGTTCCTATAGTAGTGGATGAGTCCCCTTAGAATGCCATTCCCATCTCAGCAGTTGAGCCACCTCTTGATCATCAACAAGAGAGTTTGCTGGAAATCTTCGAGGATACTCCTACATGTATTCATTGGTCAGAAATTGATACCTCTACTTCCGGCTTTGAAGAGTTTATGAGACAATCTTCATGCCCTTTGGCTACCGAGCAAACCATGGTTGCCATCCAGACAGATACTTTCCCCAGGGTAACCACAGTTGTTCAAACAGAAACTGTTTCTCCTTTGTTTTCAGCTGCATCTATTCAAGCTTTGGTGACATACCAAGTCTTCTTACAAGAAATTCAGTCTTCCTTTGAGAAGAATAATGCCACAATCCTTCGTTGCAGCGATGTTGTTGTGGAAACCATGATCGTGGCAAAGAATACCCATGAACCGAATCCTGATGGGCTGCAAATGATCATCCAGAAGTATGAAGGATTCATGTCTACACATGCTGCAACCTAATTGTTTTTCAATACTTAGTTGCATTTTTCAGAATTGTAATGTCTTAGTTGTAGATTCTCTTTTGACATGTTTACTTGTAAAAAACATTTTGTAAATTGCAAGACAAGTCATTACTTGCACTTTTGTAATTACAAGTAGACAAGTTACAAGTCAATTTAGAATAGGACTTGTAACTTTGAATAAGTCATAGTTACTTATTGAATAAGTCTTGGTGGTTGAGAGAATTTCTCAAGTTAGTTCTGATCCTCCCACCTTTTTCTCAAGACTCCTCTCCTATAAATACTTGAGGGGGTCTATTGTAATTTTTATCTTTTTGAAAGCAAGCAAAAACTCTGCCAAATTTGCAGCAAAAAAGTCTTTGAGCTTTTATGTGTAAATTGAAGAATTGAAAGAAATAGAAAAAGATTACTCAAGTATTGAGTCTTTGTGCTACATTCTTGAGTCTATGTTCCATATTATCTTTCTTGCAAGTCTTTCTTAGAGAGCTTAACCGAATTTGATTTGCAATCTTTGTGCTGCAAGTATTGAAGGCTAATATAAATTAGAGTAAATATTCTCTTGGAAAGGGTTGTAAGTCTTTGTGCTCACACTTATTCTTGCGAGAGAGATTAGAAGTAGATTTTATAATAGGAAATAGCTGTGAGACTTTGAGCTCATAATAGTTCTTGTTGTCTTGTGTAGAAGGGAATAAAATATTTCAGACTTTGTGCTGCTATAATTTGTTCTTGATATCATTAACATAGAAAAGGGTAGATATGACTTTACATATTCAAGACTTTGAGCTTGATATTGCTGTCCCGTCCCGAAGGAAGTGACGAAAGTTTTGGGCTTTCAGGAAACTTCATTTCTTCTCTCTCATTTCATTTCAAAAGTTGTTACTGTTGTTTTACATTAAATTGATATCACTTTTCTGTAGAGAGAAATGGATATTGGTTTTCTTGAAAAAATAAGAAAGACTGTTGTTCCATCCTATTTTAGTTTTAGTATTAGATAGATAGGGGGAGCCTTCCCTTAATTAGGAGAGTATCATACTCACACACTATGGTTGAAACCACAATTTTGTATATTTCTCAAAGTGTACAAAAATTTCAACCAACAATATGAACACTCGTTTTGGACCATATACTACATCCGGACAGTTTAACTCCAACTTCCTCTTCTTTTAACACACAATCACAGACAACACAAACTGTGTCATCAAATACAACACCAAACAAGTTTAACATCAATGACAACACAACTCAAGTTTCCAACACCCTTAACCCCAAATCCCTTTACGGTTGTTTATTGCTCTTTAATTTTGTTGTGTTTGAATTGTTGGCTCTCTTCTTATTGAATTGAAAGCACTAGTCTTTTTTCTTTTCTAATCTAACACTTACATTTGTAAATGATGTTCACTTTTCATTCAATATGCAAGTTTATATTCTACTTTAATATTTATTTTATCTATCACTGAAGTATTATATAAATCTGATTGTCTTCTTTTATGTGGTAGGAGAGGAGGAGCATTTATAAATTTCAATGTCCATTCTCACATATTTCATTTGACATATATAGTGGGCTGGGTACGGTCAAGCGATGCCTTGACCGACCATGTCTTTTGGACATGGCCAATCAAGACATCACTTGATCGTGCCCCCTCACTATAATGGCGTTTTACTTTACCAACCGGTGCATATTCAAACACCCGATAATTATCGGTGTATACCAAACGGTACAAGGATATATTAGCACTATCTTAACACCCGATATAATTGGTGTATGTCAAATGATGTATGGTTATATTATCGCTATCCTTAACACCCGATATAATTGGTGTGAGTTTAATATATCACCCGATATTTAATCGGTGCAAACATAGGCTAATATCGATACCAATCGATAGTCTAACCGATAATCATTAAGTTGAATTTAGCAAAGGTTAATTCGACTTGTCAATCGGTGAATGTGAATTTAGCATCATAATTCATCTGATAGTTAGCATTCTTTTACATATTTTAATTTTCTAGGGGATCATATCATCTACTCACAAGATATGAAGTATCACCTAATCACGTGATACAAAATGTCTATCACATTAGTCTTGTGATGACAAAATATCACCTCAACACGTGATACCAATATTACCTAAGCACGTAATACTTAAGGATAATCATATGAGAAAATATTCAATTCTCACCTTTATCCAAGTTATGGTAAGTGCACTAACACTTCATATGAATGTTTTACCATAACACAATCATGGCTTCATCCATGATCCACTAGAGATCCAACATGATAACTGGTTTGGACATTATAAAATCGTTATCTTATAATGTCCACATACAAGTGTTCACTATCTTGAGAGATCGTCACCTCTTAGATATGAACCCAAAGGATAAAATCCAAAAATTGTCCTATCATGACAAAGAGGTTTACACATTAAACATCTTATAGGTATGCAAACATAGATTACAAAGCAAATTACCTTTCTATCATACGTAAACCTTTTCTGAAGTGATCAACCTTCACTCTGGAAAGAGGTTTGGTCAGAATATTTGCAGTTTGATCTCCTGTACAAAGATATTCCAGTTGGATTGCATTCCTATCTACCATATCTCGCACATAGTGGTATGGAATCTCAATATGCTTGGATCTGTCATGAAACACTGGTTTTACTGAAAGTTTTATGCAGCTTTGGTTGTCACAGTGTATAACAGTGGGTTTCATAGGTTCTCCAAACAACCCCACAAGCAACTTCCTTAGCCATACTGCCTCTCAGGCAGCCATAGAAGCTACAATGTATTCTGCCTCGGTGGAGCTTTGAGCTACCGAAGACTGTTTCTTGCTGATCCAAGATATCATGGTTGAACCTAGACTGAAGCAACACCCTGAAGTGCTTTTCCTGTCTGTCACACTTCCAGCCCAATCTGAATCTGTAAATCCATGTAGGTCTATATCAACCTTCTCGTATTTGAGACCAAGTTTTAGAGTACCTTGTAGGTACCTCATAATGTGTTTCACTGCAACCAGGTGTATCTCCTTTGGTTCACACATAAACTGACTTAGAGTATTAACTGCATAACAGATATTTGGTCTTGTATTTACCAAGTACATCAGGGACCCAATCATCTGTCTGTATTGAGTAGGATCAGTGGGTTGTGACTCTGCTACTGCTTCTTTAAGTTTATGTAAGTTGGTTTCCATAGGAGAGGTCATGGGTCTACAATTTAGCATTCTGAATCTCTTCAAAATATCCAAGGTGTACTTTCCTTGGTTTAGTATAATGTTGTCAGAATTCTGCCATACTTCCAATCCTAGGAAGTAATGAAGGAGTCCTAAGTCCTTCATATCAAATTCTTTGGATAGATCATTCATGCATTGATCTATAAGGTGATCATTTCCTATGATTAATAAGTCATCAACATATAAAATCAATATTAGCATATCACCTTTATTTCTTTTGTAGTAGAGATTAGGATCTGCATCATTTTTGGAGAAACCTAGTCCTAAGAGATAGGTGTCAATTCTTTCATACCAGGCCCTGGGAGCCTATTTGAGCCCATAGAGAGCTTTCTTGAGTCCACACACATGAGACTCTGCACCATGAATTTCAAAACCTTCAGGTTGCTCTAGGTAGACTTCTTCTGAAATCTCACCATTTAAAAAAGTTGTCTTAACGTCCATTTGGTGTACCTTCCATCCTTTTGCTGCTACAATGGCTAATACAGCTCTTAGTGATGTATACCTGGCAACAACTGCAAAGGTTTCTTCATAATCTATTCCCTCCCTTTGTGAGAAGCCCCTGGCTACAAATCTGGCCTTGTGTTTTTCAATACTGCCATCTGCAACATGTTTGATTTTGAACAGCCATTTAGATGAAACCAAAGATTTCTTGGTTGGCCTAGGAACAATCTCCCAAACATCATTTTTCATAATGGACTGATACTCTTCAGACATGGCATCCTTCCATACTTGATGTTCAAGTGCATCTGATACATTGTTTGGTTCAGCTTTAGAGAGGTCATTCATAAGGGCAACATAGCTAGTGAATTTATTAGGCCTTTTGCTTTCTCTAAAGGTTCCTAAGGGAGCAACAAACTTCTGAGCTTCTTCTACAGTTTTGGTGGCCCATAGTGGTCTTTTCTTGAGGTTTTCTCTAGGTGGACTTTGAGTTTCACTCATAGTTTCCTCAGGATTCTCCCTCTGAAGCTCAAGAGTAGGATCTCTATCTAAGCTAGGGTTGGGAATATAGACTTCAGGATCTAGAGAGCTTTGGACTCTTTTGAAGGGTAAGTTTTCTTCAAAGATCACATCCCTACTTAGTTCAATATTCTTTTGACCAGGCATATATATCCTATAGGCTTTGGAGGTTTCACTGTATCCTACAAAGATTCCCCTTTTTCTAGAAGGCTCTAATTTTAATCTTTTCTCCTTAGGTACATGAATATAGACACGACATCCAAAAATCCTAAGGTGGCTTATATCTGGTTTTGATTTAGTAAAG
Organism: Cryptomeria japonica; assembly: GCF_030272615.1. Lineage (NCBI taxonomy): Eukaryota > Viridiplantae > Streptophyta > Pinopsida > Cupressales > Cupressaceae > Cryptomeria > Cryptomeria japonica. The sequence continues at coordinate 319,338,936 of NC_081414.1, read as the reverse complement.
ACTTCCTCAGGGGTCTTGTCATCAAGATGAGAGTGAGGACATCTGTTTTGAATATATACAACACTGCTAGTTGCTTCTGCCCAAAGATTGATATTTAGATTCTGATCAAGGATCATAGCTTTGGCAGCTTCAACGATTGTCCTATTTTTCCTTTCTGCTATCCCATTTTGTTGAGGGTTGTTAGGTATTGTTAACTCCCTCTTAATCCCTGAATTTTTACAAAACTCTTTAAATAATTCTGATGTGTATTCCCCCCCATTATCAGTTCTTAAGGTTTTAATTTTGTTTCCTGAGTAGTTCTCTGTTAGTGATTTGAATTCTTTAAACCTAATAAGGATTTCTTCTGATTCTTTAAATTTCAGAAAGTAGATCCAGGTTTTCCTAGAGTAGTCATCAACAAATATTACATAATACAGAAATCCCCCCAATGAATTTACAAACATAGGTCCACATACATTAGAATGAACTAACTCTAAAATTTTACTTGTTTTCCTAGTACTACTCTGAAAAGCACCCTTAGTATTTTTACCTAAGGCACATCCTGTGCATGCCCCTGAATGATATTGCTTTAGCTTAAGTAGAGCTGTGACAAGGTCTCCCATTGATGATAAAGCTCTAAAATTTAGGTGGCCTAGTCTTCTATGCCAGATTTCATTGGCATCTGTAATTTCATGAATTAGGGCTAAGTTGGGCTCTGTGCATAACTCATATAAGTAGCCTTGTCTTTGACCAATTGTTTTAGCTTTCTTGATGGATGAGTTCTTTGGCTAAGCCAACACTTTGTTGTCCATGAAGGTCACTCTGTATCCATTGTCCTCCAGTGCTGATATTGAGACAAGATTCCTCTTAATGCCTGGAACATATAGCACTCCTCTAAGTTGTAATGATACACCTGACTTTAGTTTGATGGTGCAGTTTCCAACTCCTTTGACAGGGTGTGTAGAGTCATCTCCGATGGTTACCTCTTCATCATTCTCCTCTTTCATGGAATCTAGTACTTCTCTGAATCCTGTGATGTGTTTGGATGAGCCACTGTCAATCACCCAGGAGTTCACTTTGTTTGATGCTTGATTTGTGAGTGCTAAATAGAGTACATACTTCTTGGAGTCCTCTTCCCTTTTCGATTTTCCTGTTTTGGCAAATGTGGCTTGTTTAGCTCTTTCTGGACATTTGGAAACATAGTGCCCAAATTTGTCACATCTGTAACACTGAATTTGAGAGAGGTCCTTCTTGAAGGAGTTCTTGCTGTGACGACCTTTTCTCTTCCTGACTTGTTTCTTCTTGCCCTTTCTGTCTGAGTTCGTATTTAGAACTTGAAGATCTTCATCTATATTCTTTTGTTTGATCCCTTTCTTATTTTGCCTTGATTCCTCTTGGAGACAGTCAGCCTTTAACTTATCGAATTTTGGAAAGTTATCCCTTGCACTGATGCCTTGGACAAACGTTTCCCAAATACTAGGCAACCCATCTGAAGCAATGAGGGTTAATTATTTGCTTTGGATCTCATATCCAAGGGTTGCTAGTTCATCCCTTAAGGTAGATATCTGCATGAAGTAGCCATTGACTGATTCTCCTTTTATCATGGTTATATGATTTATCTCTCTTTTTAGAGCGAAGGTTCTACTGGCATTGGATATCTCAAAAGCGTCTTCAAGTGCTTTGAACATGTTGAAGGCTGTTTCGTGTTTCTTTATAATGGGCATAATATTGTTCCTTACCCCATCAACTATTATTTTGATAGCCTTATCATTTCCTTCTCTCCAAATTGCTTGGTCAGGTTTAGTCTCAGGTTCTTTAGTTTCAGTCTTTACAAATGATTCAACTTTGTTATCTTTTAGAATCATTTGAATTCTGAATTTCCATGCAGAAAAGTCGTCACCCCCTGCGAGCCTGTCTTCAAATCTAATAGCGCCAGCCATTGATAGGATTGTGATGTTGAATATATACTTGATTTGAATTTTACGTAAAATTCAACAGCCTCAGGTTCGATTTAACTATAGCTCTGATACCATGTAAATGATGTTCAATTTACATTCAATATGCAAGTTTATATTCTACTTTAATATTTATTTTATCTATCACTGAATTATTATATAAATCTGATTGTCTTCTTTTATGTGGAAAGAGAGGAGGAGCATTTATAAATTTCAATGTCCATTCTCACATATTTCATTTGACATATATAGTGGGCTGGGTACGGTCAAGCGATGCCTTGACCGACCATGTCTTTTGGACATGGCCGATCAAGACATCACTTGATCGTGCCCCCTCACTATAATGGCGTTTTACTTTACCAACCGGTGCATATTCAAACACCCGATAATTATCGGTGTATACCAAACGGTACAAAGTTATATTAGCACTATCTTAACATCCGATATAATCGGTGTATGTCAAACGATGCATGGTTATATTATCGCTATCCTTAACACCCGATATAATCGGTGTGAGTTTAATATGTCACCCGATATTTAATCGGTGCAAACATAGGCTAATATCGATACCAATCGATAGTTTAACCGATAATCATTAAGTCGAATTTAGCAAAGGTTAATTCGACTTGTCAATCGGTGAATGTGAATAGATTATCAATTTTGGAATCTATGATAATGAACAGTTAATATAAAAGGAATGTTTATCAATTGAATGCTTGAGTTGATTCATTTTAATAATCGATATGATAAATGATTGAATGAGAGACTTCATTTATCTCTCATTCAATCATTTATCTTACCGAAGCTATCTATACATTAACAACATTTACAATGATCAAAATATATTGTCAAAGTGTAAATTATATTTGTTTAAAAGCCCTTAGAAAGCTTAAGGGTACAAGGGATGATAAATATTGATGAGCACATAGTTATACTGAGAGCGGGAGGTGGGTGGCGAGGAGGTGGGTGGTAGGGGGTGAATTAGTATAACAACAAATTTTACCAATTAAACTTTTTCAACTTCAATCACAAGTATATAACTTATCTCATTAACATATTCATTGCATACCAACATTCATATGTGATCTAACTAATATGAACACAAGTAGAACACAAGATATATACGTGGAAACCGTTACAGAAGAAAACCACGGCAAATCAATGCTTTTATACTAGGTTACCGGGTTCGCCCCTGGGACGCCCTAGTACGGGTCCGGGTTCGACTGGGTCTATGGTACGGGTCCGGTTCGACCTGGGTTCGACCTGGGTTCGACCAGGGTTCGAAAAACCCAGAGTGGGTTCGACCCTGGTCGAACCCGGGCAGACCCAGTCGAACCCGGGCGGCTGGGCGGCCCATAAAGTCAAAAAACAAAGCAAATTTTTTTTTTTTTCAATTCTGCCTTGTAAAAAGTGAAAGTTATAACCTAAAAACCACTTCTAAAACATTTTATTGACTCATTTCACCTCATTTGTGTTGCAAACAAAATTTTTATGAGAGCAGGTTGAAGAAAGGGTAAACAAAATTTGGCTTCCAAGATCAAAGAGGAGGAGTTGAAGACTGATTTTAGAAGCTTCAACAAGTGTTGCAGCATCATTTCCATACATTTTCAAGCTTCCATTGGATACAAGAGGTAGGTTTTTAAACATTTTTTTCCAACTATTTTTGTTTCACAAATTGTCAAACATGAAACTTGAAATTTTTTTCATTATTTAGTTTTTGTTTTTGAATATGTTTATTTTATTTCTTGCCATAGGAACTAGAATGGCATCTACATCTTCCTCCATTGGCAATGAACAAATAATTGCAAAACAAAGAAATGATCCAAATTCTCCCTTATGGAAATATGTGGACATTATAAAACAACTTCCGGGAGGTGGGGGATTCCGTTGGAAATGCCATGGATGCGATATTGAACATAATAGTTCATATTATCGAGTGGTAGGCCATTTGTGTGGAATAAAAGGAAGAGGCATCAAAAAATGCCCTGGAAAAAATGGTAAACCTATACCAGATGAGACAGTGATGAAATATACTAGGGAGCATGAGGCGGCAGAAGAGAGGGAAGCCCGTAGATTGAACTAAACCGCATCAAAGAAAACAAAGGGAATGCAAGGCCCTTCTAATCCCAGTATTGTAGTAGAAGACCACCCCTTCTTTGCCACAAATGAACCTCAAAGTGAACCACCCTTGACACGTAAAAGAACAAAGGAGCCTTTAGAAACTGCATTCCAAAATGAGAGTAGAGACAATGCTGATCAAGATATAGTAAGGTGCATTTATGCAAATGGGTTGTCATTCAATGTTGTTCGCTCCCCATATTGGAAGCAAATGATAAAAAGTGTTAATGAGGCACCAAGAGGGTATAAGGGCCCCGGTTATGAAAAGGTACGTGGAACATTATTGGAGAAAGAGGTGAAGAGGCTTGAAGATGCATTGAAACCCATAAGGGATTCATGGGTTGAGACAGGTGTAACAATTGTTTCAGATGGGTGGAAAGATGCTAAAAACCGTCCCTTGATCAATGTCATAGCGGTGTCCCTTAAAGGGGCAATGTTTTTGAGAGCTGTGGATTGTGAGGGCCAAATAAAAGATGGCCAATTTATTGCAGAAATTCTCATATCTGCCATTGAGTCTGTGGGACCCCGCAATGTTGTCCAAGTCATAACGGACAATGCAAAAAATTGTAGAGCTGCTGGTTTGTTGGTTGAGCAACGCTATGATCACATCTTTTGGACACTTTGTGCGGTACATTCACTCAATCTTATGCTACAAAGGATTGGGCAAAAAATAAAATGGATCAGAGATGTGTATGCAGAGGCTGAGGACATCCAGATGTTCATCACAAACCACCACATGTCTCAAGGGATTTTTAGAACCTATTCGAATTTGGAGCTATTGAATAAGTGAAATAGTAATTTAATTTTACATTTTCTGATTTTTTTGAATTTTCAATGTTAATAATATCATTGTGTAAGCTATATTGTGTATTCTTCTTTAAAGTTTGGCTTTATTTTTTAATCATTTGGCATTAATTTGTGTTATAGGTTGCTGAGACCCGTTTTGCATCAAACACAATCATCTTAAGACGACTTGTGAAAGTTAGAGTGGCACTATGCAATATGGTGATCAGCACCAATTGGACTGTATGGAAGCAAAGTAGCACTGAGAGGGCAGAAAAAATTAGGGATAGAATATTGAATGAGAAATGGTGGGATCTTGTTACATATCTCCTAAGTATCACTGAGCCCATCATGAGCATGATTCGCTATACAGACATGGATAGGCCTTGCATAGGTGAGATTTATGATGGCATTGAATCAATGCTTGAAAAAATAAAGGTCACTATAAATGAAAAAGAGAATGATCCTTAGGAGAAATTCTTCAAAGAACTGGAAGTAATTATTGTAGAGAGGTGGAATAAGATGACCACTCCTTTGCACCTTCTTGCCTATGCCTTGACACCTAAGTACTATAGCAATCAGTTTCTTGATAAACCAAGAAGGATTCCACCATGAAGAGATCTAGAAGTATCTGATGGGTACAAGGCAGCATTTCTTAGACTATATCCCAATGATGATTTGTGAGATGTTGTTACAAATGAGTTCATAGAATTCGCAAATGGGAATGGTCTAAGTGTTGATGCACTTCATCATAGATCCAAGAAAGATGCTCATAGCTAGTGGTACTTCCATGGCACATGCTTCCAACACCTACAACCCCTCGCTATAAAAGTTTTATCACAAGTAAGTTTAATTAATTAAAATTTTAAATTTACAAGTTTTAGTTTATTTATAGTTTACTTTATCTTCATAGGTTGCTAGTAATTTTATTTTTATTAATGTATAACTTTAATTGTTTACTTTGTCTTCATAGGTTGCTAGTTCAGCTGCTTCAGAAAGAAATTGGAGCACATACTCTTTCATCCACTCAGTAAAGCATAATAGGTTTCTATCAAAAAGAGCGGAGAATTTAGTATATGTGCATTCTAACCTACGTCTTCTTTCACACAAACAACATGACTACACACAAGGGGAAACAAAGATGTGGGATATAGAGCCAGAGCATACTGATTTGGATGCTCCTGCTTCTCAGCTTCTTGCATTGACACTTGATGACTCAGAAATTGAGCCAACTTATAGTGCAAGTGCAAGTGGCATTGGCTCATCTAATGTCAATGTCAATGAGGAGGAGGAGGAGGAGGAGGAGGAGGATGAATTAGATGATCCATTTGATGATTAAACTTTAAGTTTATATTTTTGAAAGTTGAAACAATGATACTTGAATATTTTGTCATTTTGATATTAAACTTGATTTATATGATGCTATTATCAATTATGGTATGATCATGATGCTATGATTACAAGTTTATGTTTGTTTTGTTGTTTATATGATGCTATGTGACATGCATATTTTAATTCATGCTTATAGGCTTCACAAATATCAAAATATATATATATATATAAAAAAATTACATGTTTTTGTATTAACGAACCCAAACGAACCCAAAACCCTTTTCAAAATTTTGCCGTACCGGCGTACTGGGTTCTTCGAACCCGAACCCGAACCTGAACCGGCAACCTAACTTTTATATGAATATCTTCTTTTACAATATTCGTAGGCACCAACCCCTATGTTTGTTTGTGAGCACCAACTCCCAAAACTGCTTTTGTGAGCACCAATCCCACTAGAAGCACCAACTCCCACTTCAGAATTTGTGAGCACCAACCTACTTCACTTAAATCTGAAATTCCACCTTTACAATGTAGCTATAACAATGGATGATGGACAACTTTTTCTTCCACAAACTTTCTTCTTCAATATGTTAGAATCTTCCTCTCAAATCCTCTATAACATGATCATAAATCTGCATATACATCTCCATTTAAATCTGTCTTGGATGCACTTATTCTTTTCTATAATTCTGCCATAAAACTATCATAATTCTGCTAAACTTTGCCTCTTAGTCTTCACAAATATGCTCATAGAATCTTCACAAATCTGTTCATAAAGTCTTCATAGATTTGTCAAATAAATTTGTTTAAAAAATCTGCTCATATGTCTGAGACTAGTCTTGATACAGTCTTCTTACAAATCTGACTTGATCCTCTTTAATACTCTCTTTGTGCCTACAGCACTATGCATTTCTCACCTACAGGTGTATATACTTATTATGCCTACAGCACTATGCACTTCTCACCTACAGGTGTATATACTTATTATCTTCTCAGCACACGTACACCCACAAATTTCTTTTTATTTATAATATTCGCATTCTCTACACTCATCACCTAAGTCTAATTTCTGATTTCTACTTATATATCTTTCCATCAAGAGCTCGTGCCTTTTCCAAGAGATGTTTCAAGGAATCGTATCCCTTTTAATATTAAATTACATCTTAGTATTAATTTCCATCAACCGCAATCTTTCATAATGCTTCCTAATCAAAGCTTTTTTTTAATCGGACTTCTTGACTAATTCTTTTCTAACGCACCACTTTTGTCTTTCACAATTTGACTTTTCCAAATCATAGACATATCTTTTTTGTTTGCTAATTGATCTTCTTTTATCGGGGGCTTGCTCCTCTAACCGTTGCCTTTCTTCAAAACAAATTAATTCTTTCTAGCATTCGCACCTCTTTTCTTTTGGTTTATTCTCTGCCTTTTGTCATTGAATAAGACAAAGAACTTTACCTTTTTAAATAAGACAAAAGAATTTGTCATTTAGTGAAACAATTTATTTTCTTAAATAAATCGCACCATTTTGGAATTATTAAGAAGACCGCACATTTTCATAACATTTGTCCCATAGGCTTTTGTTAGTCTCGTGGACGCCAAAATTTATTCTTCTTCTTCTTTTAAGTTTTGTCTTATTCTATTTGTCTTTTTGTGTTTGTCTTATATGCTTGACTTAAATTAGAATGATCTTAATCGCTACTTTTTAAATAAGACAAATTGAAGTTTGTCTTTTCTTAAGGTCTGACTAATTACTGCTGTACTTATCCCAGCCACTCCATATTAAATATCTTCTTACGTATCTTTCCAGTTTTAGTATAATATGTAGCTGTTGCTTTTGACTTAGATTTAGAAGTCAACCTTTTACTGAGCATATTCGCACGGGATCATCTTTCATTCGAACTAGAACAAGAATATATATATATATATATATATATGATCAGACTGTAATATATATATGGCCAGATTTATATTATCAGACTGTAAGATCTATATCTCCAACTTCTGGACTGGCTCTCTCACCCAAACTGGGACAGAAATACATATATATGTTCAGACTGTAAAATATATATGATCAGACTGTAAAATATGAACCAAGATGTAAAGCCTAGTGTAAACCAAACTTCTGTACAATCAACAATGTGCAAGCATTCATTAAACTCCATGATCTTTTGTCATCAATGATAACTTTGAAAGGTCCACGTATACCCTTGACATCAATGACAACATTTCCAACAAATATTTGTTCACCTGCAATGCCTTTACTCATTTTAGGTATGGGTCTTGTTTATTTTCTGTCAATTCAAGATTTCTAGTTGCAATTTAGTATGATACCAGTATAGTGTAGATTAATCACAAACAATTGGGTCTAAGACTGCCATTGAATTTAGTTTCTTTTTCAGTATACAGCAGATTATTCACATACAATTGGATCTAAGATTGTGCTATTGGATTTAGTTTCATTTTTGCAACAAGTCTTCATTAAGCTTTGAGTCATTTGTTGATAGGCATTGTCAAGTTCGAAGTCTAGAGGAGTTGAATCCACTCCTATCAATTGGACTCTTGGTCAACATTTTAACCTATGAAACTTGCTAAGTTCCCACATTTGACTCTGCACCCTGGAAGCATGGAAATTCTTCAATGAGCTTCATAGAAATGCTGAGTACTTGGCAGATCACCAACACAAAAGTTGTTTCGTTTAACTCGTAAAGGAAATATATAATTTAAAAAACATTCCTGCATTTACCTACAGTCTTCATTCACTCAACAATATCCATCAGAATCTAGTCATTTATAAAGCATTTTTTAATCCGGTTTCCATTCAAAGTGGTATCTTGAGTATTTTATTTAAAAGAATGATGGCCAGTTTTGGAAACTTCTTGCTTCCTTCAGAGTATTGACCTAATTTTACTATTAAATTCTGTAGCCAGATATTATATTAGACAGGCATGCAAATTAATCAAAAAAAATCTTGGCTTCACTCACTGAAATAATAAATGTCAAAATAGTTAAGAAAAAAAATGAGAATAAGGTAGAGCTATACAAACCTTACTAAAAAAAAGTGGCCGAAACCGCTTATCTTTGCTCCTTATTATTAGATGGTCCGACTGCAAACCGATTCATGTCAAAGCAAAGAAAAGTCATTAAAGAAATTTTAACATTATCCAAGAACATTGATACAAAAGATACAAATTAAATTTTGCATGTCAAGTATAGATGTGATATAATATACTAAATATCCAATCATACAACTCACAAAATAATTCTAGCAAAGTTGAGGTCATACAAATTTAACAACACATGGCTACATTATAATATACTCTTTGATTTATGTGTTGACAACAAAATGACAATGAAACCTGTTGTTTATAACTAGGGAAAATGGGTTCGGATTGCCTTAAGGCAACATCCGAACCCATTTAGGACTGGGTCCTATCTTAAAGGGGTAGCGTGCCCCCAAGACAAGTCTGGCCCCATCCTCCACGCCTCACTAAAAGCAACATGCCACAAATTGGCACCAAAAGGGACTAAAGCCGACCTAGGATATATGGGTTAAAGACCCATATAAATAAAGGTTAAATTGCAAATACAAAGACAATTCAGTTATCCATGAAATCAGCGAATTAGCTCTGCAAACAAGAGGTGCGAAATCACTAAAGAAGGTTGTGCGAATTTATCCAAGGATTGGGCGAACTTATTCAAGAGGATATAGGGTATTTTGGTGCAGTCTTGAAGCATGCAAAAAGGGCAGATCTGATATATAAAGATCAGATTCAGAAAAGCAAGCTAAGTATTGTATTTGTGCAATAAGAGTGAATACATAATCTGACCTGTGGGTCTTTAATGCTGGGTTTTTCCTCCTTGGATCCTTGGAGGTTTTCCTAGGGTATTTGTGTTTGTCTCTTGGTTCCTTGTTTCATTATTGAATTTACTTGATTATAGTTTACTAAATTACAAATCTGATTAATAAACTAGGGCATAATCAAATGTTACAAATCTGATAAATAAACTAGGGCATGATTAAATGTTACAAATCTGATTACTGATCTAGGGCACGAATTCAACAAAACCAAGCTATCAAAGACTGAAAAGATAGATCTACAGTGACCAAAGAAATGGTTACATATATAATCAAACTTGTGGAAGAAAGCTTAAAGTCATCAGTGAGAAAGAATACTAAATTAAACAAGAAAGATAAGAAGAATGCCACCTTGGCCTCAAGACATCATGTGATGTTCCCATCTAAACAATTAAAATATGTTAATGCCACTCTAAAATAGAATTTAATAATAAATAATAATACAATTAAAAATATAAAAAATATATGTATAACACACCAAATAAATGAATAGAAAGAACTAAATAAAACCTTAATAATAATAATAAACTACGTTTAATATATAATTTATATTTATCAAATTTTAATATTTATATTTATCAAATGATAATAATATAAGTAATGTCAATAAATAATTAATAATAAATATAATTTCTGAGACAACTAAAATTCCTAAAATAATAGACAACGATGCATAAAGAAGTGTCTTAAAAGAAAGCGATTATATAAGGCCAAACACATGTGAAACAGAAATGAAGACATAGGGCCAGCCACGTAAGCAATGACTTGGCAGAATCCCAAAGTAAATAAGGCCACATGTAGAATGAAACGAATAGGGACCGGGAAATAATATTTAAGAGGCAAATGACACAAAGCTACTATATGGTTATCTCGACCTACAACATGCCGCAAGTATGGAGCATTGGACGCCAAGGAGCTATAGTGGGAAGAATAAGGGTTCTACAGCAGCAGCCCCATCTTAGCAGAGAATCTGTTTGGACTTCCACCATTGCACAATGGGAGAATCAGCGATTTGTACTAAAGAGTTGATAATCGGGTGGGGAGAGTCGATAGAAAGCAAAAAACAAGGGTCCAACTTCCTCAGAGTTATCGCTCAAGATATCCAGCATGGATAGACATATTTATGCTACAAAGTGGTTACAGAGAATGACTAACCAGATTGACATCGATATTGCCCAGTAATCAACTATCTATGTCGATGATAATATGACATAGGGGGCATTACTAATATCAATTAAAGGAAACAATTTAGTAAAGAAGACTAAGCGATTTGCATACTAATGAAAGGGTGTGATTAGTATGCAACGGTTAGGAAATTGTTATAAATATAATTAGTAATCACCTTGAATAAGCACAAGAGTGAAGGGATGTATCTCGTCAATACCAAAGGGTACGATTCTTTTAGTTTGGAGCTATATAAAGATATTTCCCATTGTATTGGGGGGGATTATCATATGTTACCTATGTCGGAGGTTTCTGAGTTTTCGTGCCATATCTTGTAATGTCCCCTTCTCAGTGATGTTCATTCAGTGGTGCATTGGCCTATTCCGGAGACCCGTAGGCTATTTGGAAAGAAGAATTAGGGTTTCCAACTTATGTGGAGTTCTGCACGATCTTTTTAGGCTTTGTCAAGAGAGAATTCTTTAGTTCTGCTTATGGTTTCCTTTTGGGTTTTCCATGTACTCCAAAGTGGTATAACATGCAATTGATTTTACGATGAAGTGTGAACTTACTATTTTTAGTAAGTTAGGGTTCAGCTGTCTGGATGGCGCAGTTTTACTGAGATTTCCAATCTCTTTCTCTGGGTGCGAAGATCATGCTTTTCGGAGCAATATTTCATGACTTACTATTTTTAGTAAGTGACAGTATTGAGCATTTCTATTTTTAGCATTCTTGGACAGGGTCCTGATCCTGCGCAATTCAGTGGTCTTCATTGCTCAGCTTCATCCTGGTTTTGTTGATAATCAGTATTGGAGTTATAAGTTATTTAATTAAATATTATTTCCTTATCCTAAGGTTTAATATTTAATTATTGTATTACTGATTAATGATATTGGGAATTGTGCAAAATATGATTTTTCCTAAGTCTGCTAGGCGAATTATTTGTGTCGTGAAGGGGGACGCCAAAATGAATAAGGAGACTTTATCTTATCTGACAAAGTATATTTTAAGCCAAAAATCGCGATCACCTTAGCTAGGCGTGATTTTGACTTATGGGGGGATGCCATACTTGGGTCCACTGTGGAAATGAAATGCAAATTGGAGAGGTGAATTTGGAGGCAATTGAATTTGAATTCCAGACTTGGAAATCTATATATACGGCTGCTTGGCTCCTCATTTGATCATCCAAAGAAATTATAATGTTATGCTGTCGGAGTGATTCCGGACTTCTTCGAGGGTGAAAACCTACTAGACTATCCTTTGCAGTTTCGAGTGTGAGACATCACTCCTAGCTATGGTTCGATTGTGTGGATTGCATGGTGTTCTAGTGGATTGCGTGTGCAGATTTGGAGAGTTTGGTTTGCTGCTGTAAATTTTCAGTGTTGTTGGTTCTAGTGTGGCTGAAGCAAAGATTCGATCCTACCTCCATGCCTGTGCGACCTATCATTCTGGGTACTGGCTCGAACTATTTCTATGCTTTGGGCGATATGTTTTGTAAGTTTGTGACCATAATTTGGAGTCTTTGATTTTATAATGCAAATCGTACTTTTCTAGCTTAGGCGTGGATTTTGGGGGTGCATTGGGATGCATGCTAGGTGTTTGGAGGTGTTTAGAAGCTCATTTTCAGTTTGTTCTTAGTTGCTTTGTGCCTAGTATCGGTTTGGGTGAGTTGTGGGTTGTGTTGAGTGACTTTGGAGCGAGTTGGAAGCATTTTAGTGTGATTTTGTGTTGCTGGTTATGCATTTCCAGCCCGCTGTTATCTATATCAGATTTTAGAAAGTTGGTGTTTGAGTTGGTTTGGTGATAGTATCTTCGGTGATTAGCATTAATCTTCTATTCTATCTTTCCTCTCTTCTGTAAGGTTGAATAGTAGTACTATCAACCACTTCTGGATTGTAAGCATACTCGTTGGAAAAGTGGAAGAGGTTGGCTTGCCGCCTATATTTGATATTTGTAACTCAGTCCTCCCGCTACATAACCGGTTGAGTCATACCTGTTTGCAATGGTCCTCTCGCTGCATAAGCGGTTGAGTGATATTTGTTGTAATGATCCTCCCGCTACATAAGCGGTTGAGTTGAGCTTAGTTATGTGTGTTCAGTCCTCCCGCTGAAATATTGCGGTAGAGTGATTCGTTCTTTGGAGTGTTTGTTCTCTTGGCTGGTTTACCGCCAAGTTTCTTTGTTTACCCCCTGGATAAGCAGAAGGGGCTGGCTTGCTGCCCATTATTGTATTTAGCACTTCAGCAGTTTACTACTAACAATCCCCTACTACCATATCAAAAGGTGTAGGGTTCTATTGTGACCTTTTTTCACACATCGCCCCATTGCAAATGAGGACCCTCCCTTTTTCCTGCTTTCCAGGGTTTTTTTAGTGTCTCGTGGCCTTCCGCTTCAATTTTGCTCAGTTTTGTCAAATTTTGAACGGTTTGAGTCTTGAGGATTGAAAGTCAGTTTTTGCAAACCAAGTGATAACAGAGTCTAGACACCGTCGAAGTGCCCAGAAACGCCAAAGGACGAAGAACGCAATTGATTTGAACGAATTCGGACAACTTTCTATTTTTTTAAAGTTTGCTTTTTTGCTTTTTCCTATTTTTTAGGAAGTTTCGTTTTTGGCATTTTTAGCTCGATCCCCGAGACGACTATTTTTAGAAAGTTTTCCCTATTTATTAGGGATGTCTGCTTTTTGCTTTTTCGGAGTGGGGACCTAGGGTTTGCACTGGTACCACTGGCCTGCATCGATCGCGATCCAAAATTTTCAAGTTTTGACCCAAAAAGCTAAGTTCCTACATTTTAGGGGTCATGGTGCTTTAGATGGGTTACCTGAGTATGGATTTCAAATATCATGTTTAATCTGGCTAAAATTGAAGAAGTTATAAAATTTTGAAGTTTTCCAAGTATTTCTCTAAGTCTGGCTAATCATGTTTGGTGGTGAATGTTATGTCAGGAGCTTCATAAAGTCCGCCCTGCTGCAAATGAAAGGTTCTCAAACATCACAAAGTCCACCATGGAGGAGAGATGGAAAAAGTCCGCCCAAGGTGCAAGTGCAATGGTACAACAAGTCTCACAAAGTCCACCCTATGGAGATCGTGACTCACAAAGTCCGCCCTATGGATGATGGAGATGGTGCAAGGAAGTCAACAAAGCCCCCCCTCCATGGTTCCTAAGTTTGATAAAGTTCGCCCCATGATGGAGACTCGCAAAGTCCGCCCTCCTAAGATCATGGATCAAATAAGGTCCGCCTTGCAATGAAAGATTAAGGTTTCTCAAGTTTCTCAAAGTCCGTTGTAGGGGTGAGTCCAAAGCAAAAGCATAATCATGTTCCTCTTGAAGTCCGCCTTGAGGCAAAGTGTCATCAATCCCTCAAAAGTCCGCCTTGAGGGAGATTTGGTTAAGTTAAAATGCAAAGTGGACATGTTTGATAAAGTCTGCCTTATGCTACAAGGACAAAGTTCCTAAGCACTGTCAAGTCCGCCCCATGCTGCAGATGAAAGGTTCCTAAGTGTGAAGAAGTCCGCCCAAGCATGTGGATGGTGCTTGATCCCTCCAAAGTCCACCCTATCTCAATTAAAAGTTGAAACAAACTCAAGAAAGTCCGCCTAACCTGCAGGTTTGTGGTTCCTAAGTTAGAGAAAGTCCGCCCTATGGTTGAGGCCTCAAGCATGAGATGGTTCCCAACTCTCAAAAAGTCCGCCTATCTTTGATGAAGACTGAAATAAGTCAAACAAAGTCCGCCTAAGGAGATGGTGAGTGGTGTATGAAAATGATAAAGTCCGCCCTTGGAGAATGTAGTGTGTATAAGGAAGGGTGCACTAGTTCAATGAACTCCACCCTCTGTGGTGCCACAAACTCTCTAAACTCTGCCCTAAAAGATGAACAAGTGTGGTGTCATGAGTTGGTTGAAGTCTGCCCCACTGCTGAAAGATCAAACAAACTCCAAAGTATGCCTTGAAAATGATCAGATCACGGTAAGATCAGGTTTGAAGATTAGGAGTTAAGCTGAAGAGGAGTTCAAGTTCAAGATGAAATGATCAGATTTTGGTTATGAATGAATATGAAGTATGGTACATTGTCTTGTTCCACCAATCTTCCAAAGTCCGCCCTATGCTGGAGTGTGGTGCCTTGTTTAGTTCCCCAACTTAAAATAAGTCCGCCCAAGTAAGCTACTTGCTAAAATGGAAGACAAGAAGATGATGACAGCAGAATCTATCATCCAAGTTTGAACTGAGTGCAGATTTGGAAAATTTTGAAAGAAGAATATAGAAGATTGAGTTCGATTTGCAAACTAAAGACCAAATTAGAAACATTCTCTGCAGATTCAAAAGACTAGGGAAGGATTAAAAACGAGTTTTGAAGAGATTTTATGAGTTTCTAATTATAAAATCGAACCCTCATACAAGTATTTCATTCACTCTCTCATTTTTACACATGAGGTTCGAATTTCTTGAGCAAGTTCAGAGCAATTAAGAGATTTTTTTGCAGGTAAAGAACATTTTGAGAGACATTTTAAGAGTTTTGCAGATTGAAAGAAGATTTTAAGGGTGATTCCAAGTATAAGTTTGAGATTTTCAACCATTTACCACAAGTTTACAAGTAGATTGAAGGAGATTCTTGACTGTTTTGAAGAGCAAATTCACATATTTTTGAGATTTTGAAGGTGACAGGGGTATTCAAGGAAGATTTATTGAGTTTTCAACCTGGTTTTCAAATTTTGGATAGAGTTCCCAGGGACTTAGTTTGATTTCCATATTTATTCGTTTTCAGATTAATCAGACCTTCAAATCAGAATGAGTTTTCAAGGGTTTCTAAAATTCCTAAGTTTTTGCAGCTTGTTGAAAGCTAAGAGTGTTGAGGAAGTGGAGACTCAGAGCACACTTTGCCATCAAACCTTCAAAGTTTACGCTCAAAATGAGGATTCTAATTTATTTTCTTTTGGTTTTGCAGGTTTTGGATGATGGCTGAACGCGATCACATCAATTCATATTTTTGAGGAGTTATCCAAAGCTTTTCACCCTCCTCCCGCGCAACATAAATTGGCAGCTAAAGGCGGGATCATCACAGAAAACACAAATGTAGTTTTGAGCCAAATTCAGAGTTGAAGACAGGTCCACAAGCGAGGTTCGTCCGAGCATAGAGATGGCCAAAATTTGGCTAAGTATGAGAAATACTTCACAGAGGAATTCTTCTCCAGATTCAAGGCACTTGAAAGAATCTCAAGGCATCAAGAAAGAAAAGTCCTCAGACTTGATGAAAAGAATGTCAGACTTGTTGAGGAATTTCATCCATACAACTTCTTGAAGGATTTCATCTCTTGAAAAAAAGATTAAAGAGAAGCTCCCAATCAAGATTAGATGGTGAAAAGAAGAAATCAAACTTCCATACTTAGACAATTTCTTCACACAAATTGGAGAATTCAGAAAAGATATCCAACACGCTGAGGTGGCGCCTTGTCATCTTCCAACCAATCAGATTGTTCCAAGTCAGCATGTCCAGGTTAAATGAACCTGACTTATCCAAAAGCTTCTAGAAGGGCACACTTCATAATGCAACAACCTTCTATTTTCATTGTTGGTTCATATTTAGCAAGAAGGACAAGTGTCCCTGAATGTAATTCTCTTATTGGTCGAGGGGTAGTTAGTTTTGGGAAACCCTAATTAGGGTTTGTAACTTTCAATCTGGGCCCTTGATCATTGTTTGATCTCGGTAGTTCATTGTTTTCTAGAAAACTATATAAGGCTACCTCCTCTCATTTGGAGAGTGTGAGGTTTTTGATATATTGTTGCGTGAAGGTCATTTTTCAAATAATACATTGCATGTGCGCTTTCTCTTAAGGCTTTGTAATCTTTGTTATTTGAGTGATTAGCATGGTTTCAATTTCCTCAACACATTAGTTAGAAGTTAATTTAGATTTGCTTTCAAGTTGTTAAAATTGAATGAAGGATTTGATAAGTATTAATTAACGGTATATCTCCGCTAATACTTTTGGTGAGTGGATGATTTCCATTTCACTGTGCAAAGTTAGTCTGAGCCTATCCCCTGTGTATGCCAAAACTTCAATCATAAGCACAACCCATTGAAGATTGCACCCACTTTATGTAGCTGTCTTTAGTGTGGCAAAGCAAAGTGTGGTTTCCCGAGAACACCCAGTTAATACCATCTCCAGAATTCGTAGGTTTAGATCAGCTTTCTTAACCCTATCCCCTTTTCCCTTTTTTGAAAGTCCAAATCCCGAAAAAAAAAAAAAAGAGCCTGAAGTTGACAAATTTATCTAAGTCCAAAAGCTTGAAAGACATTTGTAAACATAAGTCCCCCTTGAGATTTTCAGTATACACTACCCAAGTAGCTATCCCACTAAAGTCGCTTGTTCGCACATATAGACCTTGGAATCGCCAACGGTGATTTTTCTGGAGAGGATAGAATACCTTTGGGTTTCTTATTCTAATGTTCGGTATATGATAAAATGTACACCAATAGGTTCCTTCTTGTTGGTTTTGGATTTCTTATTCTGACCCGAACGGGTGTGGTTGTTTGCGTAATCTTGCTAAAAAATCAAAAAAAAATTAAGGGGGTTTATTACATACACCAAACTACAATTTCATCAATATTATTTTATGAGTTATATTTATCAAAATGGCAATTTATGGTGAATGTGAGTTGGGCGAACTTGTGTAAAGGAAATAAAATGAAATGCAACACCCAATGAAGGTGAAATATAATGGCATTTGATTTGGGCGTATTTGGTGTGCATTTGCATTTGAATTTGGCTGGGCAAAAGTTATAAATAAGAACCTTGGGCTCTCATTTTGGTATCCATGAAGAAAATATAACGAAGTGCTGCCAAATTTTACATTGAAGCTTCGGGGAAAGCATACCTCCTAGCATTTGCTGGATTTCTTGCTTGAAAGATAGCAACTAATCAAGCTTGAGACCTCTCTTCATTCAAGAGAGTGGATTGAAGGACAAAGATGCAGATTTGTGTTTCATTTTCAGAAGTGTGGAGTGTCTTATGAGTTATTTTTATGTTGCTGGTTCGTGTGTGCTGAAGGTGTTTTTTGCTCGTGGCTCCCTGTGTGCTTGACGTGCGGTTCTAGGTATCGGCTACATCTCTTCCTATACCTTGGGCGATAAAGTTCACCATTTTGCGGATCTTGAAAAGCTGATTTGGATTTTATGTAGCAAGTCGAACTTCCCAGCAGGGCCGTCCCCTTTCCTTGGTTGCCTCGGGTTGCATGCAGATTGTTTGTGGCATAGTTCTAGGACTCACCGAGTCCTGGCGAGTCCCGAGCTGACTGACCCAAGCCAAGTCTCAGGGACTCGTGACTCTCCAGGACTCGCTCTAGGCAAAAATCACTAGAAATTGGTTTTTTCGCCGAGTTCTACGGAATTTTTGCCAAGTCTTGTCAATTTTTTGTTGAGTCTCAAGTCGGGTCATCCTTGCCAAGTCCGCGCCGAGTCCGAGTCTCATTTCTATGGACTTTGTGGTGTTCGCGGTGTAGGTTTGAGGTTCTATTTGTGTTGTCAATGCTATATCTCTCATTTGCTTATGTTTTGTGCGATTTGGAGTTGATTTGGAGAAGTTATGAGCATTTTGGGGTGTCCATAGTTTGCTAGTTTGCGTGTTTCTTTGCGTGTTATTGATTTTCATGATTTCATAGTTGTGTTAGAAGAGCTTTTTGGTGTGAGTAGTCTAAGTTGGTTGGGGAGTGAATATCTATTATTGTTGAAGTTGTTGGACTTGTTATCAACACTTAATTCTTCATTCTATATGATTTGTAATGTTGGTTAGTAGTACTAACAACAAAGTTTTGTTATTTCTTAGTCCCACTGCATAAGTGGAAGAGGCTGGCTATGCCGCCTATCTTTGGGATAGTGATATTTCATGTATTGATAATCCATAATGTGCATTGTAAAGCTAGTTAGTAGTACTAACAGCTATCTTTTGGATTATTGCTTGTAGTCCCACTGCATAAGTGGAAGAGGCTGGCTTAGCTGCCTATTTTGAATATTGTAATACTGTCCTCCCGCTGCATAAGCGGTTGAGTTGATTGTAATGTTGTCCTCCCACTGAATAAGCGGTGGAGTTGATAGTAAATTTTATTTCTAGTCCTCTCGCTGCAGAAGCGGTAGAGTGATTGTTC
Source organism: Cryptomeria japonica (assembly GCF_030272615.1). Classification (NCBI taxonomy): domain Eukaryota; kingdom Viridiplantae; phylum Streptophyta; class Pinopsida; order Cupressales; family Cupressaceae; genus Cryptomeria; species Cryptomeria japonica. Next base: position 319,319,615 of record NC_081414.1, on the reverse strand, counting down.
TTCAGTTTCTTGTATCATCCTTGGCTAGTTTACTGCCAAGTGATCTTCAATATTCTCCATATCCCGCTGGAAAGTGGAAGGGGTTGGCTTGCCGCCTAGATATTGTAAGCAGTTTTCAGTTTGTATCTAATGATCCCCTATGCACTGTGTGCTCTCACCCTCCCAGATTGGGCTCTCGGTGATCAAAAGGCATTAGGGTTACTTTCCGCAAGATTTGAGATTTTAGTTCTAACCCTAACGAGTGTTGTATTGCTTGCAAATCTGAAAAATAATTGAAAAAATTAAGGGGAATATTACATTTTGAGTGGTTAGGAACAAAAATTTACTGATTTCCGAAATTTCAGGTGGTTAAGAACAGAACTCACCTTGATTTGGAATTTTCAAGTGGTATGGAATAGAATTTTCATTAATTTTGGTTCAACATTCTGAGTTGCTTATTTACTTTACACTTAGAATTTCACATCAATGGGCTTTGAATGAACTTTTTTTTTTGGAGTGAAGAACTTTCCAAGAGGAATTTTATGTTGTGAATGAACTCAACACGCAAGCATTCAAGCATTCTTCATCAAAAATTGGTGGTGTGAATGAACTCTACGAGGGAATTTGAACTTGTGAAAGAACTCAAGACTCGAATCCTTGGTGGACAAATGGATTGTGAATGAACTCAGGAACCATTCCCCTTGGAGGAAAATTTGGTTATGAAGGCACAACACACCCATTTCTTGAGTGGAATTCAAGTGTGTGAAAGAACAAAGAACCCAAGTGCTAGGCGGAGGTTTGACTAGTGCATAAGCTTAAGGACCCTATGCAAGAGGAAAATTAGACTGTGAAAGAACTCAGGGACCCAATGTCTAGCGGAATTTTCACTTGTGCAAGAAGTCATGAATAGTTTGTGTAAAGATTTCAATTTGAAATTGATTCATAAGACCCCTTGCCCAACTTGGAACTCCTCACCTTTCCTTGACATTTTCTTACATTTTTCATGATTTTAATCCATACCTCTTGTGAAGAACAAATTTTCTCAATTTTCCTCTCCTTGTCAAGGTCGGATTTTTCTCAATTTTCCTCTCCTTCCGACCTTGACAAGGAATTTTCCTTGCCTTGATTTTGGATTTCCATTATTTTTCCTTCACAACAACTGACAACATTGTGAATTCATTCATGGATTCTGGACTCAAAACTTAAATTTCTAACTCAATCACACCCTTGGTCTAGACGTTGCACTTTAAGACATTTCAAGAGTTGATCAACAAAGTTCCCCTCTAGACTGACAAGACATTACCATCTTCCTAAAGGCTAAGAGATTAAAAACCTAAGTCACGAGGTTCAAATTCAAGTTCGAGTTCAGCAACAATAAAATTCGAATTAAGTTTGGCAAGGGTAAAAAATTCAAAAAAATATTTGACATTAAATTCGCCTTTATACATGTGAATTTAAAAAAATATATAAATCATAAATCCATTAAGTTGTCAAAATAGTTTAACAATGCTAAATAAATTTGAAATTAAATTACATTATAAAATAAAATAGTCAAATGTATTGTTTATTAAAATAAAATAATATTATATAAAATTTAAAATTAATATAAATATTTTACACATGGTAAATTAAAACTATTAAAAATAAAACAATATTATTAAATTTAATACATTATAATAAATTTTAAAATATTGTAATAGATATATAAAATTTAAAATTAATATAAATATTTTACACATGTTAAATTGAAATTATTAAAAATAAAACAATATTATTAAATTATAATACATTATAATAAATCTTAAAATATTGTAATAGATATATTCAAAAAATTTAATTTTAATTTGTCAATATATAAATAATATGTTAAGGTTTATAATAGCGATTGACTATTTTTAGACAGACTTCATTTCCATTGGGGGCAGGGCGCGATGAATATCATTTCCACCTGGACTTCCCTTCTATTGCGCGATCAAATATATTTTAAGGGTGGCTCTCCTAAAAGCGGTTTATGGTGATTGTTTAGGGTAAACTTAAACCGATACCCTTATATTCACTATCACCGTTTCTGGCTCTCGAATGGTCTGGGATACTTCAAATATTTTGTGATTTCTAGAGATGAAATAATGCCTAAAGCTTGTTCCGTACGAATTATATGGCGAATTTGAGCAAATTTTTTAAACTGTATAAGAGTTCGGTGAACTTCAAACTTCACACTCAAAGTTCAGCAAACCCTGTGAATTAATTAAAAACTATTGACACGGAAATAAAAATTAAGCAAAACAACTAACCTAAGAAGCAAAAAAGTGGGGGTCCCCATTTGCAATAGGGTGTGTGTGTTTACAACACAACACAATAAATAGCCATATAAACACTATCACCCTGCATCTTAAGCTAATAGTCTCCCAACATAAAGCTCTCGTCCACTTCTCCAAGTGCATTGATACTAGGACACCCTTTAGGAAGGAAACAACTTTCAAGACCTTTTTCTTATGTGCCTCTATTCTTACTTCACCAATATGTGGAAAGGTTGTCCACAAGCCATTATTGTACTATCCTTGATCAACCACAATTGATTCTACAAAGGAAAACCTTTACTTGAATCAATGTTTACCAATTTATAGATTCTTCTTGAAGAAAGATTCCACCAAGATGCAAATCACCTCCTCTTCTTCCCCTAAGTCTAATAGCATGCTAACAAACATGGATGTGATGTTAGCATTCACCCAATATCTATGACTAGAAACCAAAAACTCGTCTATTACACATTGTATACAGAATGTGTTGGTTCTAACCTTGGCCTTAAGGACCTTCTTCAAGCCATCCTCCATAACTACCCCAAGAAAGACTGTCTAGTGCTTCTTCAAGATGAGCCTCGTGCTCATGTACATGGTTATTCGCTAACAAATTGAGGATAAACCATTGTAGAACCGAAATGTTTATGTAGTTCTTCCTCAACTCACAAATACTTTTTGTGATCCACTTGTGCAAATTAAATGTGAGAGAGATAAGAGTACCAAATCCAATGAGAGAAAGTAATACTGATTTCATACCAATCCATTTCGACCGCCAACTTTGAGTAGTAATTATTGAATAATAATTATATTGTAGTGCAACCTTCCTTGATCAATAGATGTTGGACTTGTGTTAAGATGGAAGGATCTTTGGCAACAAATGGGGGCAGTTAAAAATTTTAATTTTCAAAAAAAAATAAAAAATTAAGTGACGTACCACTATGTAGGTTAGGTCATAGGGCTCAACCTACAAAAATATATTTGCCCCAAAATCCACATTGTCAAAAAAATGGGCGAATTTATAGTCAAAATTCATCTCTCGGGCTTTTTGAGCACAATGGCAAGGTTTGTTTTGACCCAAAATGCTCCAAAGTGGCAGCTACCTCTCAGATCTGGCAACCACCTTCAAACTTCAAAACCTTGTAGATTTGGCCTCCAATGTCCAACTAGGGCAAAACAAGCAGCAAATCTGACTTTCTCGAGCACTCCAAACACAATGGTAAGCTCTGATCTAATGCAATAAGCTCCCAAAATGAACGTACAACACAAAGCCAAAAGAGGAATTGTCCCAAAATTTGGCATTTCTATCACACAATGCCAAAAGAGAAATTGTCCCAAAATTTGGTATTTCTATCACACCTTTCTAATTCTCAAAGTCGACAAAGATGCAAGAGAAGAGTATACTCAATGCTTCAAGAAAATACAAGATATATGTTCATGATCTCCCAAAAGACAATCCAAAGGCACTCAACTTGCTCTAATACCATGTAAGATTTGGCTATGGAGATAGCCACCCAAAATCTAGAGGTCTAAAGGAAAGCACAATGAAATGAGAATATCAAAATGATAAGAATAAATTGCATTCCTATAAAAAAAAATGCAAATAAAATATGAATTGAGATTACAAAGGAGACCCCTTGGTTATATAGGCCAAGGTGAACATAGGATTGCATGAAATTATGACATGTATCTTAATCTTATGACTTGAGATATAAAAGTGATAACTTATCCAATAAAGGTGGAAAAGTGATAACTATCCACTTAAAGTGGGAAGAATCTTATGTGGTCCCTAAGTAAACTTAAGTAACATGTGTGATTAGGACCTAGGTGATGAACATACTAGGTACAACACCTTATTCACACCAACAATATATAATATAAATATTTATTAAATTAATCATTTATTTTATTATTATATTATATATACATGTTTTTTGTATGGATGAAACCCAACCTAACCCCCCAAAAAATTTGCTGAATCCAAGAATCCAAACCAAGATCCAAACTAGAACTGGTAACATCGTGTTTAGTTTTTCAAATACTCACACAAAAAAGAGAAAAAAAATTATAAATATAGCATTTGTTTTTCGAAAAATTTAATATAGCATTTTCTGTCTTGCAAGTTAAATACACGCACAGCAAGGTTTAATATAGCATTTGTTGTATTAAAAGTTAAATATAGCTTTTATAGCCTACATAGAAAGAAAATTTTGTCGAAATCTGCCTTAGGTTCACCAACTTTTGTTTCCTCGGAGAGATTTATGAGCAGACAGAAAGAGTGGACATGGGCTTATCCCTCTCCCCTAAGGTTGCCAACTCGTTTAAGGATAAATTTGAAAAGATAGCTATCCAAATTTATCTCCTGAAACCTCATGACAATATAGTTTCATAGATGACACTAATGTTTGATGACCTCATGGTAAGAATACCATGGATGGTTTTTTGTCATGTCTCAATGCAAAATCAAAGCATATCTGATTCACCATGGAGGGAGTTGAAGATAAGAACCTCCCTTTCCTTGACAGTCTTTTACATTGCAAAGCAAATGGTTCCATCACCCATAAGAGTGTATGACAGAGGACCCAGAACAGAAGGTGCTCTATACTGATTATTTCCATTGAAGAGACAGACGAGGATGAGGCAAGGATCTTTCAAAGCCTAAAATAAGTCAAAAACAACTTCTCCCAAAGAAGAGATGATCCATGGGGAAGGAATTTCCCTCACTAATGAGCATGTGAGCCACATAGATATTGGTCCCAATAAATGTCCAAAATAAAAAACCATTACAAGATGTAAAATCCTAACATACAACTTTATTTTGCACGTGGCACTCTAGCAATTTATATAAATAATCATGCAAAGGGCTCAAAACAATATTTATTACTGAAAATCTAAAACTCTCTGATAACAAACCCAAAAAATTTAATGGTGGTGTATTCAAGTGGCAAAACCTGAAAAACAGGTACCCCAGGAAATGACTGTCCAGGAACTCCTGCTTTTGAAGCCGCCTGTAAGATATACATGCAGTCATAAGTGCACTACACACCTAGCAATGCAGTTCCAGATCCATTATATTTTCATAGGAAAAATCGTTTTCACGAGGATTCCCCTTCACAACAGATAATATAATTGAAACACAACGCTTTAATGTTAATGTTCTTTCTAAGTGACACAATTTGAAATCAAGTATTTCAAGTGAGCATTTCCCAGATAATATTTACAGCAAATACTTACATCTAAGAGAACAAGTTCTGAAAAAACATCAAAGATATACATAAAATGCTATAATAAAACACAATAACAGAGAGCACAAGGCCCAGTTTATGTGACATTTTCCAATCCTTTATTGATGGTAACTATGCTCATCCCTTATTCATGTGTTTTACATCATCTTTTGTGAAAATAGGATCTTTGTGTCAACCTGTCATTCCAATTACATTTATGGGACTAAGTTAAAATGGTTACCCTCAAATGCAAATGTTGATATTAAAAGATACAGTCATTCATAATATGCAACAGTTTCTATGTTAGAATTAAATCTTTCCTTGGTTATTGAAGTCCTAGTTATTAGGTACTAAGACCTAGGTTAAAAACAAAATTATTTTATTTTTATATAGCATTCCTACACAACCTTTTCTTCATTTTGCATATGGATTTTTCTTAAACTTTGTCCTCAGTGAGTTAGATAGAATAGTTTAAGTCGTAAAAGAAAAACTGGGTATTATCATAAAAACTAAATCCTTTTCCTCCAAACTACTATGATTCTTCCCTGTAATTTGATTGCCCTTGGTTTCAAATGATTCAATTGTATAACAATTTTTTAAGAGGTCAGTAAAAGGCAATGGGCACTTCAACGGGTTTTTGTGATAATATTCTTTCAAGCTATTCAAATGCCAAAACACATACAAGAGTTATACCTCAAATTAATCAACTTTCTTTCGCACTTTAGTTGTATATTTTCTGTAACATATGACTGTGTGCCTATCTATAATCAAGAGACTGTCTTATTATATGAAGAGACAACATGCTCCACTTAGAAAACATAATTGTAAGAATATCTTGTCATATTAACTAATATTTAAAATTAGAATTTAACCAACCTGATAAAGGTAAATAGCTATAATTAGGTAGTCAATTAGTGATCGATTAGATAGACAAAATCACATGATATTATAAAACATATAAAGAAACAAATGTGTGGTGGGAGAACTTATGGGAGTGTTGTGACCTATTTCACACATCGCCCCATCGCAGATGGGGACCCCCTTGTTTTTGCTTTTTAGGCTTTTTGTCCTAGCTCTGCAATTTCATAAATCCATTTTCGTTGAGAGGTTTTAAGAATTTTGAAGTCATCCCGAGCCAAATGGAGAAATCATGCTTTGATTTGCTTTTGAACATTGTCAATGTATCTAGAAGGTCTGAAGGACAAGGATCGCAATTGCTTTGAGTCATTTCTGACAACTTTCTATTTTTAGGAATTTATGCTTTTTGTTTTCTTCTAAAAAATAGAAAGTTTGATTTTTTGGCACTTTGGGCACATTCTGGGAAACAGCGTTTTTGGCTTGCTTTTTGCTTTTTTGCTTTTTCCTGCTTTTTTGAAAGTAGAACCTGGGTTTTGTTCCTCAGGTCATTTGGTCAATGCCCATGTCTTCAAATTCGAAATTTTTTGCCTCTTAAGTATAAAAAATAGGGTTATGTTTTTTTTGCTTTTTTCCAAGATTAGGGTTTTGATCCTCACGCCATGTCATTATTGCCCATGTTGTCAGAATTGCAAAAATTGGTCTCTAAGGGTAAAAAGAAAGGTGGTAACCCTAATTAGGGTTTTATTCCAAAAGATTAGCCATATGATTAGTGCCCATGTCCTCAAATTTGAAAAATTATACTTTAAGTGCAAAAAGCAAGGTGGTAACCCTAATTAGTGTTTTTTCCAGAATATTAGCCATATGATCAATGCCCATATCCTCAAATTTGAAACATTGTCTTTAAGTGCAAAAAGCAAGGTGGTAACCCTAATTAGGGTTTTGTTCCAGATAGTCCAGGTATAAACATGACAAGTCAAAAATGGACATGGCCATTTGGATGAATGTGTTTGGAAAGAAGTCGCATAAAAGTTAAAATTCACTCATGACAAGAAAAGATGGTTTGATCGGCTTGGAATCATGTCCAAGCATAAGCACATTCAACAAAGGTACACAATCTTCCAAGTCTGCCTAGAAGGAGAAGGCATATGACAAGTGAACTCTGCCTTGGACATGTCCAACAGTCTTCCAAGCCCGCCTTGGCATGGAGTCTTCCAAGAGAAATGGCACAAGAAGCATAACGTCCGCCCAAGTATGTTGGAGAAAGTGGCAAGGTAAAACTCAAGTCAGACAAGGCATGAGAAAGAATGTCCAATGATCTTCCAAGTCCGCCTCATGCACAAGTGGAATTGGCAGACACTTGCTAAACTCCTACCTTCAGTCAACTAACCCATGGCAAGAGTAAATTAGACTCCTACTCGAGGTTAAGCCATCAAGACCAAGTTGAAAGGAAAGAAATAAAATTAAGGCAAAGTTGGCTATGCAAGGAGAGAAAGCTAAAGCAAGAATGTCAAAACATCTTCCAACCCCGCCTAGCTCATGTCAAGATTGGTAAAGCCTTTGCCAAGTCCACCAAGACATGGCAAGAGTCATGCAAACTCCGCCTTGTCCAAGAAAGCTCAAAGTCCGCCTAGCAAAGGTTGACATGAACATGTCAAAGCATCTTCAAAGTCCGCCAAGACACTTGTGAGAAAAGAAAAACAAGTCAAGGCACATGTAAGGATGGGCAAACATACTCGCCATGTAGACAAAAGCAAAACAAAAGACATTGTCCAATAAAGCTCCAAGTTCGCTTGGCACAAAGAAAGCAAAGCATGAAATAAAGCAAACACTTCCCTAAGCATAAACAAGGAGAAAGGAATAAAGCAAATAAAGCAAGTAAACAAAAGATGAAAGCAAAGGCAATGCAAACTTTGCCTACGTTGGAAGATAAAGCCAAAACAAAGTTGGCTAGACTCTATCAAAGTTTGCCCTCAAGAAGACATAAAACAAATAAAGCTTGGCTCGCCTAAACAAACGATGAAAGCAATAAAACATGCATGTCTTAATATCATCAAAGTCCACCCTCCTAAAGTACTGACAAAAGACATATCCAAGTTCACAGCCTAAGGAAAGCATGGAGAAAGTCAAGACAAGTTTGAAAGGAAAGATGTCCAAACATTGATAAACTCCGATCTGCAGTTAATTGAACTCAGATCTGCAATTAGGGTTAATGATAAAGCAAATCACAAGTTAATCAAAGCAAAGATGGCATGACTTCTTCCAAGTCCGCCATGGTAAAGACAAACAAAGTTGGCAAACAAGATATGAAGTCCGCCCATGAAGGAGATGTCCAACAAAGTTTGAAGTCCACCTAGATGGATGTCTAGACATAGCATATTGGAAAGATGGCCGATAAAGCCCAAAGTCCGCCCTTAGCAAAGACTCTCCAAAGTCTGCCCTAGACACAAGAAAAGATAACCAAATTTTCAAGTTGACAAGAGATTTCCAAAGTCCACCTTGGCATATAAACTTCCAAGTCCGCCTAAGGAAGAGAAAATTAAAGCAAGACAAGGTTGAGAAGAGTGTGGCAAGGACTCAGCCAACTCCGCCCTTGGCTAATACACTCCAAAGTCCACCCAAGGGGTATGTAAGTATGAACATGGCACAAACTTCATGAAGTCTGCCTAGGCTAAAGAGAAGATAAAAAAGGTTTACCAATACATGGCAAAGACCAAGGAAACTATCAAAGTTCGCCAAAGAGAATTGTCCAAACAACTTGGACAGCATAGCAAGAAGCAAGACATTGGCTGAGTACGCCTTGAGAAGAAATTAAAAAATGGCAAAGTAAATTAAACAAAAATTTAAAGTTGGCAAAAACATTAATCTTCCAAGTTCACCTAGGCATAAATGGAATATGTGAAGATGCCTAAGCCAGGCATGAGAAATTCGACCAAGATCTGAAGGTTAGACACGAAGACAATCAACTTGCCATGACAAAGAGAGAAAAATGGCTAGAGGAATAACAATTTCGACCAATAAGAACATGAAATTAAGGGTCATCCGAACGAACAAGTTGGAAAATAAAATTTGACACATGAATATTTTTAATTATTTTCCAATACTTAGGATTATTTTCAAAAGAAAAATAATTTCAACCCTTGGAAATATTTTCGAACATTCAAGAATTTTGGAAATTAAAAGAAAGTTCTAGAAGATTCCTTAGCTAAGGATGAAATTTTGAGAGAGAAATAAAACTTTCCATTTTGGAAAGATTTAAAACATTAAAACACAAAAAAATTATAAAAAAAAAAACACAAAGATGAAGCTTCTAAGTTTAAAATCTTTTTACTCTATATATTTTCAACCAGTCACTTTCAGAACTCACTGTTCGGGTTGGAAATTTGGAGAGCAATTGAGAAGAAGTTTTCTCTCTCAGAATTTGGTGAAAATCAATTTTTGAAGAGGAATTGTGAAGGAGTAAAATTTTCCGAGTGTTGGAACACAAGAACAGGGTGCTTCTTTCTGATTTTAAGACAATTTTCAGAATTGAAGGTGAAATTCAGTCACAAAGATCAATTTCTAAGACAGTCTGAAATTGACTGAATTTTTCTATTATCCTGTCTTATTTCTCTCAAAATTTATCAATTTCTTGACTAAATTCTTCACTTTCAGTCTGCTTTTTTGCAGAAATTTAACCTTTTTAACAGGCCGAAAGTGAAAATTCCAAGAAAAAGCATCAGAAATCAGAATTAAAACCTTAGAAATAATATTGAATATTCGTTGTGTTATGCAGGTTGATGACCACCAAAGGAACACCTTCTAGAAAAGCGCCAATGAAGTTTGCCAATAAAGGAGTTCAGCCAGAATCAAAGATCAAATCTAAATGGAAGAATGTCACAAACACTGACCTTGGACATGTGGACTTAGAAGAATTCAGAAAGAGAATGTGCGAGCATGATGGACACCTACCAACACCCATTGCTTGTCGGATGATGAGAAATGGCATCGTCCAAGCAGCGGGATTTCCTCCGACTAAAGAATGTGCTAAGCAGATAGTTGAATGTGCTATCCACTACAACGCACAATCAAGAGAGATCATTGCACCTGATGGAAGAGTTTTAGCTAATCTTTCAAAGTTCGCCATCCAAGAGATGTTTGGAATTCCAAACTACAATAAAACCCCCTACAAGACCAAAGAAGATACCAAAAGGATCTATGATAGCCAATCTGAACTTTGTGCGGCAAATATTAACAAGTCATGGTTGGAAAAGAAAAGATCCCAAGGGAAAGTGCCAAAGCATATGTTGCGCCCATACTCCAAAAAAGAATATGGTGATATCATCCTACTGCTGAATAGGGTAATGGGCAGCCCTCAGGATGCACCATTCAAGACATGGATGTACTATTTCATTGATGAAATCACCTCGGGAATCAAGATGTTCAATTGGTCCCGCATAATCAGCAACAATCTTCATGAACAATAGATAAATTTGTAGAGGGCAAAGTCATTCTACATGAGCTCCTACATTATCTACTCATTGACCAGAAATTTTAGATTTCCAGACTGATTTGTAGAGGCGTAGTCGGCAATGAAGAAAATGAATTCAAGTCTTATGACTGTTATCCTCAGCTACAACTTAAGGAGAAGAGACATTTCAAGCGAGTCAATGATGCATTCCTGATGTACATCACAAGGACATTACAAGGAAGAACTCACCATAGGCTATCTCCTAAAGCTCAAAGTCTAATCAGCAAGTATGGATCTTGGTTTATCTAGTTTTCGAAATTTGTATAAATAAGAGTTCAAGGTTTTGACAATTGTCCTTACCGACTTCCGATCTATCCAACCAATAGGATGGTCCTACTTGAAGTTCTCAGACAACTAGAAACATATAAGAGCTTCAAAAGAATAAGGTAGAAGGCAGCAATATCCTTTCCATTCTTTATTGGAAATATGGGTGAGTCTTGTCCTACAACACAAGCAGCTGAAAGTGCCAAGCTAGAAATGCAGTGGTATCCCTCTACATTCTACCGATCCAGAGCTAATTATGATCCTCTCAGCAATATTGGATTAGTGAATGGAGAAAGATTCAAAAATAGAGTGGACATAGAGGATTTTTGGGCAAATGCTACAGATGAATTTGACATCAAGAAAAGACTATGATTCAGACTACCAGTAAGCTTGATCAGAACGACTGAACCTTTCCTTGTGTCGGATCAGCTGGAAGATAATGGAGAGTATACTCAGCCTAACTTTGATGAGCATGCACCTCTTCCTCCTATCAAATGGTCAGAGCCAGAGCATGTAGACTTGACCACCTTGATGCGACTAGTTATGAAATATTCCAGGTGGTGGGTTGATCAGCAGAGTCATAGATTAAGACAGAGAAATATAACCTTGACTTATGACCCGATGGGTGAAGCAAAAGAATGTTCTTCAAATGTTGAGGCATCTCAAAGTGCCAGACCACTCGAAAGTGCTAAAAGGAAAGGGAAGGCATTTGTGAATGAAGGACCTACTCAGAAGAAACAAAGGCTAGAACCATCTCATTATGCCGCATCAGCAAACATAATTGATACATTAGCTATTGATAAGTCATTGGCAGAGATGGAAATTCCTTCCCCAGTCCATGGAGAAAATGTAGAGTCAATCCATCAACAAGATGAGAAGCCTCTGTCCCCTACAGGCACGGAAGTATTGGAGTCGGACAATGAAATGGATATTGAGGAAGGAGAATTTCAAGAAGGAATGATTTCCGCCCTTCGAGGTATCGCATATGAAGAAGGCAGTTAGGAAGTGGAAGGCATTGAGCAGCCCACTATTCTTGATTGGCTGAAAGAAAGATTGAAACTAAAAACACAAGAAGTAGAAGTTCAAGAAGAGGATGATATGGCAGATTTCTTGGCCAGATTAGAATAGGTTACCACAAAGAAGCCAACCAGGAGGTTTTCCACCATCCAGAGAGATGAAGCCGGCTGCAGGACAGTGCAAATTGTCATGCCAAAAGTAGACAAGGCAAAGGGAGATATTGGTCCCCATGAATATCAAGTCACTGCAATCAGTTTAGGACCAACTACCAAGAAGCAGGAAGCTGAAGACTTGGATAATTCAATTGCTTCCATGAAAGCAAGAATTAATTGATGGAAGTATAATCGAAGCAGGAGCGGCATATGATTTCAGCAGTTGGCACTGGACATTAGTTGCACGCAGTGAAGTCTTGGAAAAAGTGAAGACAAATGCTGACAGAGCAGAGGAGCAGATAAAAGAAATTCAAGACAAGGTTTACCTTGTAGCTGCAGAGGTACTTGAAAAGGAAACTATCCAAGAGAAGGATATGAAGTCAGAAAATCTAAAGGTCAAGACACAGGAAATCTTCTCCACTGGACTAGTCCTGAAGCAGAATTTAGCTAAGGCATCCAACCTCCTGTCCATCAGAGATGCTTTCTAGAAACAGGAATTAGATTGGTAAATCACTTTTGCTATATGTGCAGATGATTTGGAAGGATTAGAATTCAAAGTTAGTGTGCTGCCACATGTCACGATAGAAGAGGTTGATCAGATTGTGTCCAAGTTCATTGAATTTCCTGCTTCTCAACAGGAGAAGGGGGTGCAATCCTTAAAAATAGCACCTTGTGCCAATTGTCTTACATGCACTGGATATTGGTTTTATTTTGGGAAACTCTAATTAGGGTTAGGTTGTCTTAATCTCGACCATTGATCTTAGAGTGATCTCAGCCATTCATCTTTTTTCAGACACTCTATATAAACTCATTCTCTCATTTCATTTCAATGTGGAGAGATTTATGAAATTGTTGCATAGAGCTACTTGGATAATAAAAAGTTCATAATCAGTATTGTTTTGAAGTCTTATTGTTATCAAGTGGTTGCATGGTTGCATATTTTCTTCAGCACTTAGAATAGATTTTCTTTAAGTAGTTTGCTTTGAAGTTATTAGATGAATGAAAGATTGATAGTCTAGATTGGTGAAATTTTACTCATACTTCTTTTGGATGGATGATTTCCATTCAATGTGTAAAGTTAGCCTGAGCTTTTGATGTGGATGCTTAACTTCCACTTTGAGTAATATTGTTCAATTGTTGGTATTATTCATAAGTGTGAAAATCTTTAGCACAACCTTAGAAGATTGCACATACTTTGCGTAGTTGTCCTAAGTGTGGCGAAACAAAGTGTCGTTTATTGGTTTCACCCAATCTACACCGTCTCTTGAGTTCTTAGCAATAGTTAGAATTCCTCAACCCTTATCCATTTTATCTTTTTTGAAATCCCAAATCAGAAAATCCAAAAAACAAAGAGCATTTATTGATAAATTCACTTATTGATAAATTCGCCCAAGTCCAACTTGTGAATGATACTAGTTGTCAAGCGTAAGTCCCCCTTGTATTTCAGCACACACTACCACATAAAGTCGCTCGTTCGCACATATAGACCTTGCAGTCGCCTTGTGGTCTTTCTCACAATCTTGGCACAAGTAGTGATTTTGATCAAGAGAGGATAGAGTATCCTTGGATATTTTATTCTAATGTTCAGTATATGATAAAACGTACACCAACAGGGAGCACATCTAGTTTCAGATATGTATCATTGTTGTTACTATGTCAATTACCATTTCTTTCCAAATGTATTTTTTATTTAATCTATTTGTGATTGTGTTCCACAAGGACATGGGTCATGTCCTTTCCGGTCATCTTAGACATATGGGATGTTTTGGGGACAAAAAGATTAGCACCATAAGCACCCACTATGATAAAAAAAATTGTGCAAAACTTTAGACATCCCCACAATGTTTCCTCAATATCTTCACAACCTGTTGTGACGTTTTCACACATCGCCCCATTGCAAATGGGGACCCATGTTTTTTGCTCGTTTTCGCTTTGCTTTTTAGGGTTTTGGTTTGAATCCAGTCGGTTTTGAGAGCTTTTTGAGCTTCCTTTCGTAGGATGCAAATTTTGAATGCAATGAATTCGCCAGAATGGTCTAATTTTCAATTGGAATGTTGATGCAGAGCTTAAATTTGTCTAAGTGTTGAAGATGAAATGTGAATTTTTGTCCAATTGGATATTTTTGACCAAATTTTGACATTTTTGATTTTTTGATCCTAGGCATCTCAAATGATTTGTTTTCGCCTTGTGAAGTGTTAAAATGTGTAAAATCATGTTATTTTGGCCTGTAGGAGCAAAATCGCTCATGTCCCTCAATGAAGGACGGGAGCTCGTTTTCAAATATTTTACTATTCCTGCAGGGTCAAGATGAATTACGAATTGGAAGTGATGGAGAAAGGCGAGATCTTTCCATTGAATATAAATTGAAGATTTTCATGAGCACAGAAATGCCTCCAGGGGAAAAATCGCTCCTGTCCCTCAGTGAAGGACCGGAGCTACAAATCCAATTTTGCTTTGTCCTTGCAAGATTTTAACATCTTGACGATGTGAAAAGGTCCAAAGAGGTGCATTTTATCAAATGAATATAACTTGAAGCGCTGTCGGGGAGATCAACAGGATAACAAGTCCGGCTTGAGTAAGGTCCTGATCCTGAAATTTGGCTAAGTCTGGAATGTCCTGATCCTGAATTTGGCTAAGTCTGGAATGTCCTGATCTTGAATTTGACTAAGTCTGGAAACTGACAAACCTCCAAAAACTAGATTTTGCAATATAACTCCTGGAGGTCTGAAACCACTCTCAAACATCCTGAAAGTATATATGGAATATAACTTAAAGTATAAGAAAGAAGAAACATAGAAGGAAATGTCACTTATACTTAAATGTTATATTCCATAAAAATTGTCCTCATAGAGAGTGCGAAAGGTCAAATTTCGCTCGTGTCCTTCTCCAAGGGTCCAGAGCGAAAAGCGCTCCTCTCCCTCTCCAAGGGACCAAGGCGAATCGCTCGTGTCCCTCACCAAGGTACCAGAGCGAAAATGCTTAGCTGAGCCATTCCTGACCTTGTTTGGACGAATCGAGACATCAAAGGCATGGTGAAGG
This sequence comes from Cryptomeria japonica, assembly GCF_030272615.1. NCBI lineage: Eukaryota > Viridiplantae > Streptophyta > Pinopsida > Cupressales > Cupressaceae > Cryptomeria > Cryptomeria japonica. The sequence goes on along the minus strand of NC_081414.1, from coordinate 319,304,281 downwards.
ACGAAATAAGCATGATAGAGCATCCAGACTTGATCAAAAACAACGAAATAATGAAGTTTTTGCCTAGAGGGTCAAATTCGCTCCTGTCCCTCACTGAAGGACCAGAGCGAAATTCTTCACAAGGTACGATCTCGGCAAAGATCAAGCAAGTTTTATGTTTGAAGGCAAGAAAGAGGGCAAGTTGAACCTATTGAAGATAAATTGAAGATTGCCAAACATCAACAAACGACCCAAATGTCCTAGTTCGCTCCTGTCCCTCAGGAAGGGACCAGAGCGATTTTTGTTATAAATGATTTTCTTGCTAAGTTTCAATCGATCCCAAGGCATGAATGAATGGAAGGACGCATTACGAACCCGTTGAATATAAATTTGGAAGCTAGCAAAGTGAAATGAAGACCACAAGAGCAAGTTCGCTCCTGTCCCTCTCCAAGGGACCAGAGCGATATTTCCATTAAGGCATAGATTTCAAGAGACAAGCAAGTATCAAACTACCACAAGGATCGACAGGACGTCATTACGCGCGTTGAAGATAATTCTAAGTTGAAATAAACAAGAACAAGCTCACAATGATGAATTTCGCTCCTGTCCCTCTCCAAGGGACCAGAGCGATATTGGATATATTGGCCAATTCATGCGAAATTTACGTGAGGTCAAGGTTTTGCAAGATCATAGAGGGTCCATGGCTTGATTAAAAGGTGATGCACGAAGATTTCGAACGTAAAATGATCATCAAGTTGAACATAGAGGCTATATCGCTCCTGTCCCTCTCCAAGGGACCAGGGTGATTTGTATGGGATCCTTCATTTTCCTTCAAACTCATGCCAAGTCAAGGTTTTTCGAGATCACACAAGGTATAAGGTGTCTTTTGAAGATGATATGCAAGAGTTTTGAACGTCAAAGTGTTACCAATTTGTGCAAGGAACTCATATCGCTCCTGTCCTTTGGACAAGGACCAAGGCGATTTTCATCAAAACACTCATGTCCCGTCAAAACCAAGACAAGGCAAAGATGGGCATGGTCAAGGACGTCATTTGGAAGGCAATGAATGAGGAGTTAAAATCAAAAACGATGAATTTCAAGCTAGACCACATGGATCGCTCCTGTCCCTCTCCAAGGGACCAGGGCGATATTCTTCTAAACACCAAAACGCCTCGTTGAATTCAAGTAAAATGAAAGTGGAATGGAGGAATAACATTGTTTGTCCCTCACAATGAAAATTGGAGTTCGAAGATGTAAGATCAAGGAGATAGCATGAAGATCGCTCCTGTCCCTCTCCAAGGGACCAGGGCGATATCACCACAAAAGGACATTCAATCGCAAGGATAAGTCAATCAAGTTCGAAGATCCCAAGGAAAATGGCAAATTCAACGTAGAAATGAAGACCTTGGACGTAAAAAATGCAAGAATTATGATCAAATTGATGGATCGCTCCTGTCCCCCAGTCAGGGACCAGGGCGATGAGGTACGTATCTTCTCACTTTTTTATTTTGGCGCTTAAAACACATTTTTTTAATTTATTTAAATGCTAACAAAATCGATATTTTATTAAAAATAGCATTTAAATATTGCGCTTAATGTTAATTAATTATTTTGCCTTGTAAAAATCGAATTTGTCAATTTAAATGATAAAGGCATTTAATTAATTATTTATTAATTAATAAAAATCAAGAGGAGCGCTTAGATAGGGAGGTCGGCCTTTATTATTTAATTAAAAATCGTTTAAAATTGCTTTATTTCACAAAAGTCGGCCTTAGGGTGAATGATGAGCGGCGCTTATATAAGGGAGGTGAAAGATTTTTATTTTCACATTATCATTTTTATCATCTCAAGTGCGATTTAAGGAAGACAAAGGGAGAAGTGCGAAGTTGTGTTCAAGGAGGTGCGAATTTATATCCAAAGGAAGGCGTTAGTACTATCCAAGGAAGTGCGAACTTGTCCAAGGCATTGGAGATCACGTCCAAGACTTGAAGGGTGGCGAAGTTGATAAGGGTGGCGAAGTGTCAAATGAGGTGGCGTCCTAGTCATCATTTCTCCAATCAGTGAAGTCCATCTCAGCATGTCCAGATTCAATGTACTTAACTCATGGAAGGTGGCACAAACTCCGATGTACCTACACCGGCTATCCATTGGTCGATTTTTCTAAAAGGGACATGTGTCCAAGCAATACAATTTTATCATTGGTCAAACATTAAATGTTATGTAATGGTTGTAACAAACCCTAATTAGGGTTTTTCATTGTTGAATCTTGGCCATTGATCTTGAATTGATCTAAGCCATCAAATTGTATTGTGGGCACTATATAAGCCCAGACATTTCATTTGTAAAAGAGTTAGATAGAATTAGAGAGAGTTGTAAATAGTTGAAAGTAGTTAGAGAGTAGAATAGGAGGACAAGGCAAGAAATTGTTGCCATTGATTGTAAACAAACTCCATTTTCATTGAAGTAATGGTGAAATATGTCGTTTTCTTGCAATTTGCATGGTTTCTTGTTGAGTCTTCAATCTTAGATGGTAAATGATTAGATGAATGGAGGAAATGTGATTGATTGATGGTGGAATTCATATATCCATACTACTAGCAGTTTGTTGATTGCAGACTTGCCTTGTGTAGTCAACTGGAATCATTCAGCTCAAGCTCAATTTCAATTTGTCGCCTCTTCATTGATATGCATCAACTTGGATGGTATCTATGCCTGCGGTGATGATTTGAACATCATAAAGCTTCCCATAGAAGATCGCACTAGTCTTGTGTAGATGTTCCATTGATGTCAAAACAAGACCTAGTTGGAGTTTCATCAAAAATCAAATCATTGCTCCTACATTCTTAGTGTTAGGATTAGATCCTCTCTTCGCCCTTATCTTTTTTCCATTTTTTCAAATCCAAGTTAGTAAGAGCCTGTGTCCAGCAAAGCAGATAGGAAATTCAATCATCACATGTAAGTCCCCTTGTGATCCCAGCAAATCACATCATACCACTGGAGCTTGTCCACACGTGGAGACCCCACTAAAAGAACCTTGGAGTCCATCTAACTGATCCTTTTTGCAGATCTTCAGCAGTTAGAGACTATTTTCTCAAGAGAGGATAAGATGCCTATTGGTATTTTATTCTGTGTATGATGGTGTACAAAATACACGTCAACACAACCCAAGGGAGGTTTTGATGCAGAAGCATCCTAGGGGTTGAGCAATCTTGCATCACCCAAAAATGATTTGCCTTTCTTTTTCTATTTATCTTGTATGTATTGGGTGTTTTGGTATGCATTTTTGTGTCTTTGTGAGCTTGACAGATCTACTACAGTAACACAAAGACAAATGATAAGAGGCATTGGTGCTGCATGGGCACACAAGCTGAAGCAGACTACTGCCTTTCAAAAAACAGAGTACAAATCCTTGTGGAACTACACAGGGTAGAGCATGTCAGTTGGGTGCATTGCGTTGCTAGTTGCCACACAAACTTAGTGAAGCCATGTAGGATCTTGTCCATACCTTGGGACATGGGTATGCAAAGAAACCATTTGAAGACCAATGGATGGAAAACGACAAACAACTCAATTATGTTAGATCGCACAGATTGAAAATTTTGTTTGAGTGGCATATAGAGGCATTTCAAAACAGCCTAGTAATCTATAAATGCAGAGTTAGAAGTTGAATCGTCAAAGAACCTTGGAGCTTCAGTTAAAAACAAGTGGCACAAAAAAAAAATCCATTCCTATACTTGTGGGAAGATCAAACATTGATGCACCAACTTAAATTCTCCTTCTGCAATGGTTGTTGAAGTCCTAGCTAGAGTCATGATAAAGTTGTTGAAGACAAGACTCAAAGTAGTCCTGAACATAAATAGGCTCACAATAAGGGGAAGATTCTAATGCAAAGAGTCACTGCAAGTAGGCTGAATATTGTTGGTTGGGTAGCGTTGATTGGTCGGGTTCCATATATTATAGAGTGACCCATAGTACATGTAATTCTTTTGCATATAATAGAGATTGTGTTTTCCAAATTCTTTGTTGCTCTTTCTTATTTGCTGATTATATTGTGTTTCATTGGGCAAATATTAGCTAGTTGCTCATTTGACCTGCTTGCAGACTGCATCAAGTGTTATCAGAGCAAGAGTTGAGTCATATGAGTGAGTTGTGCGAACTTCATAATTTGACATTGCAAGAGGAGGAGAGGAGCTAATGGTGGAGCCATGGCTTGTACCTACTCTACTACTTTTTGTTGTTGCAGCTCAACTTTAGAGGGCATTGGAACCCTAGAGGAAAATACACCTGTAATCTTTTTTTCTTTAATTGCTTCCATCTTCATTTGTATCTAGTTGGAAGTTCTCTATATAACATTCCAATTTCTTCGCTCCAAGGAAATAATGAAAGGATCAAACCAGTTTAGTATTGGGAATGGAGTTGTGGCTAACCCTTTCTAATCATATGTATGTGATCTAACATCCTCATCGCCCTCTTCATGCTCCTTAGGGTACTTAAATAACTAGAAACTTTTATCTGAGTTGATGTAGGCAGCAAAAATCCCCTTTTTCTAACTTGGGATTCACTGGCACAATTCGCATAAAAATCTTCTAAATTAGGCAGATAAGCATAATTTATTCCTAGCTTTTCTTCCATAATTCCTTGTGGATCAAATTAAGGGCTGTCTTAAAACACCTTAAAGTTATAAATAGAAATTTATTTCTCAACATTCTTGGCAACATTGCATGTCCTGCAAGAGAAATATGCAATTCTGATGGACCATTGTTTCTCCCTCGAGGTCTGGATCTGAAAATAGACCCAATTGTCGATGTAATTCCAATAGAAGAATCTTGTCATTAGAGTACTTGGGTAGCATTCACATTTAAATTTGCAACTCTGATGTAGTCAAATATTGTTAGCTAAATGAACCAATTTCCATATTCATGAAGCATGTGCCTTTTGTGAAAGTCGCTCTTTGTATGGCCCACCTGTTGACGTGGCTAAAGTTGCATCGCTGCAACTCTATCCGGCCAACGCAGAATAGAATGATCTCGCCGAGTATCCTATCCTCTCTTGTATAAGGAAGCCCTAATGCTGTTTGATTCGATCATGTAGGGACAACCTCAAGGTTCCAAATGTCAGTTCTTAACTGCGGAATAACTCAACAGTCGATGTGTTTTGCTAGGAGCACAAGGGGTCTTCCGTTTTGCAACAAGCTAGTCTGTTGAGATTTTTGGACTGGGAAATAAAAGCAAAAGAGAAGGGTTCGAGAAGCCTAAGGACAAGGATGATAACAGTTGATGCAGCGGGTAGATAGATTTCGATAAACCAGTTCTTGTTTCGCAAGAGACACCCTCACAACTTGACAAGAACGGTGCAAGCTCCAAAGGATGAGGATTTTCAGACTGGAGACACTCATTTAGGCACCCAATTTTGGCGCAGCCTAAGACGAACACCTGCAGTTGAACTAAGCACGGGTTGGGTTCAGACTAACCATGCACGGTGACCTACAATCAGCAGGCCACCAATGGTATGAGCCTGAAATGCATCAAATACCCCTCCACACTTCACCATTAAAATCCCTACACTCTAAAATTAACTAGCTGAAACCATGCAAACAGAATGAAAACAAAGACAATAAACACCATATTCAATGTTCATATATTTGCTTCAGCTGCCATTACAACAATTTTTGCAGCATCTCTATGCTATTCCTAAAATCTAACCTATTCTAACTCTAAAATCCCACTACAAAACTCTAACCCTTTACAATGAGAGGCATCCTGCCTTTTATAGCTTTTATATGTTGAACTAGTGGTCCGGATTGACTACATCCAAGGGCTGCAACCTGCCTTCTAGAAGCTGGCAGCCTTAACCCATGCCCACTTAATTCTTAGTTATCCCCTCAACCACTATCTCAACTACCTACAACTGTTTGGCTTCAATTTGGGTCTATCCGGTAGTTGGACATAATTAACCTGTGTCCCCTTTATTTTAAAATATCTTGAGTGGGGCCCACAGGCAGTTTTACATTAAAACAATTTCAGTTTTCAAAACTGAATTTTTGGAATATCTTTCCAGTTGTGCATTTCTCAAGAATGTATAGACTTGCTAACATTTTGTGTTCTTTGTCTTTTGGTATCGGAGGTGGACTTCAACTCGTTGTCCAGGTGGTGCAGCGGAACGCTTCCCAATGCTTGGTCTTGCAATCTCACGCTCTGCATCCTCTTCTCCTGCTTTAATCGCGATCAAGGCTCCTTGATGTTTTAGGCTTTCTCCTCGTTCTTCCGAAAGATGCCTTCGACCTGCGAACAATCAATTTCACTTTAATAAATTAATTTAACAAACATTAAATTTTATGCGATGTCGGGCTACGTCCGTTTCAATGAAGTTCGGGCTTGAGAAGCTCTTTGTGAGATGTATTGTGAAATCCGATCCTTCGTCTTGATTCGCACTCTAGCTTAGACGAAATTCAGGCCTTCCACATGTTTTAAACGATTTTGGCTTTCCATTTCGAATTTCGGGACCTTTAGGCAAGTTGAGAGATGTTGTGCTTCCTTTGAGCGAATTTCAAATGCCTTCATTAGATCCTTAGCTGAATTTGAAGTTAGGATGTCTGTAATTTCTAGTTCCCACGTACATTGATCAACACAATAATCTGCACTTGTTTCCCCCTGTTCTTTCATGATTTCGGATAATTTAGTTGAATTGCAAGACTTAGGTGTTGTTGTGACCTTGGTTTTAGTTTACTTTCCCTTGCGATTTCTAAACGCCCTTTGTTTTGGATTTCGGGCTACCAAGGCGAAATGAGAGGCGCAATGTAGGAGGGGTTTAAAAATTGGCTTAGAAGGCTATATGGCGCGATTCTGACTCTACTAGCCAATTTCGGGTTAAATCATCATTTTGGGAGATTTTTACCTTTAAGTTCAAATGCCTCTCCTTAAGGAAATTAGCGAATTTTGAGCAAATTGCATGCTTATGCTCTCAACGCTTTCTTATCTTAGTCACGAAATTCGACCATTTATAGTCTTTTGGGCAAATTAGAACTTTTTCAGCCTTTTTTGATCTTTTGGCACGAATTTGGACGTTCTCGCATTTCGGCCTTATGAGCCGATTTTTGAACTTGGACTCTTTTCCTCTTTTTCGGCATTTGACTTGTATGTTCGGCTAAATAGGGGGGCTTTTCGCGATTTTCTTTTCATTTTCGGCTTAGAGACTTCACTAGTTTAAATAGGTTTCCCTCTTTTCGGCCTGCACAGAAGAAATGTGTGATGCAAATTCGCAGACTTGGGAGATATTGAACTTTCAAGATTTTCGGGTTAAACACCAATTTTGAGAGATTCATGTTGATTTCCAATTTCGGCCTTTAAGCTGACTTTGTGAGCTTTCATTTTGAACGCCTTTCACTCTGCAAGTGAATTTCGGGCAAATGAATGATATGGCATGATTTTACCTTTAAGTTCTTCAACCAACTTCGCCCCTTTTGGGCCTTCTGCGCGATTTTCTTTTTTTGTTATTTTCGGTTATGACGCCGATTTTGCAAACTTTGGTGATTATCGAGACTGATGGTCACTTTGCTAATCGATGATTTCGGGTTAAGAAGGCAATATGAGAATCGCGATTTTGTCCTCCTTTCTTATTTTCAGCCTAACAAGTCATTTTAAAGTGGAATGCAAATTTAGATGTTTTCGGGCTTAGGAAGGTTTTAAACTTGCATTTTTTCCTATTAAGCCGATTATGCCCTCAATATTGGAATTTTGGGCTATATGATGAGCTTTTCGCGATTCTGGAGATAGAATGATTCTCGAGCGATTGGTGATTTCGCGAGAATGGACACTTAAGAGTCTTTGCAAACTCTAGTCTTTTCTCCCTTTTCACGTGAAGGCCTTCCTTCTTTATTTTCGGCATTATGGGCTAATTTGAGAGCTCGTGTTTTATCTTTCGGCCTCTTAAGGCCGATTTGAAAACTTTTAATCCTTGTCATTTTGGCTGAAATTTTGTGACATGATAAAACGCCCCCCTGAGTTTTCGAGCTTCGTAGTTTTAAACGTTTATAATGTTTTCCAAATTTTGGGGCATTGGGTCAAGATGCAGACTAGGGCTTCGAACAAGAGGGGGGTCCCCAGTCAAAGACAGGGTGTGAAGTGCTTACCCACAACACCACCCATGCCCATAATCGAGTTCTCAACAAATGTATCATTTACCCTCCTAAAATGAGGAAGAGAGATATCATGCTGCAATTGGTTCATGATTATAAAGTAAGGTTAGTGAACCCATAATTGTCTATTGTGTCCATGCCCAGTAATATCCTCCCATCATATAAAACTCCCATATCTCAGAAAACGTACACAACTGTTGATGTATGCTTTCACTAATGAGAAAACCTAATCAATTTTATAGGTTCAAAACTAACAATGTTCACATCCATAGATGGAATATTCTTGCATTTGGCCTTCCATCATTCCGGTTTAGTAATGTAATATTGCCTGCAAAGATGGTATGGAATTCTTCTCCTCTGACAAGAGCATCAATGATGGGAATGCACAATAAATCATCAAAAGCCTTTGGGATAAATCTAGCAAATTCTAGCCTATCAAAACCTATGATTTCCTTTATATCCTGGTTATAAATTTTGCATTCATGAGAACAAGCTCGAGAGACTAGACTAGAGGGGTACAGGAAATGCCATAATGACTTCCAAAATATCAAAAAAACAAAAAAATCGTCAGTGTATCTCTGTTTTTGCCTTTGATATTAATTCCTTCATTTGTAAATCAACATGCCCTATTTCAATGTCCTATATGATTACTAAATCACTTTGAAAACAAATAGTTAAGGACACTATGGTATTGAATCTATTGATACTTCATCTCACTAGACTTAGGGGATACCATTTTGTCAATCATATATAATAATATCCACTACCCAGATTTTCACATAATAACAAGCAAAACCCTTACCTTTTGCAAACTAGGGTTTTCAGATTCAATAACCCAAAAATAGAAAAAGAAACCAAGTAAAAATGACTCAATACCATGTAAGGAAAGAATATTGAACCTCAAGATAAATGCACCAAAAGGAAAGAGAAATATCCTCAAATTCTGCCTTGTTCAACTACAGTAGTGTGCACTCATGTTCCTTTATACCACGTTTGAAACCAACAATAAAATCTGCCTTTGATCAGTCACCAATGAAGCTCCTTAGGTGTTGAGTGATTAGAAATGAACTTGCCTTGGAATATTTCTAAGATTTCAAGCTTTAAAAGCATGAAAACAATGAAAATTCTGCTCTTGAAAATCTTTTTTTAATCTCTTCTGTTGTGATGGCAGGGCTCGTGGGTGTTTAGGGTGTTTAAGCTGTGTTTGATATTTGTAAAGGACAAAACAGCCAAGGCATAAAGGGAACACCTTTTGGCAGTTTGTAACAAAATGACGCCATGGCCCACCCATGCACCACAGGGCTCTTCTTTGTCTTCTCTTTTTTTCAGCTTAAGTGTTAATTGCACACGTCAACGGAATTTTGCATGTTTAGACAAAGTGACAATTGGGTGCACTTTGCACCAAAAGTAACCTTGCTTTTTTTTTTAACTTTCACTTCACCTAGTGCACTAGTAGAGCATTCACTTTTTTCCAAATTTGACTGCACCAATGCATTTGGCTTGAAAAAATTATTAATGAAGCTTTTGTACACCTTTTCCATTTGGTACAAAAAATGCTTTTTTTGCAACTAAAAGCACGTTTTGTCTTCATTTTACATTTTCCTTCTCTATTTGGAGCATTTTTGTTACCAAGTCCAAATGACTTTATCTAAAACCCAATTGCAAATTTGACTGCACCGATGCATTTGGCTTGAAAAAATTATTAATGAAGCTTTTGTACACCTTTTCCATTTGGTACAAAAAATGCTTTTTTTGCAACTAAAAGCACTTTTTGTCTTCATTTTACATTTTCCTTCTCTATTTGGAGCATTTTTGTTACTTAGTCCAAATGACTTTATCTAAAACCCAATTGCACCAATGAACTCAAATCAAGAAAATCATCTCTTCATTTTTTACTTTTTGGCAAACCAATGGAGATTTATGGCATTTCATAAACTTCCATTCCACCAATTTGACCAATTTTCACAGTTTTCTTTTGGTTTAGACCTATAATTGCATTTTAATGATAATGAAGAGATTTTGCAGCATCTAATCAGCTTTAAACACATCTGGGTCACAAAAACAACACAGCTAATGTCCTAAACAAACAAATAAGGGTGGAATGGTGCTATGATATGGATGTACAAGATTGTTTCAATAGGGTATATTAGAACGCAATAGTTAGCACAATTATTTATTCCACCAATGTGCCTAATGTTTTTTTGTTTATGGCACCAGCCTTTGCTATTTCAACTCTATTTTATATACCCTCAAAAATTTTATTTATGTATAATTTTCTATTAAGTATTTTAGTACTCTATAAAATTGGAGATTGTGTCAAACATTGAGATGTCAATCTCACAAGTCGTGTTGCCAAGAATGTTAACATTCCATGAATCAAGATGCATTCCCATCAAGAATCCACCACCCTTTTCTTGTGCTTAGTATAGTTTACAAAATTTGATGTTTCAACACCAACTATGACTGTTAGAATATAAGCCTTACTTAACTTTTGTAATAAATTCACCCTAGTGATCTAGTGATGTGTTATAAAAGTTGGTAATTAAGTTACTGTCAATTACATCTCTCAAACTATGCATCAGAAGATGAACCCCTTTTGTAATCAAGACACCAACATATCATAATATTATATTATCTTATTGTCTAACTCTATATACCTTATTCTGTGTTCACTGATTATTCTTTATATGGTATCAGAGCAGGAAGGCCCTGAGTCTAAGTTAAGTCGATTAGTAGGTTTTGAAAGAGAGCCGCAGTATCTATTGCAACATGCCAATAGAGGAACCACCATGATCAAGGTATACACAACCACCAAAGAAGTGCAATGACACAATCAAGCTAGATATTAATTGTCATGTAAAAATAAGGAAGCTGCTGTTCTCAACCAAGTTTAAGGTGCAGGATCAACAGTTACAAAGAGCTGAAGAAGACAGAACAGAAAATCATGGGTTGGGGAAAATAGTCTCAAGCAAAAAATTGCATTTTTAGGGCACACATTTTTGCACCAAACAAGTGGTCTACTATTGCAGCACCACGTGAACAGCAAAAATTCATAGATACTATCACAATTTTCAATTTACTATGCCTAGACTTTTTTTTCTGCTACAACTAGGGCACAATTTGCAGGTATTACAATTCTTTTAAATTTCTTGCAAAATCTTGTAATTTAAATGTTTGCATTCAAATCACCATGAAGAAGTCTGGACTTCTTTATGCACATGCCACCTAGCCCCTATGTCTACCAGCGACAGAATAGAAGTATACCCATTGTGCCCATTGAAAGAGACTCAACATTCACAATTTATTGTTTTTACTTTTTAGAACAGAGATTCAATTAAAAAATAATTCTGATCTCAATTTCCACACCTAGAAAGTAAAAATCCAAATACAGCTGATGAACAAGAAATTGTAGGGAATAGTTAATGGGAATGAGAAATTTCCTATGGATCTAAATGAATTACTGGAACAGCAAAGCAGAGATGGTAATCCAAAGCCATTATTGATCTTGCTCTCTCAAATTTTGAGGTCATCATATAGTTCTAGAAAAATATTCCAAGGAAATCTAGGAAAATCTAAATAAATTGTTTGAAGCAATAGCAGTTAATATAAAGTTTTCTCTAAAGCTTTAGTTATTTAGACTAATGATGGCTGGTGAAGTCGCCATGTCTAGCCGCATAAGCAATCTGAGATCTCTTATCAGACAACTAGCAGAAGTCAATACTACAGTAGATGAGGAGGATACCAAAGCCATTTAGTTAAATAGTCTGCCATCTAAATATTCTAACGTCATTTTTACTCTCAAGTAGACAAGTTGCCGGGTTTGTGGGTTTCAGACCCCTAACACAGACCGGGTCCGTGCTAGGTCCATGCCTAGTCCGGCCAGGGTTCACCCCAGGGTCCTGTTGTGACCTAATTCACACATCGCCCCATCGCAGATGGGGACCCCCTTTTTTCTTTTAGGGTTTTGTCTTGGCTCTGCATTTTCATAAATCTTCATTTTGAGAGAGTTTAAGAATTAGAGTTTTGGGGTCATCCTGAGTCAAATTCAGCTTGCTCAGAATTGCATTTGAGTGTTGCCAAAGTGCTCAAGAGGTCCAAAGGACGAGGATTGCAATTGCTTTGGCTCATTTCTGACAACTTGCTATTTTTAGATATTTTTGCTTTTTTTGCTTTTTCTGCTTTTTTTTGCTTTTTTGAAAGTGGCATATGGGTTTTGTTCCTCAAGTCATTTTATTACTACCCATTTTGTCGAAATTTGAAAATCTTGCCTCTAGGTATAAAAAGTAGGGCTTCAAAAATTTTGTTTTTATCTAAGATTAGGGTTTTGTGCCTTACGTCATTTTAATCCTGCCCATGTCTTCAAATTTGAAAAATTTTGCTTCTACGTCTAAAAACAAGTGTTTGAAAACTTTTTTCTTTTTTCTGGAATTAGGATTTTGATCCCTTTGCCAAATTATTACTACCCATGTTCTCAAATTTTGAAAATTGTCTTCAAGGGAAAAAAGCAAATTGCAAACCCTAATTAGGGGTTTGTTCTAGAAGATCAGCCATATTATCAGTACCCATGTTCTCAGATTTCAAAAATGAGGTCTCCGAGTGCAAAAAGCAAAGTGGAAATCCAGATTAGGGTTTTTTTTGTTTAGATGAACCAGCATGGTATGAACACTATTGATCAAGTACATAAGAAGAATTCAGATATGGCACATTGAAAATTTCGCCTAGGTTGAAGAAGTAAAAATGGCAGATGCTTAGACAAGTTCGACAAGGCTCAAGGTTAGGCAAGTGGAATGGTGGATGATCAGTCAAATTCGTCCAAGGATGTCAAGCACGAAGGACGTTTAAGCAAGATCAGTAGAGTTATCCAAGTAAAATTGTCCGACAAATGTTAAACTCCTATTATTGGTCAACTAAATCATGGCAAGAGTTACCCAAACTCCTACCTAAGGTTAATCTTAATCACAAAAATGTCTAACAATCTTCTAAGATCACCTTGGTGTAATGGATTCCAAGTTGGCATGGCAAGGAAAGATGAACTAAAGTCAACATAGGATGACCAAGGGTTAACTAACTCATGGTGAAAGTCAAGCAAACTCCTACATGTGGTCAAGCTCAAGCTAGAAAGACATGTCTGACACTACCAAATCCACCCAACCAAGTGTGTGGTATAAACAAGCTAAACTCTGCCTAAGGCATGAACAAAGATGGAAGGGTACCCCCAAAGTCCGCCTTGTCCTAGACTCATCCAAGTCCGCCTTGGGAAGTGTGGAAAGGGAACTTCAAAGTACACCTAGGCAAAAAACAACTTGTCCTAAGGTTGATAAAGTCCGCCTTCATCAAGATGGCATCAAGCATTCTTAACTAAGGCAATGTAGGGTCCACCTAATTGAAGTTGTCATAACAAATATTAAGTTCGCCTAGGGAGCCTTCCAAGTTGGCAATAATGTGTTGGTGACGTGGCACTTTAAAACTCTCTTGACAAAGCGAAGGATGGCAAAATTGACAAGTTGGCAATAAAGCAATGACATGGCATGGGGTCCGCTTGAAGTTTGAAGTGGAAATATTACATGGCAATAAAATAAAAAAGATATTTCCCAAGTTTGCCTTCTAGAAGCAAGTGACATAAGAAACTTTCTAAATTTGCAAGGATTGAATGGATTTCTTCTAGAACAAAGTAAAGAGTTCGAATTTTCAAGAGAAAAAACAATAAAACAATAAAATAAAAAGCTTTCCTTCTAAACTTGCATTCTAGAAGCTCTTTAAGTTCGTACTCTATGAGAAGGCAAAGAGATAAAAGAAAGCAGATAAAGCTTTCTATAATTCGCTGAGATGGAAGGAATCTTCTAGAAGGGTTCGAATTTCTTGAAGAGCAAGTAAAACACAAAACAATAAAGCTTCTAGAAGCCACTGAAGAGTTATGAGACAGGGCTTCAATTCACTAAAACTTCTTTAATTACCATGCAAGATTCGGTTATTGTAAGAGCAACATAAGGATCTGTAGCACGAGAGAAGTGTTCAAGTTTCTGTGAAGATCAAGGAAACTCTGTGACAGCAATCAAGGTAAATAGATTGAATTCTTCAAGTTCAGAAGATCAGATCGCAGCATGAATTTCTTCCAAAAAATCACACAAGACATGGAAAGATAATCAAATTCAGACAGAGCAAAAAAAGTTCGCCATGGATGTAAGCATTCCAAGGGTTTGGAAGCCAAGCAGAATACAACAGTTTAAAAGTTCGCCATAATGAAGATTGGCATGAGCACAACACAAAACAAATTCGCTTATGGTGTGTTAGAAAGCCAAAGTTAAAATTGTCTGAAGATAATCCATGTTCATCATGGACAGCGAATCAAAAACATAACAGATTGGAGGTTTGATGAAGCACAAAGACAAGACAATATATATTCCAAGGAAATATTCCAAGCCTTCCAAGTTTGTTTTTAAAAAATAAAGCATCAACCGAAATCTGTCCAAAGGTGTGGAAACTCCACCCTTCCATATCCAAGGAAGAAAATCATCCAAAATTCGCTGAGGAATAAGACATGTCTAACTAAATCATGCACAAATAAAAATCAGTCCAAGGCATATAAACCTTGCCAAGAAGAAGGCATTCAAGCATAAAATCAGTCTTACAAAGCATAGAAAGTTTTCATCCAAGTCCGCCTAGGGTTGGGCAATGAAGCATCACACAAAGATGAAGTAAACCTTGACAAAAGACATGGCAGAAAGCAAGACAAACTGTCTGAACATCACTGAAATTCACCATGAGCAGCAAGCACCTGTCAAGACAACTTCCAAATATACATGCCTATCAAGACAAGAAGACACATGACTGTCCCAAAATCCTTCCAAAGTCTGATCAAAGACATGAATTGGCATAAGATTATCCACGTTCGCTAAAATTGAAGTAACATGAGATTGGCAAACACTCTTCCAAGTCCGCCAAGACAAGGAAAGGAACAAAACACAAGACAAAGCATGTCCAAACTCTTTCCAAGTTCGTCTTGTCTCAGACATGACAAAGAGCAAAACAAATTGACATGAAGTATGCCAAGGCATGAAGAAATTGTCCAAATGTAATATTCCCCTTAATTTTTTTGAATTTGTTTCAATTTCCAATCAACACAAACACCCGTTAGGGTTAGACAATGACATCCAAATACTGCTAAAAGTAACCTGTTGTCACAAAAGCTTGCACCCTTGCTGAGCTATCAACTCAGCAACCTCGTGCAACATAGAAACAACCCCGAAGTGTGGGACCTTGCGCAAGGGGGTTGAATATCCGAAGAAGGCCGACTTCCTTCTCAATCCAGGTGCAGGTGTTGAACCAACCCAACACTTCAAATTTTACTTCTAAGCCTATCCTAACAGCGTGCAAAGGAAAAGGGAAGAGAGAAATGCTTAAAATGAAAGGAGGTGATGCACCAAGTTAAGAGATGTTTCTCTCCCCACCCGAAATGGCAAAAAGAATTAACTGAAACACCCACGAGATGCACAAACTTCAATTGCATGAATTGTTGAGACATGGACCAGCTACGACTCGAACCTAGGACCTTCCAACGCTGTTGGAGTGCTCTACCACTGAGCTACTGGTCCCTCTTGGACCAGTCCATCATCAGTCCGGGTGTGGCTTATTTCCAACACCAACACCCCCCCTTAAGCCACACCTCTCGTGTGCTTGGGGCTCCTAGCCTGGACCTGGCTTTGATACCATGTTGAGACATGGACAAGCTAGGACTCGAACCTAGGACCTTCCAATGCTGCTGGAGTGCTCTACCACTGAGCTACTGGCCCCTCTTGGACCAGTCCATCATCGGTCCGGGTGTGGCTTATTTCCAACACCAACACCCCCCCTTAAGCCACACCTCTCGTGTGCTTGGGCCTCCTAGCCTGGACCTGGCTTTGATACCATGTTCAGACATGGACCAGCTAGGACTCGAACCTAGGACCTTCTAACGCTGTTGGAGTGCTTTACCACTGAGCTACTAGCCCCTCTTGGACCAGTCCATCATCGGTCCGGGTGTGGCTTATTTCCAACACCAACATGAATGACCCCAATGCATGTATAGAGGTTAGAACTTGCTGAATGTCAAGAGGGGAGAAGGTTTCCCAAAAGTCACACCCAGAAATAGGTTAACATAGCATATATGTGAAAGAAAGCCACAAACATACACTTATAATGAAGGTAAGATCACATACACAACATTCATAAGTTGAAGTAAGGCAAGAGTGATGATTTCAAATCATTCAAAGGCCAATGGCCAAACTTACAGTTGCAGAAATGCAAAATAAATACAAGTCTTTAAGAGAAGTGAAAGAGCATAGAATAGCTCAAGCCAGCAAGGAGAGAACCCTTTACAATGAGGCTTAACAGTCTTTATATAGAAAACTGGTCGCAAAGGAGAGACCATTGGTCAAGGAAGAGAAGCCTTGACCCTTGTGTGTGCAAGGAAATGTCAGTCAGGGAATGCAGGGAAGTGCATGCACCTGACATTGTGTACATGCAAGCAACCTGGCCATACCTTGAAAATGCAATCCTAAGAAGAAAGGTACTTCTAGAAGGTGGATTGACTGACATTCCAAAGTCAGAGCATGCAAGCATGACATAGGTAACACAATAAGCATGGCCTTGTACCTCTCTTGATGGAAATCTTGCAAAATTATTAAATGCACCCCTGTAGCTCCACAAAAGAAGGTGCACAAGTCACAAGAGTCGTTGGAGCATTTAAAGCTTTAAGTGTTGATCACGCCATCTGGAAGTGTTGCAAGCCGGAAGAAAGTCGGAAGACTTCGGAAACTCGGGTTCCCGAAGATGGGAAGACTAAGGAAGGACCTCGGAACCTCGAGGTTTCAGAGTTCCGGAGAAGGGGAAGGAAACAAGGAAAGAAACTTCGGAACCTCGGGGTTCTGGAGTTCCGGGAAAGGGAAGAAGACAAGGAAAGGAAAAGAGGAGACCTAGCAAAGGAACTTCGGAACCTCAGGTTTCCGGAGTTCCAAGAAAAGAAAAGGGCAAGGGAAAGGAACTTTGGAACCTCAAGGTTCCGGAGTTCTGGAGAAGAGGCAAAAATGGGGCTAAGGAAAGGGAGGAACTTCGGAACCTCGAGGTTCCGGAGTTCCGAGGAACAAAGGAGGCAAAGGGGAAGAACTTCGGAACCTCGGGGTTCCGAAGTTCCGGGGAAAGAAAAGAGACAAGGAAAGGAAAACGCCAAGGGAAGGAACTTCGGAACCTCAGGGTTCCGGAGTTCCGGAGAAAAGAAAGGGAAAGCCAAGGAGGGACTTCGGAACCACGAGGTTCCGGCGTTTCGGGGAAGGGAAGGAGAGACAGCAAGGAACTTCGGAACCCCAAGGTTCCGAAGTTCCGAGAAAAGAAAAGGGCAAGGAAAAGGAACTTCGGAACCTCGGGGTTCTGAAGTTCCGGGAAACTGGAAACAGGGGCTAAGGAAGAGGTTTCGGAGTTCCGAGGAACTAGAGAGAAAAGGAAGCAAAGGAAGGAAAGGAAGGAACTTTGGAACCTCGGGTTTTTGAGTTCAGAAGAAGAGAGAAAAAGATAAGGAAGGAACTTCCTCCAGACAAGACAACACTTCACACTTCACACTTCATAAATCCACTACTTTTCTCCTTAATCAACTGGGACAATGCCAGTCCATGGATCGTATCTCTGATCGGTTCTCAATGATGGACCAAGGGTGTCATAAAATGACAACATTTTTGGCAACCTCTGCAGGATGCTTGCCTGCTAAGCATGAAGACCAGAAGCCTTGAGCATCCATTGGGCACAGAGTCACAACTGCAAGAAAGAAGAAAACTCTCTCCTCAAAAACCGGCAAAGGATCAAGATCAATCATTCTGAAGGGGAACAGCCTGTGCTCATGCACTGCTTGGAAAACAAGAAACCTAACTAATATTTATAGTGTTACAGTAAGAGGCAACTGATGCTTTTGCCTCTGTCAAAGAGGAACCTTTTGAAGGAGTTGATCCCCCTCATACCATTGTTATTCACCATCTAGTTGTAATGGTTGAAATCTCTTGTATACATGCATTAGATCACACATACTACTCATGTGGTGAAAGAACACTTCACCATTCACCTTGCCACCATAGGGAAGCCATAGAAAATAGCCACCTGAGACATTCGGGGATGCATGACGCATACACATAGTAGCAAGGGGGAAGTTTTTTAGGAGTTGGCTAGCATCAAAAGAACTACTCCTTGCAAAAGAGAAGGCATCTCTATTATACAAGGGGGCATCATTTTTTTCACAATAGCCGACCTCCTTGTGGTGTGAGTTGAAACCAAAGGAAAAGGCCTCGAAATCACATGGTGATGAAAAGTATACCATATCTTTGTCTTGGCCTGCACAAGGGGGCTCTTCAGGCACATCAAATTGGAAACTTTGAAGCTTGGGTATACTGTCAAGTTGAGCAACCAAAAGACTGTTGACATGACCAACATGTTGTTGCTCAACGTCATCAAACTTGGCATGTTGGTCCCAAGTGAAACATTCAAGCTCAGGCACATTATCCCTAATGTCAAAAGAAACATCTTCACCTTGAATGAAGACTTCATATTCAACATCATCACTTTCAAGGACAGGGGAGAACCAGCATACATCATAATCATGTGTCGATATCCAACTCATCAGCACAAATCTCAGGTTTATGAGACACCTCACAAGAAGATCTTAAATCTTCAGATTGTCTCTTTGTTTTTGTTTCCTCATCCTGGCAACAGAATGCAACAACCTCAAGCTCATGGCACGAACCATCCGCCATGCAATCTACAGCAAAACCATTACCCCTTGTGCCCTCCTCAAGACTAGCTTGTTGCTCCAAAGCTACCACCGGGGGAGGTGTAGACATATCCTTCTCCTCATGATCAATAAAGAAAGGAAGATTGTCAAATGAGAGGATAGTGTCCTCTTTACCTTCACACTCCTCTTCAATGACCTACTGCTGCAACTGATTGTTCTCAATATCCTCCTGCAGAATTGTCGATTCCTCCTCCTTTAGAGCATATGAAGACTCACCAATGGCTATTTGAACCCCTTCATCATGGTGAGGATGGGAGCCATCCATCCTCCATACAACAGGTCAGCCCTTAAAAAGGGAGATAGCATCAGGAAAGGACCTAGGTGGTGGGGTGTTTTGAAAAAGGCACTGAGGAGAAGGCTCTTTTATAACAACAATTGGAGCTCCCTTGAAACTTGGAATTCTTAAACTAGGGGGGTTAGTTGAAGGCTTGGAAGGTCTCCCCTGCCTGAAGCTTGGGATTTCAAACTTAGGAACCCTAGGGGCAAAAACCTCCTCTTATATGAGGAGCATCTCTATGGCTGCTAATTGTTCAATTTCTTTCTTCCTAGCAGAGGCAAGCTGCCTTGCAAGGAACTCCTCATGTTGTCTTTGGGCTCCCATTTGTTGTTGTTGTTTTCCACATACGGGTAAACGATTAAATGCAGAAGGTAAATGCACAGAACATAATGAGAATATATTAAAGAACCAGTCCCTGTATTAATTCAACAGTCCATGTACATCAAGTGCTTATAACATCACACCCAGATACGACTATCATGATGCTACTTCGAAGGAAAGGTATGCAATATATAATACCCGAAGGGGTGCGACCAACCGTCACGTCCAATTGCCCTTCGGGAAGACTAACTGACTGTCGTAACCCATAATTACCGACGACGACATAACATAATACGACAACATAACATAATGATTATTCCCAACAACATAACATAATGATTATTCCCGACAACATCATCCCCCCCAAGAAAAGAAGTCATCTCTGGACGATTTAATACAAAATAGAGATGACATTAAACAAAACCAAGGTAGAGAACTGCAGGAACTGCGAACGCTAGTCGAGCGTGGAACTCATACACCTGCTGCGTCCTCACCTGAAAACCCTTCTCTGCTACCATCCGATGCTCAAGTGCGGATTTCATCATTATTGCTTCTGCAAGGTCTTTTTTTTTTCCTTGACATCACAGTCCTCCTGTGCCTAAACCAAACTTGTCTGCAAAACACGCTTTTCAGTCTCCGCCTCCACCAACTACTACTCAAATGATACTGTCTCCCTAGCCAATTTGTCCTCGATAGCCACCCACGCTGCCCTCTCGGCATCCAACTCCTGGGTACGCTGAGCTAAGTCTCACGCTACTACTGCCTCCAACCTGGTGGTCAGCTCCTCCCGAGCCCTCTGTGCATCCACCAAGGCAACATCTCATCCAGTAGAGACATACTCCGAGTTCCTCAAAGCGTACCATTCATGAATGGAAGTGGCCACAACCCTCTGGCACAAAGGCTAGGAGACGCCTCAAATCCTCCATCACACTCCCCAAAGGCTGATAACTGAATTGAATAACTCCCTAGTGTCATACGACTTCGCGGGCCTGCAATGCCTTCCCTCAAACTCTCTCTGTTCGCAACCTCCAAATTCGTCTCCCTCGACGGCTTATGGCTTCCCCGCCAATGCTTAGCTTCAGGCTTCTTTCTCACAGTACAAAACAACCCCAACACTTACCGTGACTTCTCTGATGCCTTCGCCCAACTCAAAAGTGTATTGTAGCTCAAAAATAAACAGGGGTCTGGGGGCAGGGCCCCCAGCGGGGTCGAGGGGCAACGCCCTCGCAGGGTCTGGGGCAGCACCCCAACGGGGTCGAGGGGCAGCCAACACCAATTTACATCCTTCAAAACCACACGGAAGTCCATGGCGCACATCATTTTTGTCGGCGTTTTGTTTTTTTAAGATGCCAAAAACCTTCTTCTCCACTCTAATTTTTTCAATGTCCTAGCTCCAGACTCCATCAAATGATTTTTCAATCTGGTCGTCGTTTTTTTTTTGTTTTTTTTTTTATTAATTAAATGCATGCTTGTTTTGAATGTCGGCGGATTTTTCTTTTCACGTGCCATCACCACCGTTTATTCCTGTCATGTCGTGGTATTTTTCCTTTCACCCTTCTTTAAACCGCTGTCGCCATCGCCGTGCTCCTTCAGGCCTACGGTCTGTAATGTCCCGAGCCCGTATAGAGGTTATCTGTCGTACAGTGGAGTGGACCCGTACGGTGGCTGAGTCGTGCGGCGACTGGGGTCACCCGAAGGCTTAGTGTCGTACGGTGATTGGTCTCCCGTACGGTGGCTGGGAAGGTCATATGGTGGATGTTGTCCGGTCGTACGAGGTGTACGGTAGTGGTCGTACAGTGGATGAATACCTGCCCAGTTCCGCCCTCAGAGGCTGATGACCTCCGTCGACGGTGGTCTACCATACGGTGGCTCCACCACCACTTTCAAAAAAATATTTTATTACCTCCCTGCGGATAGGTTCGATTCGCGATTTCGTCCTTCGACGCTAAATTGTTTCCCTTCGAATTACATACAACATCTTTCAGTCGATGGCAATTAAAATCTTTCTGTGGAGTCCGCCTCTATCCATCACCCTTCGATAATATACCCCTTTGGCTTCCAAGACCCCCTTCGTTCGGCGTTTTTATTTGCTCCTTTGTTAATTACTATCCTTCAGCGACTTCGTATCTCTCTTTGGTGCTTTTCCTACGGCAAAATCTTCTTCTTCCCTATGGCGTCGGGTTTCCTTTACTCCCTTCTGCTGCAATTTCTTTTTTCCTCACGATTGTGTCTTTGGCTGGGGCGTGGGCACTTCTATTTTCTATCTCGGCAACTAGTATAATAGATTTGTCGGGGCCTATCCGCGGTGGAAAACGACCGCACGGTGGTTCCACCGTATGGTGGCCCCCCGACGGTGGTTCCACTGTGGCCATCGATTTTTTCTCTTTTTTTTATTTTTTTATTTTATTTTTTTTAATTTCCTAATCTAATTATCCAAAGGGTCTTCGGCTCTTTTTTTTTTTTTAATTTCCTAATCTAATTGTCAAGAGAGTCTTCGGCTCGGGTCCCGTGTCTCTGGGATCGCCCTTCATCCTTCTCGGTTTGCCTCGCCCGAGAGTCTCCCGCTTTGGTCCCGTGCCTCTCGAGTCGCCTGCCCGGCCTCTCGGGTCCCCTTCCATCCTCTCGGGTCCCCCTCCGGACTCTCAGGTGTCCTTCCGGCCTCTCGGGTCCCCTATGCGCTTCTTTTGGTAGGGTTTCAATTTGGACCCGTTGATGGCAAGTCTATTTTCAATGGCCATCCGAAGACCTGGAACCATAAATTCTACAGGAACCACGGTCTCCTTCCCGTACATAAGAAGAAGAAGAAGAATAAAGATTTTGAGGGCTGCGGCCTTCCACGCAGGGTTCCAATCATGGCCGACACGAATGATCTTGGGATTATCTACGTCACCGAGGTTTGTCTCCTTCAATTTTACCTCTTGATACCTGATGGGTTCTTCCTTTGGGAACTCGTGTGTGGTGGTGTCACTCACACGGGCATCTCCCTTCCAATATTCTCTGTATTCCGGCAGGTACACCTCCTCTATTACTTGCTCTGGTTCCTCTACTTCGAGCCTGTAGCTCTAGAACATTCCATAATCCTCCATCTGCCAGTGGAAGAGGCCATTCATTTAGTCCTTGTCATCCCCCGAGCATGCTTCCAATTCTAATACCCCTCCATCACTGGGCTCCATACGACGTCCATCTCCATCCTCACCCAACTGGTCTCCCTCAGATTCCGACTCGGAGGAGGATGCCAACTCCTCGCTCACCATCTGCATACGGAGATCAATCACGTACTTCCTACTTCCTCCTCGCGCTTTCCAAGGAAAGCGTATTCCGCTTCCAATTATGGTTCGCCTTTGCTGCAATGAGCCACCCACGTCCGAGAATGGCGTCGTACCCTTTTTGCTTCAATGGAATCACTACAAATCTAGCACAAATGGTTGCGTGCCAATCATCACCCGCTGGCCCATGAGGGTACCGAGGGGTTTAATCCCGTGTTGATCTGCCCCTAGCAGGTTGAACGTGGGGGGCCACAACGTAGGCTTTCCCAGTTTTTTCCATGTCTCTTCTGGGAGCACATTTACTCCTCAAGGTAGTTCCCAGGATGCCCATTTCTACCACCGCCGGTTGGCATCCGTTGTTGACTACTAACGACATAGGGTCAATGTGGGGCTTACGACCTCCCTTGTTTTAGCTTGTGTGGGTACGGAGTTTAAGATAGCCGTTTTCAACTGCGGCATGGTTTCAAGGAGGTCTTGAATCTTCACGGGTACCTCTATTTGCAATATTTGTCGTAGGATTCTCTCTTCTCCCTTCGTCCGTGATGGGCTTGTGGCCCCGTGGCTACTTTGTCCTTGTGCGGCCATTTCCTTTGTGATCTCAACCCTTGCTTCCCGAACTCTCTCGGTCTCCGTGCGAGGATTGGGGTATGTGCTCTTTTTGGCCTATGCCCTTGTGATTCCCAATACTTCTGCCTTCGTGGGTTTGATGTTCAAAAGGTTTACTCCTGGCTTCCGACAATTTGCATCCTCATGGTCACCTAGCCCACACCAACGGCAGAGGTGCTGAGGGGTGGCTTCCTTCGTGCAATCCCGGGCGAAGTGCCCCCACTGATTGCAGGCCCTACATTGGATCATTGGTCGGCCCTTGGCGTCATACTGGACACGGCTTCGGGTATTGTTATTGTCATTGTTATTCCTTCCACCGCCGCGTCTGTTGTCCCGGTAACCTCCAGATGATGTCGTTGTGTTGGTTTGCTAGGCCGTACCCGTTGGTGTGGATGTTGTGGCCTGCTCAGTAAACAGCACTTGCGTGTTTCGAGTCTTCATATTGTATGGGCACTCCTTGATGGAGTGTCCCATTACTTGGCAAATTTCGCAAAAGCCCTTCTTCGAGCATGTACCCTTCGTATGTCCTTCCTCCTTGCACTTCGTGCACCACACGTCTCCTTCGGTCCGGCTAGTAGAGCCTTTCATCGCTTTAAATTACCTCATCATACGCTCCATGTCCCTCTGCAGGGTCGTCACTTTCTTTTTCGACCCCTCGTTACCACTCTCATCAGAGGAAGAGTCATTTTCCTCGGAGGAAGACTTTCCCTTTTTCTTGGACGTTTTGTATTCGCTTTCTAAGTCCATAGCCCTATTGTATGCATCATCGTATGACGAAGGAGGGACTATCTTCATTTTCTTCTTCAAACAGGGTTTCAAGCCTTCTACGAACCACCTCTTCTTGAGTCCGTCGGCCGGTTGATTCTCCATTTTCCCAATCAGCTCCCTTAGGTGCCTTCCGTAGGCACGAACTGATTCCTTTTGTCCTTGTTTCGTACTGCATATCTCTGCCACTATTTCATTATCATCCCGAAGTAGGCGGAACTCCTTCTCGAAGGCTTTCTACAGCATGTCCCATGTGGCCACTGTAGTTTTATCGATATTAGAGTACCAGTCGATGGCAACTCCCCGTAATGTCGTTGGGAATTGCGTCGTCCATTCAACCTGGTTCGTGACACCATTGGCCGCCCATATGGTTTCGCAAGTTCTGCAGTGCCTTACAGGATCCTCCTTCCCGTCGCCGGTGAATTTCGACAGCTTCTGCCTATTGGCCATTGATGGGGGTCGTGTCCCCAGAGGTGGCTGTGTCTGTCGTGCACCCACGCCACTCCCACCCGCACCAGTGGTGTTTATTGTTTGAGTGAATGGGGGTATGGTGTTTTATACCCGCGTGCTTGGTGTGATGGGTCCCAAGAGGGGCTCTTGTCTGTCGTGTGCCTGTGCCTCCTCCGCACCTACGGTCGTACGGTTGCCCTCTCCCCCGTTCTCACCCTCTTCCTTTGTTCGCTCCCTTCAGTGGTCCTTTGTGCGCAGCGTAAGGGATAAGTTCTTGAACTGCTCTCGAGTCTCTTCGACTAGATATCTTCGTAGCCTAATTTCCTCCAAAAACTCTTTGTGGCTTCTCACCCTACGATTGTCTGGCGACGCGTAGAAATCCCCTTCGGTTTTTGCACCCCCCATGACACCTCCTTGGTTCCCTTTGGGCAACCCTTCAGCAAGTCGTCCTTCGGCAAGTTGCCTCAGCCTCCGTCTACGTTCTACTTGTTGTTCCAGAATCAAGGCCCTTTGTGCGGCCTCCCACTCCTCACTTTGTGCCTTCTTATTTCTATCCTTATTTAATAAGTTGGGCATTAATTCCCGTACATCTTCATAAATAGCAACAACACAAAAATAGAACACTTTTTTATTAATTCATCCCGTCGCATACAATTTGTGTCAATAGTACAACACCATTATTATAATATAGAATGTTCTTTATTCCTCCTGGAGGTTCAGGGTTCAATTTCCCCTTGGCCTCTTGCCATCATGCTCCGCTTCCCAACGACGACTGTTTTCTTCGTACTGTTGGAGGACCTGTTGGCGTCGCTCCTCACGAGCAATCTCCTCCAAGCGAGTTCGTTGTGCTAGTGATGCCTGTGCAAGCAACCGGGGGAGGTGGTTCATCAACCGATTCGCTACGGGGCTAACTTCCAATGCGGTCCACACGGCACTTATTGGGACATCAGCCTCCATGGCCTCTCTGCAGACGTAGGTCTCGATGGACACCTGAAGTAGGATTGAGAATTCCCTCGTTGCAGTGTCTTCTCCCTCGTAGAGCTTCGTTTGCGCGTCGTCGGCCTTTGGGTTAATCTCACCAGCGGGTAGGCCCATCGTGTCCGTACGCCATCCGCTCCTTCCTTTCCCGAGTATGTCTAGGCAACGGCGCAGATGTTTACCACATACGGGTAAACGATTAAATGCAGAAGGTAAATGCAGAGAACATGATGAGAATATATTAAAGAACCAGTCCCTGTATTAATTCAACAGTCCATGTACATCAAGTGCTTATAACATCACACCCAGATACGACTATCATGGTGCTACTTCGAAGGAAAGGTATGCAATATATAATACTCGAAGGGGTATGACCAACTGTTGCGTCCAACTGCCCTTCGAGAAGACTAACTGACTATCGTAACCCATAATTACCCACGACAACATAACAAAATACGACAACATAACATAATACGACAACATAACATAATGATTATTCCCGACAACAGTTGCTGAAGCTGATCCTACTGCAAATCCCACTCTTATTGCCTCTTCAACTCCTGCAGCTGCTTGGTGAGATCAAGCAACACACTTTTGAGTTCTGCAATTTGCCTTTTATCATCATCTTGGGGCTGGTTGGGCTGCCAAGAAGGTTGAGTCAAGGTGGGTGGGTGGCAAGCATTAGGGAAGTACCCACCTGCTGTTGAAGTGAAGATATTTGAGTTGAAACTAGGAGCAGTCCTAGTTTGATCCTATTGGTAAGGAGGGGAAAAATGGTTGGCATTCTAATAGAATGGGGGTGAATAGAAGTTACACCCATGATATGAACTCATTTTAAAACATTTGAAAGAGATGGAGCTTGTTTAACAAAATGCTTAAAAGAGTAGACGGACCCTCTCAACCAGAGACTGATAACATACCACAGATCCACCAAATGATTGCAGAGTCACCAAGTGCTTGAAAGATGTTGCCTCCAAAGGCTTGATGAACTGAAAAACACACCAAATCTTCAGTTGGCTTGGGCTCAGGACTGCATGACTCCGGAACCTCGGGGTTCCGGAGTTGAGGACTTAGGCACCTCGGAACCTGGGGGTTCCGGGGTTCCGGACTTGGAAACTTCGGAACCCCCAGAGTTCCGGACTTGCGAACTTCGGAACCTAGGGGTTCTGGAGTTCTGAAGTTGGTGACTTGGGAACCTGGGGGTTCCGGGGTCCCAGAGTTAGGAACTTCGCATGAACAAGAATTGGACTTGTTAAGCAGAGTCGCCAAGTGCTTGAAAGATGACTGCCTCTAAAGGCTGAGACACTAAGAACAACACTGGATCCTTAGCATGTACATCAAAAGTCTGTCCCACCGGGCGTGCCAAAAACTGTTGTCACAAAAGCTTGCACCCTTGCTGAGCTATCAACTCAGCAACCTCCTGAAACATGGAAACAACCCTGAAGTGTGGGATCTTGTGCAAGGGGGTTGAGTCTCTGGAGAAGGTCGGCTTCCTTCTCAATCCAAGCACAGGTGTTGAACCAACTCAACACTTCAAATTTTACTTCCAAGCATATCCTTAACAGCTTGCAGAGGAAAAGGGAAGAGAGAAATGCTTAAAATGAAAGGAGGTGATGCACCAAGATAAGAGATGTTTCTCTCCCTACCCGAAATGGCACAAAGAATTAACTGAAACACCCAAGAGATGCACATACTTCAATTGCATGAATGACCCCAATGCATGTATGGAGATTAGAACTTGTTGAATGTCAAGAGGGGAGAAGGTTTCCCAAAAGTCACACCCAGAAATAGGTTAACACGGCATATATGTGAAAGAAAGCCACAAACATACACTTATAATGAAGGTAAGAACACATACACAACATTCATAAGTTGCAGTAAGGCAAGAGTGATGATTTCAATTCATTCAAAGGCCAATGGCCAAACTTACAGTTGCAAAAATGCAAAATAAATACAAGTCTTTAAGAGAATTGAAAGAGCATAGAATAGCTCAAGCCAGCAAGGAGAGAACCCTTTACAATGAGGCTTAACAGCCTTTATATAGAAAACTGGTCGCAGAGGAGAGACCATTGGTCAACGAAGAGAAGCCTTGACCCTTGTTTGTAAAGGGAAATGTCAATCAAGGAATGCAGGGAAGTGTATGCACCTGACATTGTGTACATGCAAGCAACCTGGCCATACCCTGAAAAATGCAATCCTAAGAAGAAAGGTACTTCTAGAAGGTGGATTGACTAACATTCCAAAGTCAAAGCATACAGGCATGACATAGGTAACCACAATAAGCATGGCCACGTACCTCTCTTGATGGAAATCCTGCAAAATTATTAAATGCACACCTGTAGCTCCTCAAAAGAAGGTGCACAAGTCACAAGAGTCGTCGGACCATTTAAAGCTTTGAGTGTTGATCACGCCATCCGGAAGTGTTGCAAGTCGGAAGGAAGTTGGAAGACTTCGGAAACTCGGGTTCCCGAAGTGGGGAAGACTAAGAAAGGACCTCGGAACCTCGACGTTCCGGAGTTCCGGAGAAGGGGAAGGAAACAAGGAAAGGAACTTCAGAACCTCAAGGTTCTGGAGTTCCGGGAAAGGGAAGAAGACAAGGAAAGGAAAAGAGGAGACCTAGCAAAGGAACTTCGGAACCTCAGGGTTCCGAAGTTCCGGGAAAAGAAAAGGGCAAGGGAAAGGAACTTCGGAACCTCGGGGTTACGAAGCTCAGGAGAAGTGGGAAAAAAGGGGCTAAGGAAAGGGAGGAACTATGGAACCTCGGGGTTATGAAGCTCCGGAGAAGTGGGAAAAAAGGGGCTAAGGAAAGGGAGGAACTACGGAACCTCGGGGTTCCGGAGTTCCGAGGACAGAGAAGGAGGCAAACGGGAAGAACTTCAGAAGTTCCTGCAAACACCTCTCCGAAAACATTCCTGAAAACAGAAACCCTAATTTAGTCTCTAGTTAGCCTACGGGTTTCCAAAATAGGCTAAGATTATCCATCAGTCTAGAGCTGAGAAGGAGACATTACACCAAACCCTTGCAAGATAATCAAACACAGACACAAGTTGATTCATCTACACATAAATGGAATATGTGAAGATACCTAGCCAAAGACCTAAAATTTGAAGACAATAAAGTTGACATGCCAGGAACAAAGATAAATTTTGATCAAAAATTTCACATGAAATCAGACCAACATATTGGAAAATAAATTTGTCACATGAAATAAATTTTAATTATTTCCAAAATTAAAATTAAAATTAAAAATTATTTTCAACACAGAATTTTCAAAATTCAAGATTTCTAGAAAGTTCTAGAAGATTCCTGAATTAAGGATAAATTTGAGAGAGAAATAAAACTTTCCATTTTGGAAAGATCAAAACACAAAAAAAACAATAAAAATAATTTAAAAATTAAAAAAACAACAATAAAACAAAACAAAAACTTCTAAATTTAAGAACCCTAAACTCTATATATTTTCAACCAATGCACTTTCACAATTCATTATTCAGGTTGAGAATATTTGAGAGCATTGAAGAGAAGTTTTCTCTCAAATTTTATGAATTTTGGATTTTTGAAGAATTGTCCAGAAGAAGATTCTTCTAAGTGTTAAAGGTCTAGAAATTAAGCACTTGACAGATTCTCAAAATCGGAGGTAAATTTCAGTCATAAAAAGGATTCAAAAACTCAATTTGACTGAATTTCCTTACCTTTCTGTCTTATTTTCTCAATTTTCATCAATTTCTTGCCCAAACCCTTCACTTTCAATTCGCTTTTTCACAAGAACTTAACCACTTATCAGGTTGAAAGTGAAATTTTCAGAAAAAAGAATTTAAAATCAGAATTCAATTCCAAAAATAACATGGAGTTTTCATGTGTTTTTACAGGTAGCAATGAAGTTCGCCAACAAAGGAGTACAGCTGAAGTCCAAAATCAAATCCAAATGGAAGAATATCACTAACACAGACCTCGGACATGTTGATATGGAGGAATTCAAAAAAAGAATGTATGGACATGATGGACACATTCCTACACCTATTGCTCACAAGATGATGCACAATGGAATTGTCTAGGCAGTTGGATTCCCACCAGCCAAAGAGTGTGTCGAGTTGATAGTCGAATGTGCTTTGCACTATAAAGCACAATCGAGAGAAATCATTGCACCAAATGGAAGAGTCTTGGCTAACCTTTTAGAATTGTCCATCCAGGAGACATTTGCCATACCAAACCACAATAAAGCCACCTACAAGACTAAAGGACAGGCTCAGAGGGTCTATGATAGTCAGTCTGAACTCTGTGCTGCAAATGTGAACAAGTTTTGGCTGGAGAAGAAAAGACCTCAAGGGAAAATACCAAAGTATTTGTTGTGTCCATACTTCAAAGAAGAATATGGTGATATCATCCTACTACTAAATAGGGTAATGGGCAGCCCTAACGGTCAGCTATTCGAGACATGGATGCATTATTTCATAGATGAAATCACCTCAGGAACCAAGTTATTCAAGTGGTCCCGCATAATCAGCGATAACCTTCATGAATAGTTGATGAACTGGGAAAGGACAAAGACATTCCACATGAGTTCTTACATTATCTATCTACTAGCTGCAACTTATAGATATTCAGGACTGATTTGCAAAGGCATAGTAGGAGGTGGTGAGAATGAATTCCGGTCATATGATTGTTATCCTCAGCTGCAGCTTAAGGAGAAAAGTTTCCGAGCCCATGACGCATTCCTAATGTACATCACAAGAACACTGCAAGGAGGTACTCATAAGAGACTTTCTCCTTAAACAAAAAGTCTAATCAGCAGGTACGGATCCTGGTTTATCCAGTTTCCAAAGTTCTCTTATATCAGAATCCAAGGTTTCGCTGGCTGTCCTTACCGATTACCAATCTACCCAACCAATAGGATGGTCCTGTTAGAAGTTCTCAATTAAGTTGGAAACATATCAAAGTTTCAAAAGAATAAGGCAAAAGGCAGCCATATCTTTCCCATTCTTCATAGGAAATATGGAAGAATCTTGTTCAACTGCGCAAGCAGCTGAGAGTGCTAGTCTAGAGATGCAGTGGTATCCTTTCACATTCTACCAATCCAGAACTAATTATGATCCTCACAATAACATCAGATTAGAGGAGGAAAGATTCAGACATAAAATAGATATAGAAGATTTCTAGGCAAATGTTGCTGATGAGTATGAAATCAGGAAAAGGTTAAACTCCAAACTATCAATAAATTTCACCAGAGAGATTCAACCTTTTCTCGTACCAGATCAATTAGAAGATAGCGAAGAGCATACTCAACCTGGCTTTGATGAGCATGTACCTCTTCCTCCTGTCAAATGGTCAGCACCAGAACATACAGACTTGACCACCTTGATGCGGCCAGTCATGACATATACAAAGTGGTGGGTTAATCAACAGTGTCACAGGCTAAAGCAGAAGAATATAACTTTGACTTATAATCTAATGGGAGTAGCAAAAGGATATTCTTCAAATGAAGAAGCAACACAAAATGCCAGACCAAGCGAGAGTGCTAAAAGGAAGGGGAACACAATTCGAAATGAAGAACCTACTCAGAAGAAGCAAAGGATAGAACCATCTCGATCTGCCACATCAAGGAATGAGAAATACATATTAATTGTTGATGAATCATTGGCTGAAATAAAAATTCCTTCTTCAGTTCATGAAGAAAATGCAAATTCAGTCCATCAGGAAGACGAATAGCCACCATCTCCTACCGGCATAGAAATCCTAGAATCGGAGCATGACACAAATATTGAAGAGGGAGTTTCAAGAAGGGATGATTTCTGCTCTCCGAGGTATTGCACGTGAGAGAGAAACAAAGGATGACCAAGAGGTAGAAAGCATTGAGCAGCCCACTGTTCCTGAATGGCTGAGGGAGAGATTGAAGATGAACACACCAATAGTAGAAGAACAAGAAGAAGATGACATGACAGATTTCTTGGCCTGATTAGAGCAAATTGTTGTGAAGAAGCCAGCCAAGAGATTTTCTACCATCCAGAGAGATGAGACAGGCAACCACATAGTGCAGATAGTTGTGTCTAAGGTGAACAAAGCAAAGGGAGACATTGCTCCTCATGAGTATGAGATCACCACTTTTGACTTAGGCCCCAGCACAAAGGCCCAAGTAAAAGAGGACTTAGACAATTCAGTTGCTTCCATAATGGCAAAACTGGATGAAGAGACCCAAAAGAAAAATGAATATAAGAGAGAAGTTGAGCGCTTGAAAGAATATATTCGACACTTGACTACTAAGCCACTTGATCAAGCCAATCCAGAGGTTCTCCCACTTTTGGATTCACAGCACGTAGTCAAAAATTCTGAAGATGTAGTAACAACCAAAGAAACTAGAGATTGGATACAAAGTATAAAAGAAGAAGCAACCAAGTTCCTAGAAGGAATCTCATCAGCATATGAACAAACTCCTTTGCTTTCCAGGATTGAGAATATGGCACAAATGTGGGCTGATTTCCAGGATGTCCAAGAGAGAATTATTCCATCCCTTAGAGAACTAAAAGGAATCTCATCCCAAGAGTTGGTTGATCAAAAGATAATTGAAGCAGGGGCTGCCTATGACTTCAACAGTTGGCACTGGACACTAGTTGCACAAAATGAAGTCTTGGAAAAGGTGAAGGATGATGCTGATAGAATAGAAGGACAGATAAAGGCAATTCAGGACAAGATCTTTCTTGTAATTGCAGAAATGATTGGGAAAGAGACCATCCAAGAGAGAGATATGCAGTTGGAGAATTTGAAGGCCAGAGTTCGGGACATCTTCTTTGCCATCACAAGATCAGTCGAGAAGAATAATTTGGCTAAGGCATCAAACCTCATGTCCATCAAAGATGCCTTTCACAAACAAGAATTAGACTGGGAGATCACTTTTGCTCTATGTGCAGACAACTTGGAAGGGTTAGAGTTCAGGATCAACATGTTGCCACATGTCACCATGGAGGAAGTGGACCAAATAGCGTCCAAAATCATTAAATATCAAAAGAAAGGGATACAATCCTAAAAAATAGCATCTTTTGCCACTTGTCTCTTTTGAAAATGATCTTGGATTTTATTTGGAAACTTTATCTAGGGTTAGGTTGTCTAGATCATAGTTTTAAAACTCATGGACTCGCCACGGACTCGCGAGTCCATGGGAGCCACGAGTCGACTCGCCGAGGACTCGCGAGGCGAGTCCTGGCGAGTCCATTTGAAAGACTCGCGAGTCTTTTGCAAGGACTCGCGCAAGTCTTTTGCATGGACTCGCGAGTCTTTCAGATGGACTTGCGCGACCCAGAAAAAAAGTCATGCAAGCTTTAAAATTGAGTTTAACATGTGAAAAAATTTGGTCTCTCTGTCAGGATTCATATATGGAATATAACATTTAAGTATAAGTGACATTATATTCCATATATACTGTCAGGATGTTTGAGAGTGGCTTCGGACCTCCAGGAGTTATAATGCAAAATCTAGTTTTTGGAGGATTCTTCAATTTTCTAGACTCAGTCAGATTTCAGGATCAGGAAGACATTCCAAACAGCCAAATTTCAAGGCATTTGAAGATCAGGATGACGTTCCAGACTTTAAGTTATATTCCATATATACTGTCAGGATGTTTGAGAGTGGTTTCGGACCTCCAGGAGTTATAATGCAAAATCTAGTCTTTGGAGGATTCTTCAATTTTCCAGACTTAGTCAAATTTCAGGATCCTTTGGCGATGCCCCTTGACCCCAACTTGGGGGCGCTGCCCCCAAACCCCCGTCGAAAAATATAGGGGGAAATTGCGCCGATGGAAGTAGGGAAAATTTAACCTCTGAGTCTGATTAGGCTCCATATAAAAAAGCATAATTAGCATTGAAGAAATCTTGGTATTATACATTTTAGAGTTGAAAGTTTGAAACTATGAGTATGTGACACGTGTAATGTTTCAATTATGGCTCTTATGTTCTCTAAATGCATTAATTTCTTTATGTTTTTTTGTAAAACTACGGTTTTTTTTTTGCCGAGTCTTTCACGAGTCTTTCACGAGTCCGAGTCCGAGTCCAAATTTTTGGTTTGCCGAGTCCGTGGCGAGTCTGAGTTTTTCAACTATGGTCTAGATCTCAGTCGTCGATCTTACATTGATCTCGGTCGTTTATTTTGTTTTCATAAACTCTCAACTCTCATTCTCTCATTTCATTGTGTTGTGGAGAGATTTATGAAATTGTTGTGCAGAGCTATTTGAGTAATTAAAAATTCATTATCAGTATTGTTTTGAAATATTTTTATTGCTAAATGGTTGCATGGTTACATATTCCCTTCAACACTTAGATTAGATTTGCTTAAGTAATTTGTTTTCAAGTTGTTAGATGAATGATAGATCTGATAGTATTGATTGGTGAAATCTTGCTCATACTTTTGTTGGATGGATGATTTCCTTTCAATGTGTAAAGTTAGTCTGAGCTTTTAATATGAATGTTTAACTTCTACTGGGAATAATATTGTTCAATCGTTAGTCTTCCTCCTAAGTGAGAAAATCTTAAGCATAACCCTAGAAGATTACACCCGCTTTGCATAGTTGTCCGAGTGTGGTGAAACAAAGCATAGTCACCGGTTTCACCCAGTCTTTACCGTCTCTTGAGTTCATAGGAATAGCTTAGAAGTAGCAAAGATTTCCTAAACCCTGTCCTTTTTGCAATCCTAAATCATAAAATCCGAAAACATAGAGCATAAATTGTTAAATCTGCCTAAGTTCAACCTATGAATGATACTAGTTAATAAGCATAAATCCCCCTTGAGATTTTCAGCATACACTACCCGAGAAGCTATCCCACTAAAGTCACTTGTTCGCACATATATTGGAGTCACCTTGTGGTCTTTCTCACAATCTTGGCACAAGTAGTGATTTTGTTCAGGAGAGGATAGAGTATCCTTGTGGTATTTTATTCTAAGTGTTCGGTAGATGATAAAACGTGAAGAATATCTACCAAGAGGGTGAGGAGATCCAAATGTTTGTGACAAACCACCATATTTCACAAGCCATTTTTGGGAGCTTCTCGAGGTTGGAATTGCTGAAGGTAAATTTAATTTTATTTATGCCCTAGATTACAACTCTTAGCTATTAAGGGTGGGTTAGAGAGGGAGTTCCTTTATCTCTTTAATTAAAAAAGAAACCCTACAAACAAGTTAGGAAATCAATCTATAACATATAAGTGACTAATAATTACAAACATACTAACTATAAAACAGAGATAGACTGATTAAGATCCATAAAGTAAAGAAGCACTAACTATGATGAAACTTAAATAATTTTGCAAACAGCACTGTAATGTAAAGATCAGAAATCCTGGGTCATAACCATAGGAATCCTCATTATCTTGATAGGGTGCCTTAGTAACGGTTCTCCCTAATCAAGTCACTATGGGAGGGTGCTTTAATAATGGTTCTCCCTAACCAAGTCGCTTTGTGAGGGTGCCTTAATAACGGTTCTCCCTCAATCCTAAAGCCCTCAATCCTAAAGAGGGTGGCTCATTAACCGTTCCCCCTCTGTCTGAGAAGGTGCCTTAATGGTGGTTCTCCCTCTAGAGATAGATTTCAGCAGTATCATATATCAGATTCATAAACATGAATATATTGCCAACCAAATATGCAGAAAGTTATCAGCATCAGTCATAAATATGCAAGGTATTAATACTATGAATATACAAATATTATCATGCAAAAATTACAATGTAATGCATCTACAGTTTGCTATATATAATTCCTGGAATTCATACCAGTTTGGATATCTGGCTGAGTATATTTGTAGCAGGTATTAGGCTTTTGTCTTACTACTTTTCTTCCTTTTCTTTCCCTTGATTTGCATGGAAAGTTATGTCTTTCCAAAATGGTCACTATCTTTGCAAAGCCGGTGACTCCTCATATCATGTATTTTGCCTTAACTAATTAATCTGCTGCTGATTATCGCACCTAATCAAGGATTATTAATAATACTTATTAATGTAAACACAATTCTTATTGTTTCCTTAATCCATTTGTTAACATGCTAATGCTGTATTGACGTATAATAAGATCTCTGCCTGGGTTGGTATCGCTGTTCTGCAACAATTAAATGTGCCTTTTTGCATAGTGTTTGTTGTTTTTAGATCATCCTATGCATCGGCCTTACATATGCCTTTGTTTGAGTATGGAGACAGCCTGTAACTTCATAGCAGTTCTGATCTGATATGATCGATGGTGCTCCCACTGGATGCTTTGATTCCTTTCCTTTATATCTCTCAATGAGAAGGAGGGGTCACACCTCTTCATCAAGTATGCCCTTTGGCAAGAGACACACCCTTTCACCATCAGCACCCTTTGAAAGAGTGCAACTCTTCATTATTTCTGCCCTTTCAAAGGGACAACCTTTCACAATCAGATCTGCACTTCTTATTTAAATCAGATCTGCACTTCTGATTTCCAAATTATCCCCTCTCAAATGAGGTTCTCTTCTCCCTTTTATATCCCATGTTTGAGGGAGCCACAACTTTTCATTCCATGTCTTTTGACCATTCATTAACTTAATTAAATTTTAATTAAATTTAATTATATTCTTTTATATTTGAATTTGAATTTTATTTTATTTTTATTCTTTTGAGTTTAAATTTTATTATTATTATCATTTACCATTAAATTATATTTCAAAGTGGGGACATTACAATCAAAGTCATAATAGCAAAAAGAGACAAGGACCCCCAAAAAGCATTTTTCAAAAAAGTGGAACAAATCATTCATCATCAGGGAAACAAGATGACCACGCCATTGCACCTCCTTGCACATGCTTTATATCCCATGTACTATAGCAATGAAGTACTTAGGATTGAAGAAAGGACCCAAAATGCTCACCCATTCCTCTTCCAGCTCCATGACGGCATTGCCTACTGCGTTGGCATCCACATCCCTGACAAACCAGTCCATTTTCTCAATGCATGCCTCCTTGGAAGGAAGAATGTCCACTAGCAGGCAAAGAATGTTCTCGTAAATGAAACCATCGCACCAGTGCCTTTCTTCGCTGAGCGCGTCCTCAACAATCGCAACAATCACTGCTTGCCCTTCGACATCAATGTCGAATAGTCAGTCACATTGCTCTACCAGAGACTCATCACGACACATACAGCTCAGCCCAAAGTGATGAACCATGATTCTGAAACAACTGTGAAGAAAGCCTCCTCAAAAACAAACCCGGTCATTGCAAGAGGTTACTAAATTGAAAACTGCTCTGCGAATCCTCCAAACATCCTAAAATAAATGATAAATATTTTTTGCTCATAAAGTGACTTATAATATTTATTTTATTTTGTTATGGCGCTAGGTAAAGTTACTTTATTAAAATAAAGTATTAAACTCATTAGCATAATTAATTAAATACAAGTTTTAAGGACAACTTATTTTTATTAATTAATTTATTTCTTCTCCACAAACTTGGCCGAAAATGGGGACATTACATGCTAAACAAGTTACCAAATTTATTGACATCCAGTTGGGTTCTTTATTTGATGAGAGATCACGTTAATGGTAAGGAGCTTGTGTGACCTATTTGCCACATATGGGTAAACAATTAAATGCAGAAAGTAAATGCACAAAACATAATGGAAATATATTAAATAACCAGTCTCTGTATTAATTCAACAGTCCTTGTACATCAAGTGCTTATAACATTACACCAGACATGACTATCATGATGATACTAAGAAGGAATGGTATGCAATATATAATACCCGAAGGGGTGCGACCAACCGTCGCGTCCAACTGCCCTTCGGGACGACTAACTAACTAACTACTGTAACCCATTATTACCGATGACAACATAAACATAATATGACAACATAACATAATGATTATTCCCGGTAACATCATCCCCCCCAAGAAAAGAAGTCATCTCCGGACGACTTAATACAAAATAGAGATGACATTAAACAAAACCAAGGTAGAGAACTGCAGGAACTGCGAACGCTAGTCGAGCGTGGAACTCATACACCTGCTGCGTCCTCGCTTGAAAACCCTTCTCTGCTACCATCCGATGCTCAAGTGCGGATTTCACCATTAGTGCTTCCTTTGACATCACTGTCCTCCTGTGCCTAAACCAAACTTGTCTGCAAAACACGCTTTTCAGTCTCAGCCTCCACCAACTGCTACTCAAATGATACTGTCTCCCTAGCCAATTTGTCCTCGATAGCCACCCATACTGGAACTCATACACCTGCTGCGTCCTCGCTTGAAAACCCTTCTCTACTACCATCCGATGCTCAAGTGCGGATTTCACCATTAGTGCTTCCTTTGACATCACTGTCCTCCTGTGCCTAAACCAAACTTGTCTGCAAAACACGCTTTTCAATCTCAGCCTCCACCAACTGCTACTCAAATGATACTGTCTCCCTAGCCAATTTGTCCTCGATAGCCACCCACGCTACCCTCTCGGCATCCAACTCTTGGGTACGCTGAGCTAAGTCTCATGCTACTCCTGCCTCCAACCTGGTGGTCAGCTCCTCCCGAGCCCTCTGTGCATCCACCAAGGCAACCTCTCGTCCAACCAAGACATACTCCGACTTCCTCAAAGCGTACCATTCATGCCGAGAAGGGCCACAACCCTCTGGCACAAAGGCTAGGAGACGCCTCAAATCCTCCATCACACTCCCCAAAGGTTGATAACTGAACTGAATAACTCCCTGGTGTCGTATGACTTTGCGTGCCTACAATGCCTTCCCTCAGACTCTGTTTGTTCGCAACCTCCAAATTTGTCTCCCTCTACGGCTTATGGCTTCCCTGCCACTGCTTAGCTTCAGGCTTCTTTCTCACAGTACGCGACAACCCAGCACTTGTCGTGCCTTCTCTGATGCCCTTCGCCCAACTCCAAAAACTGTATTGTAGCTCAAAAATAAACTGGGGGTCTGGGGCAGCACCCCAGCGAGGTCGAGGCTTTCTGTGATATTTTAAGATGTCAAAACCCTTCTCCTCCACTCTAATATTTTCAGCATCCTGGCTCCAGATGTCATCGAATGATTTTTCAATTTGGTCGTCGTCGTTTTTTTTTGTTTTTTTAATATTGCTCCACTGTAATGTCCCCGATGGCACCCCGGCCATACAACCTCCTCATACGGTCAACAACAGCACTGACACCTCCAATC
Organism: Cryptomeria japonica; assembly: GCF_030272615.1. NCBI lineage: Eukaryota > Viridiplantae > Streptophyta > Pinopsida > Cupressales > Cupressaceae > Cryptomeria > Cryptomeria japonica. Next base: position 319,265,562 of record NC_081414.1, on the reverse strand, counting down.
GTATAGCCACCTTCCCATGCAGTCAACACCCCTCCACCGTACAGATCACTCCATACAGAATACACGACCAACCGTCTACCATACACACCGAACGAGCCTCCTTCTGCACACCGAACGCTTAACTACCTCTTGGATGGCTGTGTACGGCTACGTGTGCCTACCCTGTGCTTGCGTGGGCGTTGCGTTGTTGGGCGGAGTGCGTTTGTGCGGTGGCTGTGTGTTTGTGCGGGGTTGCGTTTATGTTTGTTGCGGTCGTATTATGCAGTTATGTCCTCGAGCGGAGTTTTTATGCGCTTATGGCCTCTGGCGGCGGCGGTATCCACCGCACGGTGGTCCCACCGTCGGTGTTGCCACCGCATGGTGGTTCCATCGTGGGTTTTTTGGTTTTTTTTGCCGTACGAATAGTACGGTTTTTTTTTCTAAGTGTCCAAATTCGGCTTGGGTTTCGTGCCTCTGGGATCGCCCTTTCTCAGTTTGCCTCGCCCGAGAGTCTCCCGCTTTGGTCCCGTGCCTCTCGAGTCGCCTGCACGGCCTCTCAGGTCCCCTTCCATCCTATTCGGTTCCCCTCCAGACTCTTGGGTGTCCTTCCGGCCTCTCGGGTCCCCTGCGTGCTTCTCGTGGAAGGGTTTCAATTTGGACCCGTTGGTGGCAAGTCTATTTTCAATGGCCATCTGAAGACCTAGAACCACAAATTCTACAGGGACCACGGTCTCCTTCCCATACATAAGAAGAAGAAGAAGAATAAAGATTTTGAAGGTTGAGGCATTCCACACAGGGTTCCAATTGTTGGCGACACAAATGATCTTGGGATTATCTACGCCACCGAGGTTTGGGGCGTCTTCCTTCCAATATTCTCTGTATTCCGGTAGGTACACCTCCTCTGTTGCTTGCTCTGGTTCCTCTACTTCAAGCCTATAGCTCTAGAACATTTCGTAATCCTCCATCTGCCAGTGGAAGAGCCCATTCAATGACCTTGTCTCATCCTCGGAGCACTCTCCTAGTTTGAGAATCCCTTCGTCGTTGGGCTCCCTGCAGCCCCGTCCTTCGTCCCTCAGGTCGCCTTCTCCTTCACCCTCCGATTCCGAAGATGATGCCAGTTCCTCACTAACCAACTGCGTCCCAAGGTCTATGATAAACTTCCTTCCTCCATTCTCCATAGACAGAGTGTTCTTCTTCCAGTTGTGGGTGGCCTTGGCTGCCACCAGCCACCCTCTCCCTAAGATCGCATCATACCCTTTTTTCTTTAGTGGGATTACCACGAAGTCCAGTATGAAGGGTTGCGCCCCGATGGTAACTTGTTGGCCCACCAGTGTCCCGATGGGTTTGATTCCATGTTGATCTGCTCCCAACAAATTGAATGTAGATGGCCATAGTGTCGGCTTCCCTAGCTTCCGCCAGGTTTCTTCTGGAAGAACATTCATCCCCGATCCACCATCGACGATGGTATCGGTTAGAATGGTGCCAAGGATACCCATCTCCACAATGGTCGGGTTCCTTCAAGTGTTAACTCCCAGCAGCATGGGGTCTATTGCAGACCCCCAAGAACATCTGTGCGGTGGTTGGTATTGGTTCGTGGTTGGGAGAGATTATTCAGCAACACCGTTCGTAATTGAGGCATCGTCTGGAGGAGGTCGTGTACCTTCACAGGCACCTCCAGTTTTAATTTTAAAATTTGATTTAGTATAGCATCCTCCGCCTCCGATCGGCTGGAAGTACCCGTCATACCCTTCACCTTCGCCCTTTCTCGAATCTCTTTCTCAATTTCTTCCCGTGCTTCCCGTACCCTTCACTTCTCAGCCTCCGGGTCTGGGCACATTGCATGTCTGGCTTGGGCGCGGGTTATGGCCAGCACTTCATCTTCTTTGGTTTCCTCGATATTGAGCAAGTTGATGTCGGACTTCGAGCAGGTGGCGTCTTCGTGGTCTCCCGGTCCGCACCATTTGCACAAATATTGTGTGGCCTCTCCCTTCGGGCAGTCTTGGGCGAAGTGCCCCCACTGGTTGCACGCTCTGCATTGTACCATCGATCGACCTTTGGAGTTGTATTGGATCCGGCTCCTTGTATTGTTATTGTTGTTTCGTCCTCCCCACCGGTTATCTCAATAGCCTCCCGATGTTGCATTGTTGTTCGCCTGGGAGCTGTCGGTACCGCCCGATGTAGTTGGTTGTTCCTGCGTAAGCAATACTTGTTGGTTCTGTGTTTTCATGTTGTAGGGGCATTCCCTGATGGGATGCCCCATCAACTGGCATATATCACAATAGGCCTTCTTTTGGCAGGAGCCTTTCGTGTGGCCGTCCGTCTTACATTCCGTGCACCAAAGCTCCCCTTCGTCGATCTTGCTCGGACCTCCCTTCATAACCTTTAGCTCTTTCATCATCCTCAGCATGTCCTTTTGCAGGGTTTGCACCTTTTTGCCGAACTCGCCATCGCTGCTGCTTCCCTCGGAAGAGTCATCATCCTCGGACGAGCTATCCTTCTTCTTTTTCTTCTTGGATGTCTTGGTCTTGCTCTCAAGATCCATCGCTCTATTATATGCATCTTTGTATGAGGTTGGTGGAACAATTTTCATCTTCTTCCGGATGGAGTGTTTTAGTCCCTCCACGAACCATCTCTTTTTCAACCCATTCGCTGGTTGACTCTCCATTTTCCCCAACAGTTCCTTGAGCCGCCAACTATAGGCTTGAACTGTCTCATTCTTGTTCTTCTTTGTGCCATAGGTTTCGGTGACTATTTCATTGTCGTCTCTAAGGAGGCGAAACTCTATCCCGAACTCCTTCAGGTCGGGCCATGTGCCGACTTTGGTCTTATCCGTATCGGAGTACCAGTCGATGGCCACTCCCCTTAAGGTTGCTAGAAATGTGTTACCCATTCATCCTGGTCGGTAACACCGTTCGCTGACCATATGGTTTCGCAAGTGTGGCAATGGCGAATGGGATCTTCCTTCCCCTCGCCGTTGAACTTCAGCAACTTCTATTTACTGGCCATCCCACTGCTGGGTCTCGCTCCTCTGGTGCCTTGTGTGCTTGTACCTAGTGATCCTCCGCCTCCGCCTCCACCTCCTGCACTTGACCCTCCACTCGTTTGTCCTCTAGAGAAGGTTGTTGACCCCGAACCGAACAAATTGCCTCCCGTACAGTACCCTTGTGCTCCCTCGGTACCGTCAGTCATACCGTCACCTTCAGTCGTCTCCCTCCAGTTGTCCTTCGGAATGGACAAGTTCTTTAGTAGGTCTCTGGTAGCGTCAATCAGGTTTAGATTTCGCCTTGTTTGTTCCACCAATTCTTCGCGACTTCTTACCCTACGGTGGTATTTTGGCGAACTGTAGAGTTCTCCTTCGGCACCCTCCGTGACTCCTAGGTTCCCTTCGGGCAACCCTACGACAGTGTAGAGAGTGTAATTCTCTCCGTCTATCTCTGCCTCCGCAACCTCCATGACACCTCTTGGGTTCCCTTCGAGCAACCCCTCGGCCGGTCGTCCCTCAGCAAGCTGCCTTAGCCTACGCCTTCGTTCTATTTGTTGTCTGAGTCACTCTGAGATTCAATGCTCTTTGTGCCACTTCCCATTCGTCACTTTGTATCTTTTTATTTTTGTTCTTATTTAGTATATTTGGCATAAATCACTTCCGTACATAGCAAAAGCACACCATGTACAAAAAAAAAAACTTTTTTTTTTATTTTGCCTTTCGGCCACGATTTATATCAACAGTGTGCCGGGATTATTACAAGGTTCAATTTCCCCTTAGCCTCTTTCCATTGCGCGGCATCGGCCTCTGGGTTAATCTCACCGACAGGTAGGCCCATCATGTCCGTACGCCATCCGCTCCTTCCTTTCCCGAGTATGTCTAGGCAACGGCGCCAAATGTTTGCCACATACGGGTAAACGATTAAATGCAGAAAGTAAATGCACAGAACATAATGGAAATATATTAAATAACCAGTCTCTGTATTAATTCAACAGTCCCTATACATCAAGTGCTTATAACATTACACCAGACACGACTATCATGATGATACTAAGAAGGAATGCTATGCAATATATAATACCCGAAGGGGTGCGACCAATCGTCGCGTCCAACTGCCCTTCGGGACGACTAACTAACTGACTGTCGTAACTCATTATTACCGACGACAACATAAACATAATATGACAACATAACATAATGATTATTCCCGGTAACATGACCAAGAGTGATTTGCTTTGCCGCCCACTCGATCACTTTATAGAGTATTGTTGCTGCAATTCCATCTCTCAAGAAAAGGTTTAGGTCCAATGCTAAGGGAGATCAAGGAGAACAATTTTTGATAAGTTGTTCATCAAAAATTTATAGGAGTTACTCAAGGTAAGTAATAAATGCAAACATAAATTTAATATGAAATTCTCTATTTTTTGTTTTTATTTTTGAGAAGTTGTTCATCAAAAATTTATAGGAGTTACTCAAGGTAAGTAATAAATGCAAACATAAATTTAATATGAAATTCTCTATTTGTTGTTTTTTTGTTAATTTTATGATAATTTAAAATTTGTTTTCAATTTTTTTGATGTCAAAACCTTTGATCAAAGTCCTTCATTTGGTGGATGGGGATGTCATGCCAATGGGTTGCCTCTATGAAGCCATGTATAGGGCCAAAAGGTCATTCGACATCACTATGGTGGAAACAAAACTAAATAAAATAGGATCATTTGACGCATCATTGATCACAAATTGTCAAACCAACTCCACCAATTCCTACATGCCTCAACCTACTGCCTAACCCAAAGTTCTACTTCTAGAATACATTTTAGACTAATGAGGTGGTCAAGGTAGGCATTGTTTCATGAATTCATAAGATGGTATCAAATAATAAGGTTAGAGGCAAAGATCTTAATGAACTGGGGGTTTACAAGGGTGTAGAGGTGAGGCTCTTTTATTCAACTCAAGTAATTCAAAGGAGAGAAAAACAATTGTCAATAGCCAAGTGAAAAAACATTTTTTTAATTTTTTGCTTAATACTAGAAGTAGAAACTAGAAACTTGAAAAGTATGAAGAATCTCTAAATTTTTAATTAATGCATATATGTTCGAAATGTTTTATAAGTAGATTTCTAGTGAGAGAATTAGGATGTTGGCATACCAAATCTTCATAGGCTAGCCATCCATGTTTTGTCCCAACCCTATAGTGCTTCTGGGTATGAACGCAATTGGAGCTTCTTTGAGAGCAAGAAAATAAGTAGGTTGACCTAATATAACCTCAATGACCTTGTCTTCGTTTGGTACAACCTTGGCCTTTGAACCAAAAAGGTGGAAGGTTCTTACGATGCCATTGACTTGGATGACATCAATCCTTTTGTTGATTGGACAGTCAAAGAACATAGTGATGTCATGCTTACTAATGAAGATTTTGCTACATTGGAGAGAGAGAATGTAATGTCCCCTTCTTGGTAGTAATCAGTTCAGTTGGCTATTAGCCTATTCCGAAGACCCGTAGGCAAGTCGGAAGCAGAAAATAGGGTTTCCCACTTCTAGGGGGATTTCTCAGCGTTTTCAGTGGCTTGCATGTTGGAGTTTTACAGTTTTGATTCGGGATTCCTTCTGGGTTTTCAAAAAGCTTCGCAATGATGGTACATGCATAGCAAGCAGTGGAGTTTGGTAAACTTGCTATTTTTAGTAAGTGGGAGCGAGGACAACTCATTTCTCTGGGTTTTTCTAGGTTTTTTGAGAGCTTCGCAATGGTGTGACATGCAAATGAATATGAAGACTTTTTCGGACTTATATTTTTAGTAAGTTGCGACAGCTGCTCAGAATGTGGTTAAAATGCATTTGGACACGCTTACTATTTTTAGTAGTATGCTATTTTTAGTAAGTGCTATTTATAGCAGTGCTATTTTTGGCAAGGTTTCTGCAGCTCAGTGCAGTGGCTATATCTGGCAGGGCAGTTCTCTAAGTTTCATCTCCCATATTCTTGGAACTTGTTTTGGCAAGTTTAGTATTTGATGGGAAAAAGTAGTTTTTTAATACTTTTTAATATCTCCCCATGGCTTAGGCATGACTTGTATTATGACTTAAAAGGAGTCGACTTGGTGCTTAAAGTATCAATTTTATGACTTAAGGTGGGACACCACTTTGGATGTATTTTCATTAAAAGTTTATAAACTTTGCAATATATTAACATTAGCTTAAGATGGCGTCCACTTGAAGGAAATATGTGATTTTTGCCAAACAAATATATTATTACTTGGGTGTCCAAGTTGGATGGAGTTTCATTTCATTTCATGACAATTTGAAAGGAGTTGAATTTGAATTTGAGGGCGCTCTGCTCCTCATTTGGGTTAACTTTGCTTAATATAACGAAGTGTTGTCGAAATTATTTCAAACTCTTGCTTCAAAGAATGCATACCTCCTAGCCTCCTTCAGTTTCGTGCTTGAAAGATAGCACCTAGCTGAATGTTGTGACTGTTTCTCATTCAAAGGAGCAAATTGAGCTCAATGCAGATGAAGTTATTTGATGTTTTTTGATTTTGGAGTGTTGTTTTCAGTTTTGGAGTGTTGTTTTCAGATTTTGGAGTTTGTTGTGTGTATGGTGCTGAAAGCGAAATTCACTCATAAGTCTCTTAAGAGTTTAGTTGTCGTTTCTAGGTATTTGTCCTATGTTTTCCTCATGGCTAGGCGATTCATTTTGCTAAGTTTCATGATTTTTGGAGCTGATTTGGAATTTCTAGACAAAATCACCCCATCTCTCAGGCTGTACCATGTTGGAGGTTGCCTTGGAAAGCATGCATTGATGTTTTGATCCGATTTGCAGCGGGTTGTTGGTCTTGTCTTGGACGCCTCCTCTCCAAGGAACATTTGCATTTGATTTCAAGTCATTCGGAGCTGTGTGGAGAAAGTTATGAGCATTTAGGCGATTTCTATTCTTGCTGGTCTGTTATTTCAGTATATTGTTCTTCATATCAGACTTGAGTTATTTACCTATTTGGATACTTTTCATATGTTGGATAGCTCATATTTGTTAGAAGATCAATTCCTAACATTTTGGTGTGTTTGGATATCAATTTCCTATTGTAATCTGCAAGCTAATGCTCTCATTGTAAGCTGAAATCAGTAGTACTGATCAGCCTTTGTTTAATTGCATTTTACATTTTGTATTCCCACTGAAAAAGTGGAAAAGGATGGCCTAGCCGCCTATCTTTTAATTTCAGTTGGTTTCATAGTCCTCCCGCTGAATAAGTGGTTGAGTGATCTTATTTTCAGTATTGTAATAATTGTCTTCCCGCTGAAAAGTGGTTGAGTGATCTTATTTTCAGTATTGTAATAAGTGTCCTCCCGCTGAAAAGTGGTAGAGTGATTTACATTAAGTTGTTCTTGTCCAGCAGCGGAAGGGGCTGGCTTGCCGCCCAGCAGTATACTTCAGATTGTTTTGGAGCTAACAATCCCCTATTCATTGTATGCTCTCACCTCACCCCCACTGGACTCTTGGTGATCAAAAGTGGAAGGGTTACCTTTCAGCAGTATTGTATTTCTCTTTCCTAACCTTAACGGATGCATTAAAAAAGTAAGGGGGAGATTTCAGAGAAGTAACAAAATTTAATGTATTGGAGGAAAATGAAGACATTTTTTATAAAACAAATAGACATCATTTTGATACCAACTTACCTATTAGTTCAAGGCTCCGAAAATGAAGTTACACTAGGAGGGGAAGGAGGAAGATGTAGATTGTATTTGGCTGTTTTTGACATATCATATGTAAATAATTATCATGCTGTTATACAGTTATTATTTATTATTTTGTTGTAACAATGTATTGTTTGACTTTAAATTTTCAAATCTAAGAGTTTGAGGATCATCTAACATATATAACATTTGAATTATGAAAAATTAATAATCAAACTAGTCTTTTGTGTTCTCTTAATGTGTTAATTTCTTTTTTTTGTGTAATTATGCTTTTCTTTTATGCCAGGTTTTCTGCTATAGCAAATTCTTGGGCTACCGAATCTGTATTTTCAAATTATGCCATAGACCATTGATTCTTCACAAATTCCTCCCTTATCTTCACTAATCTACCTTTCCCTTTGGGTGCTTACAAAACTTGGCATTCAGTATCTTTGTCTCGAATATCTCAATAGTAATCTTCTGCTTTGGTTCTCTTCAGTCTTGGTATATGTTCTCATGCCATATTAGTTTTTATCAACAATATAAGCTTCAAACGCATAAAAAAGAGACCAGGCTAAGGAATTTTATCCATAAATCCATGCATAAAAACATAACACTCTCCAGGTTTACATGGATACAAAACTGCCTTCTATTAACTTGGCCTGTGAATTTTCAAATCTCCAAGTGTCCATGTGTAGTCCTCATAAACTTGAGTACATCTGACAGACTCACACAAACTAGTGACTCATCACTCACAACATGTCCATTATATTTTCTGTTTGATCATTTGGGCCTTTATTAATTTAATATTTGGTAACATATTCTAAAACCACGACCAAAATGCATCAAGGCTTTTGCATGTTGTCAAGAAAATGGAAATGAGACCAGAGCAAGAAATAAAAATGTTTGCTTGTGCAATATAAACATATTTTTTTGTAACATACCAGTAAGACTAGTATTAACATAAATTGAAAGATATACCTCGTACAAGTTTGCTGGATGCAGAAATCTGGCCTCAGAAATCGCCTTAAGAATCCTTCAGAAATTTCCTCTAAAAACGCCTCAAAAGTTGACTCAAACTATTGTGTGCAAATGATGAAAAAAAGTAAATCATTTTTACTTTCAAATTATAGGACTTTTGCATTCTTTTTTGTTAAAAAAAATATGATTTTTCAAAACCGATGATTTTGCAGCAGTTTACTGTATAAATCAAGTTATCTGTAATAACATGCTTCCAATGACTAATTTAACTCCAGCTTTCGCAACATGTTCAAAATACCAATGATTTTCAAGCGTGATGTTTCAACTCTAACTTTACTACAGCTTGGCCCTTAGCCACACATGACCAGTTGTTTCAATAACTTATATAGGCATGTTGCTATTTTAATTTAAGCAGTATTTATGAAAGTAGAATAATCAATCACACCTGCGCTCTCTGCTGTTCACTCACTCTTTTGTATCTTTGAATTCAAAAATATCAGTAGTCAGTGTTGCTGACTATAATCTATCCTTTGGGGAAATAAATCTATTAACCTGACCAGGAATTCCAAACCATTTGTCTTATGATATTCTTTAATCTCATTCTTCTCTTAACCAATACCATTTCAGATCATAAATACCAAGAACAAATTATTCAAATCCTTTTCATCATTTTTTTATCACACTGCAAAAATTCCAAACTATTTGTATCATGATATTCTTTAATCTCATTCTTCTCTTAACCAATACCATTTCAGATCATAAATACCAAAAACAAATTACTCAATTCCTTTTCATCATTTTTTATACAATATCACAGGAATTCCAAACTATTAGTTTCGTGATATTCTTTAATCTCATTCTTCTCTTAACCAATACGATTTCAGATCATAAATATCAAGAAAAATTATTTGATTCCTTTTAATTATTTTTTTACAAAATACCACAGGAGCAAGCAAATAAAAAATGAGAACCAAATGACAAGCTTAGCTCATCTTTTACCAAGTTCTATTCATTTTCAATCCTCTTTTAATTAAGATGAGGTATGCTAAACATACCTCGAGAGCATTCTTCACTTGATGAGGGTCAGGCAAAAACCTTAGGGTCAAACCCTGTTTTCGAAGCTCATAGACCTATCATGTATAACCATTTAACATGATTGCCTTTAGTAACTGTATTTCTCAGAAACAGGAAATATTGTGAATATAAAAATACAAGGTTATAGGAGATTCGACATAAGAAAAACAAGAGAGGTTTGTATTAACACAATGTAAAATTCAATCAAAATCAAAAATAGAATATGTTAACATTCTTAAAAACTTAAAGATTCTTTCTCGTGCTTTCAGACCTTAGCAGATAATGATAAAATGCAGACAAATTGATTCCAAATTAGCATTACAAAAATCAATGTTCTCATCAGGTGAAACATGACAACACGTTAAGTATCAATTTAACACTCAACAACCTAAAATGCATAAGAATCTAGAATTTTTTGAAGACAACTTATAAGTTTTAATTGGCAATCCGATGGACAAGTACCAAACACTAAGTACAATGTGTTTACAACAAAAAATAGAACCAAAGAATGAATATTCAGAGCTAAGGAGTTGCATAAACACACACAAAGCACAATATCCCTTTCTGGTTACAAGAATTCTAATTCTCAGCCTTGCTATCTGTAACATCCATTGTAACTATTTATATTTGACTTGAGTAGAAGTAGCTCATCATTGCTAAAAGTTTGCTGCTCATTTAGATGTATATCAGTTTACTACGTCTTTGGCTTTACTTTGCATATTCTATAATCATATTTCACAAAGGATTGTCTACCAGACCACCTAGGATCTAGGTCATTGATCTCAGAGTAGTGTTTTGCACATGCCTGTACATATTCACACACAACAACAAAAGGAAGGTAGCCCACTTGTTTCAACTTTTGAGTATCCAAACAAACACCACAGCAGGAGCAAAATGATAGGTCAAAAGCATGGATTTAAAATGTCTCCAAACATGTAGAAAATGATTCAAACGATCTCGAGATGTAAGGCCAAGAGCTCCTTGAACAATTCCAGGAATTCCTGGTTCAACTTGGACCAATATCACAAAAAACTACAAAATAGCATGTTCTTACACAACACCAAAGTTAGTTTAGAGTACAAGTGAATCTGGTACCAATGTTTGAAGGTAAGATTAATGCTCCAATGTTGGATAACCGGATTCGACAACCTAAGGCATACTTCTTTGTCAACAACTTATCCATCTGATTTCTGCCAGACTTCTAATCCAAGGAAGTCATGCAATAGTCCTAAGTCCTTCATATCAAACTCTGAGGCAAGATCCTTCTTACACTGATCAATAAGGTGATCTTCTCCTGTAATTAACAAATCATCAACATATAAGATCAATATTAGCATATTACCTTTAATTATCTTAAAATAGAGATTTGGATCTGCATCATTTTTTTTAGAAGCCTAATCCCACAAGATAACTGTCAATTCTTTCATACCAGGCTCTGGGAGCATACAAGGCTTTCTTCAATTTACACACATGTGATTCTGCATTGTGAATCTCAAAGCCTTCAGGTTGCTCTAAGTAGACTTCCTCTTCAATAGTCTCATTCAAGAATGCAGTTTTCACATCCATTTGATGGATCTTCCAACCTTTGGCTGCTGCTATGGCTAGGACTGCTCTGACTGAGGTATACCGAGCAATGGGTGCAAAAGTCTCTTCGTAATCAATGCCTTCCTTTTGTGAAAACCCCCTGGCAACAAACCTTGCTTTGTGTTTTTCTATACTGCCATCTTCAACATGCTTTATTTTGAAAAGCCATTTGGAGGAAACAACAAATTTCTCTTTCGGTCTAGGTACTATCTCAGATTTTCTCTTTTCTTTGTGTAATTGCAGGTTTTCGAACAAGGCTGTGTATTAATTGATTTCAATACTTCTTGATGCCTTATCGAATTGCAATATGTATCTTGTCTAACAGTCATGTCTTGGGTGGACATGCCTCCACATGTCTACTCAAGACGTGACCTTTCATTGACGGCACAGTCTTAGTATAATAACGTCGATTCTCAAAGGTTGTTAACTATTAGTTAAGTGCTTAACAAATACATTGCCGAAAGTAAGATATCGAATGCACACTTGATCGATCATGACTTGATCGATAGTGATTGGGAATCAATGAGGTTCTAATACGATCATGTAGATCAATAATACTCTTATTCTTATTCGATCAAGTAGATCGATAATGCAATTTTCTTAATAGAGAAAAATGATAAGCAATGAGATTAAATCTATATGAATATATATATTTCTCATGAGTCATCCTTTATCTGAACGAAGCTATTTAGTTTCAACAATAGTAATTTTGATTTTCGGTGAAATGAAGACATTTTGAGAGGGCAGTGAAATCCCTAAAAAATAGGAACTTTCTAAAAATAGAAAGTTGCTCAAAATTCGCTCAAATTTCACGTGTTGGATCCTTAGAGGGTCCTGACTCCATTGCAACTTTCAGTTTTTGAAAACCTGTTGTGATCTTTTCACACATCGCCCCATTGATAACGGGGACCCCCTCTTTTCCGGCTTGTTGCGTTGTTAGGTTAGGGTTTTGGCTGCTTAGTGGGCAATTTTGTGTTTCCCGTGCCCGAGTCTCAGAGTTTTGATCATGCCTAGTGTCATTTAGGGTTTTTTGAGGTTATAGGATCAAGTTGCAAGCGTTGATATTTTAATGATCCTAAATTTTGTCTAAGTGTTGACCTTTTTGAGCATTAATGTGTTTTTAAACACGCGTATCAGTGATTTTAAAGTGCCAAGGTATTCCCAGACCTTTTGGAGTTGTTTTCTCGCTCCTAGATATTATTTAAGTTGATTTCACACTTTATCCCGATAAATTCCTAGCATTTCGCTCAATTTTTTTGAAAAATTTGCCTAAGTCCAGTCTAATTTTGAAGTTTCTAAGCGATTTTGAGTGGTTAAAATGCCAAATTCCTAAGGAAAATCCATATTTCAAGGGTTAGAAGGACAAATTCCATGCTAGAGGTGCTTTTCTCCTCATATTCTAGACTACCCACCCTTTTCCCCCACTCAAAATCCCACACTACACATGGGTTCCTCTGAAATCCATACTGGCTATGATTTTCCACCACTGTTTATCCATGCCTGGGTCGTTTTTCCCCTGGAAGTGCTGAAATTTGGCTAAGTGTCAGGATTTTTCCAGATAGCCATCGATTTTCCACCAAGAGTGCGGACTGAAGTGCGGACTATAATGCGGACAATGTTGAGGATGAATCCATGCCTGGATCGATTTTCCACCCGGCTGTTTTGTGACAAGTTAGTGTGGATTTTTGTGTAGACTCTCAGTTCATGCCCAAGTCGATTTTGCACTAAGAGCATTTTGATGAGTTTTAAGTCCGGATTTTCATCCAGACTGAGGTCGAAATTTCCACCAAGGAGTATTTTTTGCAAACAAAGTGAATTTGGAGTGTGGATTCCTTGCCCATACCCCCATCGATTTTCCTCTGGCCTGTTTTGTATGCATTTTGATGAAATTTTGCATAGATTTTTATTCATACTAGGATCGATTTTCCCTTGTGGGGAATTTTTGACGTTTTAAATGTTTTTTAATGGGATTTTTTAATCCCTACCCATATCAATTTTTCCCTAGAGGCTCAATTTTGACTTAAAATTGAAATATTTAATAAGTGAGTCCCATTTTAATTGTTTTTAAATGATGATTAATGATTATTTAAAATTTTAAAAACAAAATTAAATAACTTGCAATAAGCATTTAATGTTTTTACCCTTCTAGAAGCAAGTTGGTTTTTACCAAACAAGTATATAAGCAAGTGTTTTATCCCACATTGCTTGTGTGGTGAAAGTGAGAGGCAAAAGCAAGTATAAGAGAAGAGTCTCCAGAATATTTTATTATTTAAATCTGCCAAGTGTCTCCATGAAAGGCGATTTTTCTCTCTTATTGGCGAATTTTGGCAAAGTGCTGAAGTGAAGTGTTGGATTGAGGATTTCTTTTGTCCTCCATTTTTTCCAGGTTGGTAATCCTTTCTATTGCTGCCATTGAAGATCATTTCTAGATTTTTTGGTGGAAATTAGCGATTTTCCAAGTTTGGCGATTTTTGGTGGAAATTAGCGATTTTTGGTGTTTGAGAGCTTTGGCAATTATGTCTACCATTATTGCTTGATGTTCCAGACCTCCTTTGTTGCAGATTTGAGCTACATTGAAGACATTTTCAGAATTTTCAGAAATGGTGCTATAGCTGGGAAAGTTCGATTTTTATTTTGCAAGTCCTGGGAGCTTACTTTTGTGAATTCCATGCATATTTGATGCCACCTTTGCCTCCCTACTTGCTGTCATTTGCTTCAGATCTGAGTTTACTTCAGATTTAGAGCCCATTGTTGGCTGTACATACTACATTCAATTTTCAGACTTAACCTTTATTTCCCAGCCAGCTGCAACTTTAGCGATTTACATTTGGAGAGTATTTGGAGGCATTTTGGGATCATTTTCAGACCATTAGAAGGCTGTCTAAAGGTCTGAAACTGTGTTATTGGCTGCTTGTCCTCAGAAATTTATCTTTTACCAGCCATAACTATGTTTCCAAAATTAGTTATTTTCACCATCAAGACTGATTTTTATCAAGTTTGCGCATATTTTTGAAGGATTGCAACATGTTTTTTGAATTTAATTTATTAGTTGCAAGTTGTCTTCAGATTTGTGACCTCCATTGTTGACTGCGGAAGGTGTCCTCAAACCTACCTTGTGTGAAATCACAACCTTTCACACCTTTCCTTAGTCATCTCTGATCCGGTATACTCCTTTGCATTTTAGTTTGCATGATTTCTAAACATAAGGAGGTATTAATAAATTTTATAGAGGGTTTTCATGCCCTAACGTTGTCACGCTTTGAATCTAATTGTCGAAATCTACCAAGAGTATGGACTATTTTCTTAGCTTTATGTTCTAATCAGCTAAAATCTTTAGAAAGTCCGGAATTTTATCAAGAACATTATTTATTTTCCTAAGTCTAACTTCAAGCTTCGTATAGGTACGATGTCGAAGTCTGGATTTAAGGAAAGGAAAGACCTACTGAAGATGCTGGAGACTAGATTCTATCCAAAGCTCAAGATTTCATCCATATGGAAGGAGATCACAGATACAAACATGCATTTCTTAGACTTGGACCAGATGCGACAACAGATGTTTGGAGTCGGAAATCAGGTTCCTTCCCCGACATATGCGAACATTATGAAGAGTGGCATTTTTCATGCTGCTAGATTTCCACAGTCCATACAGTGCAGTGAGATTATCCTAGAGTGTGCACGATGTTATGATCCGCTCACGCGAATGATCAAAACTCCTAAAGGCGTTGTTATTGCCTACCTTGCTGAGGATGCTATTGCTGAGGTGTTCGGAATTCCACACAGAACAGACATGAAGGATGTGACCAAGGATGAATATATAGAAAGATACACGAAGAAGATGGATGCATGCAAGAATATGATAAACAAAGAGTGGATGATTGAGCCTAAGTCTCATCATTCCAAGGATCCCAAGACACTCATGTGCATAGACTTCAAAGAGGAGTATAGCGACTTGATATTCCTACTCAACAAAGTGATGGGGATGCCGCAGGGAGCAATATTCGATGGATGGATGTTCTATTTCATCTAGGATTGTCTTAGAGGAACATTGGTAAATTGGTCTAAGATTATAAGTGACAATTTGGACTTGCTGAGGAATGTAAAGCGGTCCAAGTCATTCGCCATGACTTCTTACCTGGTATACCTGCTTGCATGGTTTGTTTCATACAGAGGATTGATATGCAAGGGTGAAGTCAGGAATGGGCAAGGACAATTCAGGAGTCATGAATGCTACCCCCAGCTGAGCATGTATAGAATTGAAGACTATAAGAGAGTGAATGATGCATTCACTATGTTCATCACACGGATGTTGCAAGGTGGAATCCACAGAAGATTGTCCAAGGAGGCAACAAAGTTAATAGAGAAATATGGATCGTGGTATATTCAATTTCCCACTTTCACGTACCTTAGGATTCATGGGTTTCAATCCGAACCCTACAGACTTCCTAGGTATCCAACCGACAGAATGATCTTGTTGGAAGTGGTGAGACAGCTTCTAGAGTTTGATGCCATTCAAAGAGAGAAGCATAGGACAGGCATGACATTCCCTATTTCAGTTGGGAAGACATCAGAGGTTTGCCAATCTACCTTGGTCGCCCGCACTGCGAGTGAGGAGCTTGCATTCTATCGATTTGCAACATACAAGAAAAGAGAAAGATTTGATCTACATAAGAAAGTTGGAAGGACCAGGGGAGAGAAGTTCATCCACAAAGTAGACATAGAAGATTATTGGGGCAACCTGATGGACAAGCAAGCAATGAAGAGACGAATGTGGTCCAGAATGTAAGTTGATTTCATGAGGAAGTGTGGACTTTTTCTCATTCCCGATCAGTGTTAGATGACAAAGATCATACGCATCCACAGTATGAAAGTGAAATGAAGAAGGCAATCCTATTGCCTAATTGGTCAGAGTCTTAAGAGATTGACTTGAATGTATTGATGAGAGAGATCTTGAGTTTCTCCCGTTCATGGGTAGATATACAGATGAATAACTTAGTTGATATGGGTGTTCCCTTCACTTATGAAAGGAAGAAACCGGAAGACTCTACTTTCGAGGATGATCAAAGGACTATCAGTGATGTCCGGATTTATGCAGACGAAGAGAGTCAAACTCCCAAGAGAAGGAAGAACATGCCAGGAGAAGTCAAGGCCAGAGGGAAGAAGATTGAGGAGGTGAAGAAGAAACAGAAGACTATCATTTCTCCACCTATCATTCCTTCACCACCTCTCAGTGTCTCATCAATCAAAGTGATTGAAGTAACAAAGCAGAACAAGGAGACCCAGCAATGTTCCAACACAGTGATACTACCAGGGAATATTCAGGAGTTACATGCCACAGCAACATCTGCACCTCCAAATAAGAATGATGATCAGTCGAGATCCCCTATTGTCCTTTTGGAAGTTAGTTTAGGAAATGAGATATACAATTTGACCAGGAATAATCCTGATAATGATGATGATGTTATCTCGGCATTGAGAGGACTTGATCGAGAAATGTGTCTCGACAATGTTATGGAGATGGCCGCTCTTCCTAAATGGCTGATGAGAAGTATGGAGAAAAGTAAGAAAATGATAGAGGCACAGCCTATTGATGACATTGATGACTACCTAGTTAGGAGTGCAAAGGAGAAGGAACCCAAGAGAGCGGAGATTTTGTCGCACATAGCTAGAGATGAGACAGGAATGCGGATTGCGCAAATTGTTGTTCCTATTGTAGGCGTGACAGCGGACATTGCTACTCCTATGGATTTCCAGATCACTTCAGTTGCCCTTAGTCGTACATCCAGAGAGCAAGAATTTCAAGAGGTTGGTGAAAACCTCAAGGCAATCGATGAAAGGTTGGACAGAGAAATTGCGGAGAAAGAAAGGTACAGAGAAGAGAATATCAGACTTAGAGAGTATATTGTAGGTATAAGGCTTGAAAATCCCACCCTTATTTCCCCTATTGTAGTTGACCATGAAATGCATTCACACTATGAGGCAGCGAGAGATACACTCTCGGAGGTGGAAAAGTGGATTGAGAGTACAAGAAAGCAGGCAGATGATTTCCTTACTCAGTTTGTCCATGCATATGATAGGACAACAGGGCTCGTATTTACAATCCAATATTTGGAGGGAGTTTGGGAAGAATTCCGGCCTATTCAAGAGAAGACTATTCCACGCCTCCAGGCTTTGAAGAAGATTCCTAATTCCACCTTGGTCAGCGAGAACATTGTGCACAGTGGAGACATATGATTTCCATGGCTGGTATTGTTCATTGGCCGTGAAGAAATCAACTTATGAGAACGCCCAGTCGAGTTGTATGGAGATGGAGGGATTGATTCAGGACATTCAGATGAAGATCCTTGCCTCGATTGAGGAATTATTGGGTGTTGATGTTAGTGATGCCAGTGGTTTACACTTAGCCGGATTGAGAGACAAGATGAAATTTACGTATTTTTGTCAGTTGGACTCTTTGAAGAAGAGTCAGATAGACGACTTGGTCTCTTTGTTGATTCATGTTCATAGTTCGCAAAAGCTCATGCCAGATTGGGAGAACACTTTGGATGCTTGCTCGGATTCACTGGACGTGATTGATTTATAGCTGGATACCTTAAAGAGTCAGATAGACGACTTGGTTTCTTTGTTGATTCATGTTCATAGTTCGCAAAAGCTCATGCCAGATTGGGAGAACACTTTGGATGCTTGCTCGGATTCACTGGACATGATTGATTTATAGCTGAATACCTTGCCTAGCATTTCCATGGAGGAGTTAGATTCAGTATTGGCTAGATTCTTGGAGTATGCTAGGAGAGAGAGAGAGAGATGCAGGGAGGAATCTTCTAGAAGATTCCCTATTTGATGACTAGGTATCTTTTGATTGGGCCATATGTAGGTGGGGCCATTTTTTATGTAAACCCTAATTAGGGCAATTCTAGGGTTTTGTTGGCATGATCTTGGCCATTGATCTTGTATCAATCTAGGTCGTCCATTTTGTAAGAGACTCTATATATGCCTCCTTGTCTCTCATTTGTAAGAGAGTTTTTGTAGAATTGTTGGTATATTCTGCAGCTATTTGAATCATAATCATTGTTCAATTGTTGGTGATTTTGCTCTTCAAGTGTTGTCTTTGTATTCATAGTTCTCAATTCCTCCAAGTTAGATTAGAATTTTAGATTAGAATTTATTTTCATGTATGTTAGATTGAGTGAAAGATTTGTTGAATTTATTTGTGTGGAATCCCTAATCCATACCACTAGCCTCTTGCCGCTGGTAAGTGCGCCTTGTGTGGTCAACTAGAAATTTGAGTAAGCTTAACTTCAACTATTACGCGTCCCTTGACAAGCATCAACTTGGATGGTGTCAACATTTGATGGTGATAGCCTGAAAATCTTTAAGTATACCTTAGACGATTGCACTAAGCTTGTGTCAACACCTGTTTGTGAGACCTCGCCTAGTTTGATTCCACTAGATCTGTTCATAATTTCTTACATTCCTAGGCTTAGAATAGATTTCTTGAACCCTATTCCTTTTGCCCATTTTTTAGTAAGAAGTAAATCCAAAGCCATATTGATAAATCTTAAGTTGTCAGCACACCTATTTCGCATCTTCATGATAATCCAAAACATTTGCGTAAGTCCCCAAGTGAACACAGCAATTCACATCGAGCATTGAGTTACCCACTCGTCAAGACCTGACATGTAGAAACCTTGGAATCATTTTAGTTGATCTCATTCTTAGCATCTGAGGTGATTTTCAAGAGAGGGTAAATTACCTTTGGTATTTTATTCTGTAATGTTATGTGCCTAAAACACACATCAACAAAACCCTAAAAGGAAACCCCTAAAATCTAGGACTGAAGGTAGAAACCCTAAAACTATCGAAACAAATCCTAGACTTAACCAAAATTGCTCAAACGAAAAGCAGGCTTGATCAAACTAACCCCACCCACCTACAAACTCAGAGAGACCGACGAGATTGCCACAAAAAGATCCAAAAACAAAAACCAAAAGACCGAGAGGGCCTAAAAAGTAGGGGGCCCCCATTCGGAATGAGGTGATGTGTGATTAGGTCACAACACTATGCACCGTCCACTACCAAATCACAGATAGGAATTGGAAGCAAATAGAGCATGGAAATTTCTAGAACACATTCAAAGTATACACCAATAGGTAAAAGTAAAACAAATTCTCTTGCACTAGCAACATAAGTACAAAGAACACCACGATGTGCAATGCTCATCTCAACCAAGGTCAATGACAAAGTCTAGTTGTGTCTTTAGAAAGGGTGCCTCAAGGCTCCATATAGGAAGACGAAGTCTCTGCATGGTCCATACACTATTCTACATGCAATAGATGGGAAAGTTTTTGTTTTAAATCTCCCTCAATACCTAGGTTTGCATCCAATATTCAATGTGGAACTCCTCAAACCATACCTTCCTCCACTTCTTGAGCTAGCATTAGGCCAACATCCTTCAAACTTGTTAACCAAGCACCTGCACAAAGTTGTTTGAGATAAAATCATACAAACAACCACCACTCACATGTGCCAAGGCACTCATCACACTTCACAATGGTCTAGCGTCATGCCCCCACCTTAATAATAGTTTCCAAACCGTCTCTAGGATGAGCTTACATATAAATATTCAGAAAATCGTCTTAATAATAAGACTTCAGGATTCTCCTAAGGCTGAGGGTTGACAAATAAGGACTTAATTATTCTTAATATTCTTTCCATCGATCGACAACCTTCAGTCTTAACAAATAAGCGAACATAGCAATTTCAACAGGTTGATAGATACACAGCGGTCACTCTACAAAGGCAAATACAATTATCGTTAAGGGAACAATTTTATTACCAATGAGGCAGCAATCTTGTTATTTAATTAATGCTGCATAAAACAATGACCTCTACAATAATTGAGATAGCAATTGCATTAGTTAACAAGCCACAAATGATTAGAAAAAGGTACGGGTATTACGGAATAACTTCATTACACAGCTTTAATCAGCAAACGGCAACGATCACAATGCAAGAGACACCTCTTATAGAAGGGAGACATGGCTATAGGAAAGGCATGATGCTTCAATGACAATGGAGAGAGATATAATGCAGATCGTCATTCCAGACGAGGAAGTGGGAAATTTATGATATATCTTATTATATTACTGACAAGACATTCAATCAAATCATTGATGGACAACTAAACACAACAAACTTGAGTTTAGAAACTGCAGATAGCAGACTTATAACTTGACACATAATTGGCAGCCTCCTGGTAGGGGACATGTTGTGACCTAATCATACATCAACCCATTCCAAATGGGGACCCCCTACTTTTAGGCCTTCTCGATCCTTTGCTTTTGGTTTATGGGTCTTATCACAGCAATCTCATCAGTCTTCTCCATTTGCAAGTGTTTGGGGGTCAGTTTGATCAAGTCTGCAACTCGTTTGAGCAAATTTGGCTAAGTCTAGGGCTTGTTTTTGTTGTTTTAGGGTTTTGCCCTTCAGGCCTAGACTTTAGGGTTTTCTTCTAGGGTTTCGGAAAACTGAGTGTTGCATTGAAATCAAGGCCCTTTAAGGATCCTACATGTGAAATTGAGTGAATTCTAAGTAACTTTCTATTTTTAGAAAGTTTCTATTTTTTAGGGATTTCACTGCCTCCTAGATCGGTCTAATTTTGCCGAAAATCAAACTTACTATTTTTAGTAATTTCCATTTTTAGTAAGTTTTTATTTTTAGTAAGTCTCCCTACGTCCTGTTTTGCCCTATCGCTGACATTTTGGAACACTTTCTATTTTTGGAAGGTCTATACATGGCAGGTTCTTCGCAAGCAAGCACTGAAGACCAGATATTCATGATCATTTCTAAATACGGAGAATTTGAGAAGCAGGCTATTGATCAAAAAAATGTTGTGTGGGAATCATTCCAGAAGTGAAAAGCTTGAAAATCCTCTAAGTCTAGCAAAATCACTTCAAATATGGCATCTTGAATCTTGAGAATGTGCAACAATGATTGTCTGGAAAGGCGCTAATTCCACCACATAATGATTTCCACTCCCAAGTCCAGGTATGGGCACCAAATTGGAAGAGTCAGAGCAAGCTTGAAGAAGTCAAAATTCCAACATCAAGTGAAAATGGCGCCCATGTCCAAGGTAGGGCGCCAAATCCAAGTCTCCATGGAAAATTCAAAAAAACTTGAAATTCCATCACCATAGGCATTTAGCGCCCAAAGTCCTAGAAGGGCGCAAAAAGAGAGGGGTTAAGGAAATCTCCAAAATGACAAAATTCCATGGCCAAGTGGAATTAGCGCCCATGAGAGGTCAAGGGTGCCCAAAAGGGTAATGCCATGGAAAAGGTTTAAATTTGCAAATTCCTTGCTTAAGTGAATTTGGCGCCCAAGGAAGGTCAAGGACACCAAAACAAGGATGGCATGGAAGATATTAAAATGATGAAATTCCTCCTTGATAGTGAAATGGTGCCCAAGTATCAAGAAGAGCGCTAAACTGATAAGGTTAAGGAAAAGTTGAAAATTGCTAGATTCCCTCATTAAGTGGATTCAGCACTCAAGATGGCTCAAGGGCGCAAAAATGGGGTAGGCATGGAAAATGGATAAAATGGAAAATTCCTCCTCAATGTAGAAATAGCGCCCAATCAGAACAAGGGCGCCAAAATGATTAAGCCAAGGAAAATCAAAGAGAAACCAAGTTCCTTCACCAACTGAATTCCACGCCCAAGTCAAGAAGGTGAAAATTTTCCAAGGCAAAGAGCAAATTGAAGGGAAAGGATGAACGAAAAAGCAGAAAATTCCCCATAGAAAAAATTTTTAAAAATCCATTTTTACGCACCAGAATTCATCAGAATTTCAAAAAAAATTCAGATTTGGATTCATGAGAAAATTCTCTCTCCTAGACCCTAATATTCTATTTTTGGAAAGTTTCTAAAAAATAGGAGATGTTGGAAAAGCATTGAAAATCTCCTCCAAAGCAAGGAAAGTTCAAAAACTTCAAGAAAATCCTTCCTGAGTCAAAGATTCTCTCTCCTAGGGTTTGTCGCCAAGTAGATGGATAAAAAGAATCTGAAGTAAATCTTTCGAAAATCCCTCCAAAATTCAAAAAATGGAAGGTTGGCGAGTTGGCAAAAGAATATTCCAAATCATGACGCACAACTCGAGGCATTAAAAAAAAATTCCATTTTGGAACTCAACTACGATGGTGGAGCCCGTTTGCAAGGCGTGTTGGAAAGGAAACTATTCAACGCCTCATTAAAACTACTTCCCAAAATGACCTTTGCCAACTTAGCAGCATGTTGGAGAAATTTTATATAAACGTCCAAGTATAATTCATTCCTCACATGTAAAATTGGAGAAAGAAAAGTTGGAGAGAAAGTGCAAAAGTCAAACTTGGAGAATATTTTCAATAAGCTTAGTTCGCGGAGAAATGGTTGAATCAAACAAAGCAACAACTATTACCAAACAGGCACAAATAAAAGCAGAAATGAAGGGATTCCTTTCGGAATCCAAGATGGTGTCCAGGTGGAAAGAAATCAGCAACACAAATCTGGGGACATTCAACTTGGTTGCTTTCAGGATCAGGATGTTTGGGACAGCCAGACATAATCCATCATCTACCGCTGCCAGGATTGTCAAAACCAGAATAGTTGCAGCAGCGGGCTTCCCTCCATCTATTCAATGTCCAAAGTTGATCCTAGAATGCGCAAAACACTACAATCCGAAGAGAAGATCTATTTTAACAACAAGTGGCAAGCTATTGGCCAACTTGACTCTGGAGGCTGTTAGTGAAACCTTTGGAATTCCGTCACATCATTCCATGACCTACAGGACTATGAATGGAGCTAAGGCAGTATACGATAAAGGTCCTGTTAGATGTGTGGAGATCATCAACAAGAGCTAGTTGTAGAAGCCTTGGCCTCACATCTCCAAAATGCCTAAGACGCTCACCATTTTTTAATTCAAGCAAGAGTATGTGGATTTGATAGTGATGTTAAGCAAGATAATGGGGTGTCCACATGCCATAAATTTTGAATCATGGATGTTTTTCTACGTTGGCAAAGCCGTGAATGCCAATGGAATAGTGGACTGGGCCCAATTAGTCAACCATTATGTGCATGAACAAATGAAAGATTTAAAGGAGAAGAAGGCCCAATCCTTCTATATGAGTTCCTACGTGATTTATTCACTTGCAAGGATGGGTGGCTTCGATGGTTTGCCGAGAAAAGGAGTCATGGGTTGCGGTCCAACACAGCTGAAAATTCATGAATGCTATCCTCAGCTGCACCTCTACAACATAATTCTTTCAAACTAGCAAATAACACTTTTACTACGTACCTGACTAGATTTATGCAGAACGAACTTCACAAGAGTGTCGTCAGAAGCCAAGGCTTTGGTACAGAAATTTGGGGCTACATTCCTGTAGTTTCCAAAGTTCACTTATATCAAGATGCAAGGATTCTCATACCAGCCATATAAATTACCGAGGTATCCATCTGATAAATTGGTGCTGCTGGAGCTTATGAGGCAATCGACGACCTATGACCATATTCAGAAGAAGAAAATAAAGTTGTCTATTGAATTCCCAGTTATTCTCGGTGATTATGTAGAAATGTGCCCAAACCTGGCAGTAGTTGAGAAAGCAACAGAGGAATTGGCATTCTACCGCTTGGCATTTTACACCTCCAGATCTCATTATGATCCATATCGTAAAATCAAGAAGGTTGCTGGATTAAAATTTTTACACAAGTTTCACCTAGAAGATTATTGGGCAGGTGCCAAAGATGACCTTCTGATCAGGAAGAAAATGTTTTCCAGGCTACCCCTTGACACAATTAGGGTAGGTGAAATAATGAAAGTGTCAGATCAGGTCAAAGAGGACTCAGACTTAGTGCAACAAGAGTTTGAAAAGGTGAAAGATCAGCCCATTCAACTTCCAGATTGGCCAGAGCCTGAAATTGATGATCTAGACATTTTGGCCAAGCCCGTACTGAAATTCACCAAACATTGGGTTGATCGATATCTCAGGAGGTTGAAAGAAGGAAATGTACGCCTAAGCTACCAGTTGATGGGAAGTCTAGATTCCCATAGTGAAGCCACTAAAGGATCTTCACAAGCTCAGGTTGAGGAAATAGAAGTTCAATAGAAAGAAGTTGAGCCTAGTAAAGGAAAGAGTGCTCCAAAAAGACCAAGAACAACAAGGAAGAAAGAAATCCAGCCGGAAATTCAGTAGGAAGCCCAACAAAAAGAACCACCGCAGCAGAAAAGAGCAAGAGTTGAAGGGATTCAATAACTAGCTAGCTCTTCCAGTGTGCGGGAGGTGGAAATGTTTGCCCAAGAAAATCCAACAAATCCAACACAAGGCAATCTTCCTGACAGCACTCTAGCACGGGATGTTCTTAGTATCAACGCTTCACACAGGCCAAATCAGCCAAGAATGCAAAGGCAAGAACTTTCCTCTCATCCAAAAGAGCCATGTTAGGATAGTTTCGTAGAGATGATCCTTGAAGAAATGGAGGATACTTCACAGGAACATGTGCAGAAGGAGATTTAGGATCAATCAAATTCCGCTCCTAATTGGCTGAGAGATAGGTCAAGGAAGAAACTAAAAAGAGAAATTGATCCAGCGTGGGAATTGGAAGAACTTTTGAAGAGAATGGATCAACCAGTAGAGAAGAAGGTTGCTCAGAAGTTTTCCAAGATCACAAAAGATGAGTCTGGATCCAGGACATTTAGCTGAGCCCGTGGCAGATCAAGACAGAAATGCAATTGTGCCAAGTGATTATGTGATTGGGGAAATTGATTTGGGGCGCGCTTCCACGACACAAGTTGTGGAAGACTTCGAAGGATATTCCTTGGCTATGAAAGAGAAGATGCAGAAAATGAAAGAAAAATGTAGGAGGCTGAAAAGTGAAAACAGGGCCTTGTGTGAGTATATTAAAAGTTTCAACATTCGCTTAGATAGGCAGATCCGTCTTTTGTTCCTCCTCCCTCTCTTCCTAAAGAGGTCATTGATGATGCTGAAACGATCAAGGAAATAGCCCAGTATTCCAGGGAATGGGTGGAAAACGTCTTTGCTGCAGCTGGAAAATTCATTGGAGACTTGGCTCATCTTCACTCCAGACTTGTTGCCCTTCTAAACAAACTAGAAGTGGTGGATGGTCTATGGGAGGATGTTCACATTCATCAGGACCTAACCATTCCACGACTCTAAGCCCTAATGAAAGTTCCAAAGAAAGCGCTAATTGATGGGAAAGTGATTCAGGAGAACAAGGTTTATGATTTTCAACAATGTTCTGCGTCGTTTGCTCCGAGAAGGATATCTTTGAAAGGTTCAACATGGAGTCTTTAACTTTAAAAGACTCAATCAGAAGGTTACAAGAAGATATTATCAGTGCAATTAAGGCATTATTCGCAAGAAAGCTGAATGAGGGCAGAGTGATGCTGAACTTCCTAAGGTCCCAATTGCATGAATTCTTCTTTGTAGGGTCATTTTCCAAGGAACATTTTGAGAATGCTTCTTCATTTTCCAGCACAACGAAGAAGATGCAGGAAAAGATCGTGGAATGGGAGGGCTTCTTTGTTGATGATATAGCGTCAGTAGAAATCCTACAGGTCGACTCAGCAAGATCAAATGTGTGAATGGCCTATTGGCCTTACACATTTGATGAATCTATAACTTATATTAATCCTTTAATATCTTTATTAAGTCACATATGCATTATCAGGTTTAATGATTAAACATACATTATCGAGTTTGACTTATCGGATTTGTTTCAAAGGGGCCGACTTTTGGTTAAAGTCTGCCACCCCTCGTTTGAAGGCATGTAATGCTTCATGAAGGTTGTGCCTCCTTGATGAGAGCCGACTCTTGGATATCTCCTTTCGACAGATATATATATGGACGTGGTCTTCCCTCTTTGGAACAGAGATAAGACAACAAGTTTGATCATAATCAGGCAAATCGAATTCATGTACAAGCAGATCAATTGATGGTGAGAAATTTATATAGCGTGCTCAGGGGTGACGATAAGAGCTTATCGTCTATGGTTGGGAAGGCAACAGATCTGATGTTTGCCTGTGGTTAACGAGTACTACCTTAAAATCAACATTCTTCTCCAAGAGAGAAGAGGAAATCACCTTGATGGAGTTCAAGATTGAGAGCGTGCCAAGTGTCTCCGTAGGAGAACTGGAGGCCGTCATTGCCAAATTTATCACTTATGCCATTAATGAATGAGATAACGGTCATCCATTCCTAGACGAGAATCTTTTGACCAAGTAGTGTTGGCACACTTATTGCTAGAATATTTTGACTAAATGGCGGCTCGGTCAATGCATGTTGAATTTACAAAGAATCTTTTGCATGCAACCACCAAATTTATGATTTTATGACAAATTTCTCTCGCATGTTTCCATCGCATGAAGGAATGATGGGCATTTATGGCAACATGAACGATTTTTGCATGGGATATTCATTGCATGTAGGGCAAACTTGATGTAAGTGGTGCATTTGATGAACAAATGGATGTTATTTTGGGCATGTTTGAATTAATTGTATATGGGTTTCATGGGCATTTATTGTAGATTCCCATCTTGTTGCATCATGTGTGGGGAACCTTTTGGGGGAAACCCTAATTAGGGTTTTGTTCACGTGTGTTTTGTACACAGCCTAACACAGAATAAAATACCTAAGGGTATCTTATCCTCTCTTGAGAAAAAGTCTCTAACTGCTGAAGATTCGCATAAAGGATCAGTTAGGATGACTCCAAGGTTCCTTTTAGTAGGGTCTCTACATGTGGATAAGCTCGCCGTGGTATGATGTGATTTGCTGGAATCACAAGGGGACTCACATCTGATGTTTGAACTTCCGATCTGCTTTGCTGGACACAGGCTCTTACTAACTTGGATTTGAAAAAAAAAATGAAAAAAGGATAAGGGCGAAGAGAGGATCTAATCCTAATACTAAGAATGTAGGAGCAATGACTTGATTTTTGATGAAACTCTAACTAGATCTTGTTTTGACATCAATGGAACATCTACACAAGACTAGTGCGATCTTCTAAGGGAAGCTTTATGATGT
Organism: Cryptomeria japonica; assembly: GCF_030272615.1. Lineage (NCBI taxonomy): Eukaryota > Viridiplantae > Streptophyta > Pinopsida > Cupressales > Cupressaceae > Cryptomeria > Cryptomeria japonica. The sequence goes on along the minus strand of NC_081414.1, from coordinate 319,238,234 downwards.
TCAAATCATCACCGCAGGCATAGATACCATCCAAGTTGATGCATATCAATGAAGAGGCAACAAATTGAAATTGAGCTTAAGCTGAACGATTCCAGTTGACTACACAAGGCAAGTCTGCAATCAACAAACTGCTAGTAGTATGGATATACGAATTCCACCATCAATCAATCACATTTCCTCCATTCATCTAATCATCTACCATCTAAGATTGAAGACTCAACAAGAAACCATGCAAATTGCAAGAAACGACACACTTCACCATTACTTCAATGAAAATGGAGTTTGTTTACAATCAATGGCAACAATTTCTTGCCTTGTCCTCCTATTCTACTCTAATTGCTATTCTATCAACTATATTCTAACTCTCTAGCTATTGCTATGCTATCTCTAACTTATTGCTCATTAGCCTTTACAAATGAAATGCCTGGGCTTATATAGTGCCCACAATACAATTTGATGGCTTAGATCAATTCAAGATCAATGGCCAAGATTTTACAATGAAAACCCTAATTAGGGTTTGTTACAACCATTACATAACATTTAATGCTTGACCAATGATAAAATTGTATTGCTTGGACACATGTCCTCTCTAGAAAAATCGACCAATGGATAGCCAGGGTAGGTACATCGGAGTTTGTGCCACCTTCCATGAGTTAAGTACATTGAATCTGGACATGCTGAGATGGACCTCACTGATTGGAGAAATGATGACTAGGACGCCACCTCATCTGACACTTGTAACTTGGTAGATATTCAACTTGGTGTTGTTGAGAAGCTTGCTTCAATTAATTCATCTGGAACTATTTACTTCTTCAACGAGCCCTTGTTCTAACTCCTTGTGTCCTTGATGTGCAGGATGATTGATGTACCTCGCCTTGGAACGCTGGATTTGAAAGAGGTCGCCCTTGTCCTGGCTTGATCGTCCTGGCGAAGACCGTCCTTGATCCGGCTTGATTTTCCTTGATGAGATCTCCATTTGATGCCTCACTTAAGAGCTTAACTCTAAAATGCAAAATGAGGAATTTGCCTAGGCAAAATTTGAAATAAGATGGTCTTCAATGTGATCTCCCTTCAAAATAGCAATTTCGACGTCCAAAGTCTTCATCTCCACGTTCAAATCGACATTTTTGTTAGGTCCTTCGAGCTTGATTAACTTTTCCTTGCGATTGAATGTCCTTTTGTGGTGATATCGCCCTGGTCCCTTAGAGAGGGACAGGAGCGATCTCCATGTCCTGGCTCAAATTTGCAAACACTTGATCTTCGTTCTTCGTTCATTGTCTTCCAAAGGACGTCCTTTACTTCGCCAATCCTTGCATTGTCTTGATTTTGAAGGAGCATGAGTGTTTTTGTAAAAATCGCTTTGGTCCTTGTCCAAAGGACAGGAGCGATATAGCCTCTGTGTTAATTTGATGATCATTTAACGTTTGAAGTCTTTGTATATCACCTTCTAATCACGCCTTGGACCTCTTGTGACCTTGGAAAACCTTGACCTCACGTGATTTTTGCATGAATTGGCCAATATAATAAACATCGCTCTGGTCCCTTGGAGAGGGACAGGAGCGATCCTCAAGGTTTTGAGTTTGTTCTTGCGTTCTTCAACTTGCCATTACCTTCAATGCGTGAAATGACGTCCCTTGATTCCTCTTGGTGGCTTGATGCTTGTTTAACTTTCGAAATCTATGCCTTTATGCAATTTTCGCTCTGGTCCCTTCCTAAGGGACAGGAGCGAATTAGGATATTTTAGAGCAAATCCCTCAATGTGGCGATCCTTGTAACTTTGTGCTTGATGGAGATGCTTCGAAACGTCCTTGGCACCTTGTTCTTCGCCTTGGAGTGATTTGAATTTGAAGAAGAGGCAATATAATCATCATATCGCCCTGGTCCCTTGGAGAGGGACAGGAGCGATTTTGCTCTTGTGGGCTTCATCTCACTTTATCATCTTCGCAAATTATCTTCAACGGTCTCGTAATGTCCCCTTTCATTCATCCATGCCTTGGAATTCATTGTAACTTGGCAAGAAAATCATCTAAAACAAAAATCGCTCTGGTCCCTTCCTGAGGGACAGGAGCGAACTTAAGCATTTTGGTCCCTTGTTGGCGTTTCATAATCTTCAATTTGTCTTAAACGCGTTCATCTCGCCTCCTTTCTTGCCTTCAAACATAAAACTTGCTTGATCTTTGCCCAGATCGTACCTTATGAAGAATTTCGCTCTGGTCCTTCAGTGAGGGACAGGAGCGAATTTGACCCTGTAGGCAAAAACTTCATCATTTCATTGTTTTTGATCAAGTCTGGATGCTCTATCATGCTCATTTCGTCCTTCACCATGCCTTTGATGTCTCGATTCGTCCAAACAAGGTCAGGAATGGCTCAACTAAGCATTTTCGCTCTGGACCCTTGGTGAGGGACACGAGCGATTCGCCTTGGTCCCTTGGAGAGGGACAGGAGCGCTTTTCGCTCTGGACCCTTGGAGAAGGACAGGAGCGAAATTTGACTTTGACTTTTCGAACTCTCTATCAGGATAATTTTTATGGAATATAACATTTAAGTATAAGATTTCTTGTTTCTTCTTTCTTATACTTTAAGTTATATTCCATATATACTTTCAGGATGTTTGAGAGTGGTTTCAGACCTCCAGGAGTTATATTGCAAAATCTAGTTTTTTGAGGTTTTTCAGTTTCCAGACTTAGTCAAATTTCAGGATCAGGACATTCCAGACTTAGCCAAATTTCAGGATCAGGACCTCACTCAAGCTGGACTTACTTATCCATGTGATCCCCTGGGCGACGTTCAAAATGCAAAGGCTAACTAACAAAACCCTAAAAAAACCTAAAGAACAAACCCTAAAAAGCAAAAAAAAAACATGGGTCCCCATTTGCAATGGGGCGATGTGTGAAAACGTCACAACAGGTTTGCATGTACTCATGGTTTGAGGCCTATATAAAGGGGTGACCCCCCTCATCTATAAAGGAGGAGAGATTGCTTTCGAGATTGTTGCTATCAGTTTTAAAGCAAATAACTTAAAACATTGTTCAATTTGTTGGTGTATTCTTGTGTTGTTTTATGACTTGCATGATCTCACTCTCTTCACTTGATTAGATTTGCTTTAAAGTTGTTATATGAACAGGATTTGATGAGATTGTTTATAGTGTACCCCTCGCTCATACCTTTGGTTGGTAGCTGATTGTTATTAACTGTGTAAGGTTAGTCTGAGCTTTTTCTACGTGGAAACTTGTTGATGTGTATTTTGTACACGACCAAACACAGAATAAAATACCTAAAGGTACCTTATCCTCTCTTGAATAAAGTTTCCCGACTGCTAAAGATATTGCCGAAGGATCAGTCGAGGCAACTCCAAGGTTCTGTTATGTAGGATCTCTACTCATGGATAAGCTCTTCGTGGTATGATGTGATTTTGCTGGAATCACAAGGGGACTTACACTCGATGACCTGAACGTCTGATTTGTTGGAATCACAAGTCCTATTTACTAACTGGAAGACAAACAAATGGCAAAAGATGCAGGGTTCAAGAAGTCTACTCTACTACCTAGAATGAGAGAAGATGGATGAACGACTAGGTGGAGTCCTACTGGGCTGGGTCTCACCATCAGGTTTGAACAATCTGACACCAACTCAGTGCGATCTTCTAAGGGATGCTTCCAATATGTTCAAATCGTACGCCATCAAACATTGATCACCATTCAAGATAATGCATAAACAATAGATGTGTAACGACTTAAGATTAAGCTCATTTTATGCCAGTTGACCACGCAGGGCACACTTACAATCAGTAAGAGGCTAGTGGTATGGACTAGACGGATTCCACACAGGTGCATTCAACAATTTTCTTCATTCAATCTAATCATTTACCATCTACAATGAAGATTCAAAAAGAGACCAAGCGTATTGTAAAGAAATGACACTTTTCACCATATCTTCAATAAAAAAGGAGTTCATTTACAATCAAGGCAGCAATTTCTTGCCTTCTCTTCCTACTTTACTCTAATTTCTATTCTATCAGCTGACTATTCACTATTAGCTAACTACTCACCCACTATCAACTATTGACTAACTATTAGCTAACTACTCACCCACTATCAACTACTGACTAACTATTAGCCTCTACAAATGAGGAGCCAGGGCTTATATAGTGCCCACAATACAATTCAATGGCTTAGATCAATTTGAGATCAATGGCCGATATTTTACAATGAAAACCCTAATTAGGGTTTGTTACAACAAACTCAATTCTGGCCAATGAAATAATTGCATTATTTGGACGCATGTCTTCTCTGGAATATTCGACCAATGGATAACTGAGGTAGGTACATCGAAGTTTGTGTCATCCCCGTTGAGTCAGGTACATTGAATCTAGACACGCTGAGGTGGACCAATCCAACTGAAGGAATGATGACTGGGACGCCACCTTTTCTGACACTTGTAACTTGGTTGATGTTCAATTTGGTGATGCTGAGAAGCTAACTTTAATTAACTCTTCTGAAACTATCTGCTTCTCCAACGGACCCTTGCTTTGACCTCCTTTGTCTTTGATGTGCAGGATAGATGGTGTACCTTTCCTTGAAATGCTGGACTAGAAGAGGCTGTCCCTGATGATGCTGGACTAGAGTAGGTCGTCCTTGATGATGCTGGACTGGAGAAGGTCGTCCTTGATGATGCTGGATTGGAGGAGGTCGTCCTTGATCTGGCCCGGTCTTCTTTCATCTGCAAGACAAACCATAAGATGATTAAGGACACATAATATATTTATTCTAACATAGCATTTTATACCTTAAATCATCAACAAGAAGACATCAAAATGAAGTTTGCTCAAGATTCTTTCCAGGGACAGGCTCCATAAGAATTTCGCCCTGGACCCTTTGGAAGGGTCAAGAGCGAAATTCAAGTTTTAGGTCTCAACTCTTCATTTCCTTCACTTCAATTTATCTTGCAGGGCAAAGCAACATCATTTCAACCTCAATCACGCCTTAGGACTCAAAGCCTTGACTTGACACAAGGAGGAAATAGGTAGATTGAAGAATTTCGCTCTGGACCCTTTGGAAGGGTCAGGAGCGAAATTCACCTTTTAGCTCAAAATTTGCAATTTTAATGGTCAAAAATCTTTCCAAGGCATTCCAAATAGCTTCTCTCACCCTAGTCTAGGCCTGACTTTACTCAAAATTTGGAGAAAAGGATGGTTTTAGTGTTTTTTCGCTCTGGACCCTTTGGAAGGGTCAGGAGCGAATTTCTTGTTTTGAGCTCATTTCTTCATATTTGATGACCCTTGGCAATTCAAGGACATGCCTAAGGACACCTTTAATCTTGATCCACACTAGACTTGGCATAAAATTGAGGGAAAAGATAGGTTTTGCACAATTTCGCCCTGGACCCTTTGGAAGGGTCAGGAGCGAATTTCTTCCTCTAGGCCTGAAATTTCATTTCTTGAACTCCAATCTACATTGCCAAGCAAAAATACATCACTCCACTTCCATATACGCTATAGGAACCAAAAATCTGACCTCAAAATGACTAGAAGAATGAATTTCGCTAGAAATCATGGCCAGGGACAGGACCTATAATGAATTTCGCCCTAGACCCTTTGGAAGGGTCAGGAGCAAATTTCTTCCTTTAGCCCAAAACCATCATTTTTGGAGACAACAATCAATTCAAGGGCAATCTTAAGGGCATCCCTCACCTTGGTCTAGGCATGGCTTGGCACAAATTTGAAAGGAATAGGTGGATTTTAGGATTTTCGCTCTGGACCCTTTGGAAGGGTCAGGAGCGAATTTCCTATTTTGAGCTTGTTTTGGGTACTCCATTACCTCAATCCAATATTCAAAGGCAAGAACACATCAAAGTCCTTCTAACCATGCCATAAAACTCAAGAATTTGACCATCTCCAAGAAGAAAATATGAGTTTCCAAGAATTTCGCTTTGGACCCTTTGGAAGGGTCAGGAGCGAAATCCATATTCTTGATTGATTTCTCACCTCCTTCATCCAATCCATCTTCAAAATTGATCTAACTCAACTCTCCTCTCCACCATCAAGCCCACTCACCACCAAATTAGCTTGAAAAAGTCACCTCTCAATGCCTTAGGCAAAATAAAGGGGGGTAAATGAGGATTTCGCTCTGGACCCTTTGGAAGGGTCAGGAGCAAAATCCATGTTCTAAGTTGATTTCCACCACTTCTCAAGGAAAGAACACATAAATCCATCTTTCAACACGCCTTAAAAACCAACACTTGGCCAAAACTAGGAAGAAAATAAGAGCTATAGAGATTTTCGCTTTGGACCCTTTGGAAGGGTCAGGAGCAAAAATTACTTTTTAGTCTTCTTCCTCCATCCTTTCAACTTGAATCCACCTCAAAAAGGTAAGAAAACACTTCTCCTCACTCATCCAAGTTATAGAAACCAAAGTTTGACTTGATTTTGCTAAGAAAATAAGGGTTTTTAGGAATTTCGCTCTAGACCCTTTGGAAGGGTCAGGAGCGAAATTCACTATTTGGCTCAATTCCTTCACTTTCAATGATTTCCTAGCGCTTGAAGTCATTCCTAAGGATCTCTTTCACCTCAATTCACTTTAGTTTGCAATTGCATGGGCACAATATTGGGAAAAAAGATGGTTTTGAGAAAATTCGCTCTAGACCCTTTGGAAGGGTCAGGAGCGAATTTCTTATTCTTGACTTGATCCTTCATCTTTTCAACTCCAATCCTCTCTAGAAGGTAGCTAAACATCATTCTTCACCCAAGGGACAAGGTTTGTGGTCTAAGCAAGGTCAAAAAATAGGTGTGTAAGGAATTTCGCTCTGGACCCTTTGGAAGGGTCAAGAGCGAAATTCACCTCCTTGGCTAAAATCCTACATTTTTCAATGCTTTCAAACATTTCCAAAGGCCAAACACGTCCATTCTTCCTTTCAAGATGCCTTGCAAATCAAAATTTGGTCAAACAAGGAAGAGAATGAGGTCTAGGTAGATTTTCGCTCTGGACCCTTTGGAAGGGTCAGGAGCAAAAATCATGATTTGGGCTTGATTATTTATTTTTCAAACTTCAATCTTGTTTGGGAGGCAAACATAGATCATTTTCCACTTGAGGAACCAGGTTTTAAGCCCATTCAAGGTAGCAAATGAGGTTTATAGTGAATTTCGCTCTAGACCCTTTGGAAGGGTCAGGAGCGAAATTCATCTCCTAGGCAAAAACTTGATCTTCCAAAGCATCCAACTCCTTCTCAAGGCAAGAACATACCAATTCATCCTCCATCATGCCAATGCCTAGCCAAAACAAGGAAGAAAACAAGAGATATAAGGATTTTCGCTCTGGACCCTTTGGAAGGGTCAGGAGCGAATTTCCTTTTCCTGGCTAGCTTTTCACTTCCTTTCATCTCATTCTCCCCCAAACTTGATCAATTCAACCTCCTTTCATCGCAATCAAGACAATCCATCATCCAACTGGGTCTAGGCAAGGTCAAACTAGGTTTTTAGGGCCAAAAGAAGGCTAAATGGAGGATTTCGCTCTGGACCCTTTGGAAGGGTCAGGAGCGAAAATCTTCTTTTTGATTTTCATAATTTCAAAGCCTTAAACCTCCTCCCCATGCATCAAAACCTACCAAACCATGCCTTAGAAGTTCCAAACTTGGTCAAGCTGAGGAGCAATATAGGGGAAATATGAATTTCGCTATGGACCCTTTGGAAGGGTCAGGAGCGAAAATCATGTTTGGGCTCAAGTCCTGACTTCATCTCCAACCTATCCTTATCAAAACAAGAATTTTGCTTTCAAAAATGCCTGGGACAAGGATTAGTTCATAGTTTTGGGCAAGGTAGAATGCCTTATGGAAAAATTCGCTCTAGACCCTTTGGAAGGGTCAGGAGCGAAATTTCTCTTTTAGGCTCAATTCACTTCAAATTGGACTTGGCTTTGCCTTAGACTTGATCCTAGATCCATTTCTTCCATATCTTAGCCAAACTTGCTCAACCACTCTCTGACTTCCTGGAACTCAAACGGGACACCACTAGCAAAACTAAGCCTAAGGAAGACCTTGAAGGAAACCCTAACCCGGAGCATCCACTGACTCATCCTAGCTCAAGAAGAGACTACTATCCAGCGATCCCCCTGACAGCACTCAAAATGCAAAGGCTAACAGACAAAACCCTAGAAACCCAGAAAACAAACCCTAGAAAGCAAAAAAAGCAGGGTTCCCCATTTGCAATGGGGCGATGTGTGAATACGTCACAACAAAACTTAACTTCAATCATCGATGGACATTGTTCGTTGATGGTGTTCATTGGTGGTCTAGAAATATTTCGCACAACCTTTGAAGATTGCACTGCCTCTGTGTAGTTGTCTCCTAGTGGCGAAGCAGAGTGTGGTTTCATCTCACTTGAGCAATACTTGTCTCCTTGTTCTTAGCTCTAGATTAAGTTAGCCTAGCTTTCTAAACCCTTCCCTATTTACTTTCTGCAAATTTTAAACCTAAAATCCTAAAAAACGAGCCATTAAAAGCTAAATCATTCATGAGTCAATTCCTTGAAATTGCAAAATTGTCTAATCTTCTTTGAGAGTACGTAAGGCCCCTTGGAATACCAGTATATCACATCAACCAACTGAGTCATGTCCGTTGCATTTAGGAACCTTGGAGTCGATTGTTTGAACTTTCCGCAATCTTAGCATACAATCGCACTTTGATCAAGAGAGAGTAAGGTGACCATTGGTAACTTTATTCTGTGTTCGACGTAGTCATAAAAAACACGTCAACGGGATATTACTATTAATTGATCATTTCCAGCATTACAATTATTTGCTATTGTAACTAAGACAGCAGGCGGGTACACTGTATCATGGCTATATATTTTTATTTCATTTATGTCATCGTAGATCTGCATTTATATAATATTTATTTAACCATTGATATCATGTCAGATCTGTATTACTATATGTAAATAAATGCAATATAATTACTGTATATATTATCAAAAAGACTGCATTTCATATATCAGATTTATACTTACTTTAATGTACATTCATAATGCATAAAGATTATTATATTCATGACTCCATCTTGATTCATTTGCTAATGCCTATGAGAAGATAGGTTGGTGTGTGTAGGGACGGGCGAGTATATCCTCACAAGTGATGATGAGCCCAAGATGGGGTAGGGACGAAGCCCTCAACCTTGAGGGAGCCTCCTTGTAGATTGGTGTTAGCACCCTATGACAGTAAATCCCAAACTCACGAATGCACCGGCAACATTCCAGTCTTGCATGAATCACACATTCCGTGAGCAGTTGCGGAAATTTGTTCTGGTCTTCTTTGACGACATACTGATATACAGCAAGGCATGGAGTGATCATCTACAACATTTGGATACAGTGTTGAGTATCATGGAGGTTCAGTCGCTATATGCGAAGGCTTCCAAATGTGAGTTTGAGATGACCGAGATACTTTATCTTGGGCATGTGATTGGAGCTAACGGTGTGAAAGTACACCAAGAGAAGATACAAGAAATTTTGGATTGGTCGCCACCGAAGAATATATCGAAATTGACAGGGTTCTTGGGATTGTGTTGTTATTACAGGAGATTTGTGAGTGGCTTCTCACAATTGGTGTCACCTTTGACATACCTCACTAAGAAGGGTGCATTTCATTGATCCAATAAGGCACAGGTGAGATTTGACAAGCTCAAGGAGGTCATAAGCTCATGTCTAGTGTTGGCATTACCGGACTACACATAGTCATTTGTTTTGGAGTGCGATGCATCAAGACAGGGAATCAATGCAATCTTGATGTAGAATAGACATCCGAATGCATTTGAGAGCAAAAAACTGAGGGATATAGAAAAACCATACTCCACTTATGACAAGGAGATGCTAACCATTATGCACGTGCTAGCTAAATTCAGACAGTATCTAGTGGGTACCAAATTTGTGGTCAGGACTGATCACAACAATCTCAAGTATTTTCTGGAACAGAAGGATTTGAATGAATGGCAGCAGAAGTGGGTGAGCAAGATTTAGGCTTATGACTTTGATGTGGAGTATGTTAAAAGAAAAAAGAATATTGTTGCTGATGCTCTTTCTAGGGAACCTGCTTTTCTACTCTCTAACTGAGATTTCAGCTGATTGGAATCTCAATTGTTGACTGAATATTCTAAGAATACTTTTGCATGTGATTTGATTGATGGACGGGTACAGGATGACCAGTATTCTATAGTTGATGATATAATTTATTATAAGAACAGGATATATCTTGTACCAGGATCTAAAATGAAGGTCAAGATTATGAGGGCAATGCATGATACACCTCTAGCAGGGCATTCGGAATTCTTCAAAACATATCATCAGATACGAGAGAGGTTCACCTAGAAGGGTCTAAAAGACGATGTGTTGCAATATGTTAGATAGTGTCTGACTTGTCAGCAAAATAAGTCAAAACATACTTTTCCTGTAGGCCTACTTCAGCCATTGCGATACCTGAACAAAAGTGGGAAGGAATATCCATGGATTTCATTACAAGACTTCCACGTGTTCAGGGGAGAGATTACATATTTGTAGTTGTTGACAGATTAACAAAATATGCACATTTATTTGTTGGACCTACAGATTACATAGCACCTCAGGTTGCAGACTCATTTTTCAGAGAGGTGTTCAAACTGCATGGGCTCCCTAAGACCATTGTTAGTGATCGGGACAGCCGGTTTCTCAGCATGTTTTGGCAAGAGCTATTCCGATTGGTAGGTACAGCACTGACTCCGAACACAAGCTACCATCCTCAAACTGATGGTCAGACAAAGATAGTAAATAAATGGATTGAGGGCTATCTTCGGAATTATGTTTCAAGGCAGCAGCGTGCTTGGATTAGATGGCTTCACTTAGGTCAGTATTGTTACAATACCACCTTCCATATGTCTATTGGCATATCTCCCTTCAACGCTCTATATGGGTATGATGCACTATCATTCATGGATTTGGCTTTCAATGATAGTGAAGTCCCTCAAGCAAAGGAAACAATGCAGAACTATTAGAATATCCTTAAGGCATTGAAGGATAATCTTTAGCACACTCAAAAGCAACAGAAAATGTATGCAGATAGGCACTGCATTGAGAGATCTTTAGAGGTTGGGGACTTAGTTTTCTTGCGCCTATAGCCATATAGGCAATCTACGTTGAAGAAGATGTTATTTGTAACTAGGTAAGATGGGTTCGGATTGCCTTAAGGCAACATCCGAACCCATATAGGACTGGGTCCTATCCTAAAGGGGTAACGTGCCCCCAAGTTGAGCCCAGCCCTATACCTTCATGACACCCTAAATACTCCACGCCACAATAAATAAATTGGTGCCAAAAGAAGGAAGGCCGACTTGGACTTAATAAAGGTTAAGGTCTCATATAAATAAAGACAACTTGCAAATACAATTCAATCATTCATAAAATCAGTGAACTAGCTCTGCAAATAAAAGGTGCGAATTTACTCAAGGATAGTGCGAACTTGTCCAAGAGGACATAGGCCTTTTTGGTGCAGACTTGAAGTGCTTAGAAGTGCAGATCTGTCATACAAAAGGGATCAGATCTGGAGAAGCAAGCTAAGTATTGTATTTGTGCAATTAAGAGAGAATATATAAGCTGACCTGTGGGTCTTTAATGCTGGGTTTTCCCAGGGTATTTGTGCTTGTCTCTTGTTTACTTGTTTCATTTCTGAGCTTACTGAATTATGGTTTACTAAAATGTTACAAATCTGATTAACAAACTAGGGCATAATTAAAAGACATAAATCTGATTACTGATCTAGGGCACAAAATTAACAGAAGAGTGGTGCGGAAAAACTTAAGCCACATTTCTATGGGCCTTACAAGATACTGAGGAGAATTGGAGAGGTTGCATATGAACTGGAACTTCCAAAGAGCAGTAAAATTCATAATGTATTCCATGTTTCATGCCTCAAGAAGGCATTGGGCCAACATACAATTTCATCTCCAGAACTTCCACCCCTCAATGAAGAAGGTAATTTGGTTTTGGTCCCTAACAATATTGTAGATATAAGGGAGAGGAGATTAAGAAATAGGGTGATCCGTGAACATCTCTTCAAGTGGAGAGACTTACCGATTGAGGATGCAACATGGGAAGGAGAACAAATTCTACAGCACCCCAATTTGCGATTGCTAGAGGACCAGCAATCCCTGGAAGGGAGGACTGTGATATCCCTTTCCGCTTAACGTTCAATCAGGAGTAAATTATGTGAGCCTTTCCTATTCCCGAAGGCTAGAACAAAACAAAGTCAAATTAATTAACAAGGGAATAAGTTGATAATTAAATATAAAGGGAAAAGCTAAAGTATTTAATCAATCATATTTAACTATAAAATGGGGCCACTTAAGTTATGACTTTATTAGTCCTAGGCCAACTCATCATGGTAGTGAGTTAATTGATGTTAGGCAAATATTATTAAATGCCCTAGTTGCTCCTATAAAACAATTCAATGGAGAAATCAATGGCTTTTTTGAAGAGTATATATTGGGGCATCGAAGGTTTCAAGCATTATTATTGATCATTATTTGTTATTGAATTCTCTCTGCAAGTCAACTTTTGGGCATCTCAGGACGAAACCCTTGGTGTCTTCTTGCTCTGGATGCAACCCCAGTGCAACATTTATCAATTCAGATTCCAATTCCTATTGAATTCTTTCACCAATCGCTGTACACAAAGGGATGATTTTGAGACAGTGATAAAGATTTCAGTTTATTGTGTATCGAGAGTTTGAAGGTGGTGTGGCCTGCTCTAAAGCTCATTATTCGTATTCATTCCTGATCGCTAGCCTTGGTATCGTGAACGGTTCCTAGTGCAATCATATCGCAGCCTGATCTCATCCCAATTCGCAGCCTGTAGTTTCAGAATCGTGGCCTGTGGAGTGTAGATATTGCTGCCAATGCCTTACAATTCGGACTGGGTCGACTCCAAGGGCCAATGACATAAGCAAGGTAGAATTCTCCTCATGCACATTGAAATCATCAGCATATCAGCATTGCTTGAGGTGTGATTTGTCTTGAAGGGAATGTTCGATGCATGTATGATTTTATGTATTTCATTCTATCTATTTGAATCTCCTGTTAAAACAAATATTCTATTTCCTATCATTGCAAATGTTTCATTGATTTGAGTATTGAGATCAAATAAATCTTGTTATGAGTAAAACTATTTAAACAAAACAAAACAAATTGCACAAGTTTCATAGACAGCAGTGGAAAGAATATTTCATGGAACTAGAACAGCAACCATTAACTATCTAACCATCGGCAGTTGGAAGGTCAAGCAACACCATGGGATATGAACAAGGTTACATGGAGATGTGTCTCGAGGGCTTTTTGCCTCTCCCCACACCGAGGACATCTCGGGAATGAGGAACGACTTGGGGATGTTTCCCAACCATCAGCAAAATTTGCCAAAACACTGGGGATGTTTATGAAATGGAAGGATAGCTCGGGGATAGGGTGGGGACAGTCGATCGTCACCTTTTTTCCAGCACTCAAAAAAGGGAAAAAAACGTCCAGCTTTAAAAAAAAATTAAATTAAATTTTATACAACAATAAGCTATCCAGGAAATTGTAAATCCGTTGTAGTATATGCAATAACATGAAAAACAATTCTTTGCTCATGGACATTAAGCTTTCCTAAACTACAGTCCAACAAAATACAAAATTGTTGATTGAGAACAAGTTTGGAGTATCGGGGCAAGAATCTACACAAACATGAGTAAATTAAAAAAAGGTATCCAAAGATGCATTTTGGAACCCTATAATATGGTAAGAATGAGTTAATTCACAAACATGAGAATGGTGTTAATAAAAGGTACAAAATGCCAGAGACATCCTACCAAATATAAAAGAAAACAAACAAGCTTAAAGAACAAAGATGTGTCAAACAAAAGATGATGACAAATAGAAAAAAAATTAGACCTGGTAAAATGGGAATAATTTTCATCATAAAATTTTCATGAATTGAAACAACTTGATGCATTTGTTAGCTGAAAAAATTCCATAACTTGATGCAATATAATATTAGATCTCACACGTGGGACAACACAAAGACTCACTTTTTGGAAGCAAATGAATAGCTCCAAACTGCATACAAAAAATATGCATCTCTGTTACTCAATTTTCAATTTTGAATCTAGCTACTTACATAATATAGTGGAAAAACATAATTATGTACTGGACCTCCTATTATTTGCTAAACCTTACTCTACAATAATAAATTAAAATGAATACCAAACCCAGACCAAAAACTAATAGATTTTATGCATGACGACATTTACAATAATGACAATGGAATTGCTAAGAATGATTACAGTGCCAGAAAAGAAATCTAACAAGGCTCTAGATATGCTTATAGCAAGAAATCCTCAAACTATATTACATTCCACAGTGCTAAAACAAAATGACAAAATAAACAAAAATTAATAGAAATCATATTAAAGATGATGCAATCATATTTTTAATAACTCCTACATATGAACAAAAATAAACTGACATGGTACATGTAGTTTGCAATTTGTATTTATACAGATACTGGAACATATATCCAATACCTTAAGAGTACCACGACTAGTATATGGTTGGGACAACTTGTACACAAATATATCAAAACTTATATACATAGGCTATCATATGAATATTTGAAATTTCCCTATGTTTTTTAAATGTATATATTTATATAGCCATCCCCTTTGCCGTCCCCAAAAATGGCCTCAAAAAATCCCGTCCCCGAAATGCATCCCCCCATCCTAAAAAATTGGTGGACCATAGAATATGAACTATTCTATAACTGCATTGTAACCTCTTATAACAATATTGTGCATAACAATATTGTACATATAGTCATTTGATTCTTCACATTGTAGATCAGATAGCAAAGAAGAATCTAGGCAAATCAATCTAATGTGTTTGCCATTTTTGTTCATGAGAATTCTCATTCTCAATCTTGCTATATGTAATGTCCATTGTAAACTATTTGTTTAGGTCTTGAAGTGCACATTGGTTAACTAAATCTTTGGTTTCCTTTGCATATTCTATAATCGTATCTTTCACTAAGATAGGATTATACCCCACGCCTCAAATTTGGATCAAATATTATTGTCATTGGCATGCATTTTGGCCAGCTAAGTTTAAACCCCGCCGCCTTCCCCCATCCCCCCAACTCAAACACCACTCCCAAATGCCCGCAAATTACCAAATACAAAAATATGTAGAAAATCTTTTAAAATATGGATTTCTAATTGTTCAGAAATGCCATTTTCTTGAGCATTCTCTTTTCTTATGGTGCAGATCTCAGCTCTTCTAAAATTAAGCATGCAACTTGTTAGTCCTGTAAACATTTGAAACAAGTAAAAGAACTTTTATGCATGGTTGACAACTTAAGCCAGATTAATAAAACTTGGGTCAGAAATCCAAAGCATCAGCTCCAGTGCAAATGAAAATAATCTCAAATTCTTCAACACAATGAAAGTGTCTACAAGCACAGAGGTAAAAATAAACATTAAAAAAAATAGACATGAATAAACTACATCTTATTGCCTTCAAGAGTGGTTATCTATCCTTTAATAATAAACTACAAAGAGCCAAATAAATAGATATTCATAAATGAAAATGATGCAACATACATTAAAATATGTGCGGAAAAAGTAACAGTATTCCAAGCACATATATGGAACGTAAACAGTATTACTACCACTGTAACAGTATCATGAACTTTCATAACATGTATATGTATTTATGTCTGTGTGTGTTTGTTTATAACTTTTTCTATATTTATACAAATAAATTGTAATTCCAGAAGATGACTGAAATTTCTTAGGTATAAGCAATCCAAAACAGAATACTACAGTAAATATGATGTACTGGTATTGTGTTATTTAGCAATCATAAATCTGAATATTTATTCAAAATTGTTACTACTGTATTGAGTAATCCAATCTGAAAACCTATTGTAAATGGAGATGGACTAATGAAATTTTCCTCAATGATTGATTATCGGACCATTACCGATCAGATAAGTTATTACTTACTATAAAAAAATCGACATTCATAAGCAGTTTTGGAAGTTTACTTTTTTTTATGCTAAGAACCCTACCTTATTAATTGCATACAAGCAAGACAAAACTGAAGCACAAAATAAGAACTTTAAACCATAGAAGAGAGACACAATTAACCATACAACCAACGCAATGTCATACAGAACATTGCCCAATAATAAATTTATAACATGATTGTCTGCAGGATTTACATCTATAGACAGTTTTAGCGTAAGAGTTATAAGCCAGTTTTTAGTACTAATAGTTATAAGCCATTTTTTAGTATTAAGAGTTATAATGCCATTAACTATTGAGTTCTTTATAACTGCGTTATGTGGTTTACATGAGAAATGTAAAATCTATGACAAAATTAAGAATCAACTCTTTTTCCCCTGTTAGACTCTGACATCTTCCAGAGTAAATGCATATGTAGAATTAAATTGAGGCTACTTTTTTCATTTGTATTTGAGGTGATGAAGCCAGTGGCTAAATTACTAAACCGCACTTAATAGGGCAGCCCAGTTCAAAAAAATCAACAGCAAAGAAGCTCTCATCAGGTATACACACCAATCATAAGAGACCGGGTGATTGCAATAACCAGAGGATTCCAATTCACACCTGATTGCAGTAAGAATTAACTCGATCCTGCAAACTGTAAAAAGCCCTATAGTCTGATTTCCATTTATACAGCAAGAGATGTACCCTACAGGATTCGACATCACCTTGAAAAGGTTTGAAACGGTATTCGCTATTAAAAAACATCAATTTTACAACAAAATGATGCTAGCTTATTATGAGAAATAATGGAGTATAGGTGTTGTCTGCATTATAATTAGCATTCACCATAATAAGATCTTAAAATCTCACAACAAAATTCATCCGACTCAAAAGGACTTTTTTGTCAATGTAATTTTTGTGAAAAAAGACCTTGCCTTATTGAGAGATACTGCAACCACCTTCGCCCCATTGCCTAAACCTGGCTCTTTTCTGCTAACCTGCAGTGCTACAAGACAATTTTCTTCACAACAATTGAAAAGAAAGCAAGAAAAACTTATATTAATATCAACAAATAACAAAAGTAAATGGAACTCAAAATTCCATCATCAAATTTTAATCAAGAGAGGGTATACCAAACAAAATATCTAGAGTGCCTAAAATAAACCTAGGAAGCAAAATCACCTGAGAATATAAAACTTCCAACTCTCAAATATAGTAATTCATAGTTTTGTATTCAAAACAACCAGTAAAGAGTTTCTTGAAGACAACAATGACACAGATATTCCCATTTCGCAAAAAGGATCCATAGAACGTCTAAGCAGTGAGCAAGTGCTACAAACTTCAAGGCCCGCCTCTTTGTTAGCCGCTCAAAATCTTCTGCCCAAAAACTGGAGCGTACTTTCTATCACAGGTTTTCCAGAGAATAATATCTACGACCACCGATTGTGGAAGCTAACAAACTCTTAAATTATAATAGTTCCTATTTCTTTACCTCACATTTTGCATTTTCCCACCAAGAAAAAGAGTGGTAGGCCCCCTCCATGGGTTTGCGGCCGGAGAGGAGCTAAATGCAATGGATAAATCCCAAGCAAGAAGGGGTGCACTGATAGCATATTCTGGGTTTCAATTCCTCCACTACAATAAGGCAGCCCATATGCCCAGCAGACGGGGCAAGGTTTTAGTGTAGAGATCATGGGCTAAGTTTGGGGTTCAGGACAGCGGTCCACATGTGTAGGGGATAAGACAATCATATCAGTGTGACCTACATTCAAATCCTCCCAAAACCATTGGGCAGCCAATAGATCCAGCAGACAATTGACGAGTTTGCCGAGTTTGTAGGATAACGATTATATGTACATTTGGAAAATAAGAATGTAGTTCGCTCTTATCATACACCGTATCAAATGTCACCGATAACCTCACCATATAATCAAAAATTATAAGAAATTTAATAGACTATAAAAACGATAGAATCACCTGGAAAAGAAGAGACTCTGCATCCTCTTTCCTGAAACAAAACAACCCAATAGACCTCTGGTAGTTCATATCCGAAACCAAAACAAACTCATTGGCGGAATTGCTTACTGTGTAGACTGGTATTCCATCCAACCTTTTAGAAACCTCTTCGGCACACATTGCCAGGTCAAATAGGTGTCTAGGCTCAAGATGGTTGCTAAAATTTTCCTTCCCTACTTTCAACGCATTTCCTTGAGACCCCATTCGAACGGCCTCTATAAACCTTTCCCTGCCTGCATTCCATGTATTTCCTTCAGACCCCAATCGAATTCCCTCTGTAATTTTTTCTTTCCCTGCTTTCAATCCATTTCCTACAGTTTCGAAGGTTTTCTTCAATTGGGTATGCCAATAGCGACCAGAGGCCAGTCCAAGTCCTTGCACCACATTGGGTACTTGAATTTTTTTATGGAATTGATTGATGCAATTGCTCAAATGAGTATGAAAATGGTTCTGGGCTCCCTTCCATTGCTGCTGGATACCAAAAACTATCGTAGAAATTGGCTGTCTAAGCTCAGCATGAAGATTGTCCCAGTGATGTTGATTGGGCTGTACCTCTATATTCCTTTCTTTCATATTTATATGCATTTTACCTTTAATATTACTCACGTTGTCACGCTGAGTGATTGGCAGCCTGTGTTAATTGCCTGTTGAGTGGTCAGTATATCATAACATTTTTCTGTCTAGAATTTGCTGCTTCATTCAGGAAAATGGGTTGGTTGTGTTCTATATGATATCTCAACAAACCATAAAAAAAATTATGGATAGTGTTTAAAAGTGCTCTACCGATGTTAACTAACTAAAAAGTCACTGTATTTGTATGTTTGCCGTGCAACATTTAAAATCAAAGTTTGATTGCAATTACACCTAGCATCTGCACTGTTAAAAGTGCAGCGGGTGTGCCGTTCAGCTAAGGGAATGGAGGTTAAAAGTTGAGTGTATGCTGCCACCGTTTGACACGAGGATGAAGGTGTGTTTTTAGTCTGCCGGCACTTCAGAAAAAAACATTCATCCTTAGGTCAAGATATCTGATCCAACGGAAAGTTTTCTGTTGTGTTGTTTTTAATAAATTTGAGGAAAAAAAATAGAGAGAATTATAATGTTTTTAGTCTGCCAGCACTTCAGAAAAAAACATTCATCCTTAGGTCAAGATATCTGATCCAACGGAAAGTTTTCTGTTGTGTTGTTTTTAATAAATTTGAGGAAAAAAAATAGAGAGAATTATAATGGAAATATAAAAAGGAGTGGGCTTCTTTTCCAGTCAGAGACCTCAGGAATACGATACCTTTAAGCATTTAGAATTAATTGAAATGCATGTTAAGATGGAGATGAATTTATGATAGTCTTTTTCATCATTTTTTATTATTTTGATTATAAATTAGAGAAAATTATATTTATTTATGTTCTTTTTATTATTATAATTAAAATTGAAATGGAGGTTCTTTTCATTCAACAAACATATTAATTTTAAGTTGTATGAAAAGAATAAATAAATCGTGATTAATATTAAAATATTCTTTAAATAGTTTAAACAAACAAATATGGTTAATATTAAAATAATCTTCACATGGTTTAAACAAACAATCTCAAATATTATTATTAGGTTTAAATAGTTAAAGAAGACAATGGTAAAGGAGCAATGGAAATATTTGTAACTTCAAAAATAAAATTGCACACTAATCAAAGTCTTTGGAGATATTGAAAGTGACATGGAATATTATAAAGTTCCCAAATGACAACTTTTGAAGTGGAGACTTCAATCTAGGTGAGGGGGAATTATCCTTTATAAGAAATAGAAATCCAAGCAAATTTTAAGTGAATAAGGGCAGGTCCCCATGCAGCTGGTTAACTTATTTTGGATAGCATATGTTGTTCAACTTTTTGTGCAATAATTTGTGGAGCTGGTGGCCCCATGAATTATAAAATTTGCTACTTGCTTTTTTTTTTTATGAATAGTAGTCATTTCCATTAATCAAGATAAAGTACACTATTCACAAAAAAAGGTAAGCGGATACAAGATCGCCCCTCGGGAGTCAA
Organism: Cryptomeria japonica; assembly: GCF_030272615.1. Taxonomy (NCBI): domain Eukaryota; kingdom Viridiplantae; phylum Streptophyta; class Pinopsida; order Cupressales; family Cupressaceae; genus Cryptomeria; species Cryptomeria japonica. The sequence continues at coordinate 319,218,138 of NC_081414.1, read as the reverse complement.
ACAGGCAGAGCCCAAATACTCAAAAAAATACATTATACGAGCCAAGCCCGAAGAGCAAATAAAACACAGAGAAATCACTAAGCGGCTAAAGCAGTGGTCGAAGGAGGCATATCTTTATCATTCTTAGGACCCCATACATTAGTGAGGTGAAGGTTGTCATCCAAGAGGGACCACCTTTCTTCAGTAGCAGCCTCATCTTTGTCCTTGTCCTGATCAGTGCGAGAGGGCAATATTGTCAACGCCAGATGTGGGAAGCCTTTCGAAGAATTAGGCTAACCACTACCACCATCGAAAGCCAACCAACCACTGTCACCACCAAAAGCCTACCACCAACTAGCACCACCAGCAGTCGGGTCCACACCCCCTGAGCCCTACCCAGAGGCAAAGCCCTCATATGCCGAAGAGGTGGAGCACCACCTGTTGATAGCATTGCCACCACCTGACTAGAGGTGGGGAGCCTAAGACCGCGGGGTCTGAGAACGACGTGCAAAAGAGCTAAGTCCATGTTAGTGACCACGAGGCGAAGACCAATCACAAGATGCAGAAGGAATGGCAGAGGTGTCGAACTAGAAGATCTAGAGGCACTCTAGCAACAGTACAAGGAGCATTCCCCCAATGTTCTAGAAGGGTCTAAAGATGGGCCACCAACAACACAACCTTATTGTCTTACACTTGAATCTTAAGCATCACATTATTACATATACACACTTTAGTGAAAAGTGAAACATGAACATCATTTGAGTTGTGAGAAAACAAATTAGTATTTCTATCATTCCCTATTGTAAAGAGGATTTCCACCCTAAAAGCATGCCAAATTTGGGTAAATTTGAAGGGGATGTGAAGCGAATCCCCCCAGAAGGATCATATGCCAAGAAAAGGAATCTGGTGGAAAAGGCTAGAAAAAATCATGAATCCAACTCCACAAATATTGAGCATGGCAATAGAACCAAAAAAGGTGAATGAAAGTTTCAGGTTGTCCACATAAAGGGCAACGCACATCAGAAATACCTATATGCCTCAAGTGAAAGCCCAGAGGAAAGACTTGGAAAAGAATACACCAAGCAAAATATGCAAGCTTGGGCTCAAGGATAGTAGACCGACAATTATGGAATTTGCAACTCCAAACCACCTAAGAGGATTGCAAATGCCATCGAAGATTAAAGGCGAGAACCATAGGCAGGTGCAGAGAGAGCCAACGCCCAGTCGAGGTTTGTAACTGCAAAAAAGAGGTATTAGGGAACCAACACCAATATTTTCAATAAGGCTTCATAGAATGAATACCCAGCTTGTGTAGCATATATTCAAGGGCAAAGCCGACACAACAATGTCGAATGTCTGTTGATCTACTCGACTAAGCTAGAACTAGGTTTGCATATCTTCCTGAGGACAAAGATTCATAGTAACTCTAGAGAAAAATTCCCAAGGAGTGCAGATGTCGCACTTGTGAAAGCACAAAGCATGAACTCCAAGCACATGGGCCAAGGGAAGCCCCTGGAGTTGAATGAGTAGAGACCACCAAATATTGTGTTGGTTGAAAGAAAGACCATCCCTGAAACTGAACCCATCCTACCAAAGTCATGGTTTAACGGTTTCCCAAACACGCCAAATGCTTTTGGCAAAAAAAGTGCCTTCAATAAGAACAACATCCTTCATAATGAGAAGGGTTTGAAATCCAATCCCCTTCCAAGAAGGCTTTTCAACAAGAAACCCTGAAGAAATATAATGTTAGAGAAGGATTTTCTAAGCCTCATTCCTAGAGATGACATGAATGATCCATTTAGCACGTAAAGTGAGACCTTACTTTTGAGTGGAAAGAAACCAAGTCCATTGGACTCACGTGAGAGGCAACAAAACTCCCAAGCCACTCTCAGAAAAGACATGATGATCAGTTGAAGAGGCCCATAAAACGTCTCTGAGAAGCTTCTCAAGCTTATTATAAGAACCTTTGGAAGAAGCCCAACAAGAAGAGTAATAAATATGGGTGGCCGCAAGGATCTTAGAACAAATCTAAAATTTCCCAACTAAAGAAAGAGGCTTGGTGATCTAGAAAGCTAACTTTTTCTCAATTCTAGCGGGAACCGCATTCCAAAGGTCCACAAGAGCCTTATGAAGCAAAAGGGATACCCAAAAATTGAAAGATTTCCTCATGAACTATCCACTTCCACCCATATTGGAGCTTCTAGTTAAGAGTCGAAAGAAAGGATTATCGTTAGCACTGGGTTTTGTGCCATTGAAATACTAACCCAGAAGCCAAATAGAGTGTCAAATGCATCGAAGAGCCTCCCAGACATTGTGCTCAAATTTAATGAGGGTAAGAAAAGAGTCATCTGCAAAATGGTCATTGACAAGTTGTGAAGGTGACTTAGACAAGGAGATTCCCCTTACTCACCCAACGGAGATAGAGTTAGCAAGTAGATACCCAAAGCCCTCAACAGCCAAAACATAAAAGGAAGGAGCCAAAGGGAAACCCTGGTGAATAGATATGAAAAGACCAAAGGTCGAAGATTAGCAGCCATTGATGGTGATGCAAGTAGAAGCATCCCCAAATAGCATCTTCATGGACTGGATGAACCAGGGGCCAAAACCTAGAGCTCCCAACATGGCGAGAATGAAGGGCCATTCAATCCAATCATATGCTTTGGCAAATTTGATCTTCACAAAAATGACACTCTATTTAGACCGAGGGGCCCATTCCATACCTTCCCACACCATAATGATGTTATCTAGGATGAATTTGGATTTGATGAAACTAGTATTTTGATTAGGAGGATCTATGAATTTGTTTCCTTCTTAGGGAGAACAATTTGTGGAAGAAGATGACAAATCTTCAGAGCCAAGGTCTTGGCAATAATCTTATAGGAAACATTAAGTAGGGTAATAGGTCGCCAGATGCAAATGTCTTTAGGGTCACCAACATTAGGTATGGATTTGATATTCCCTTCGTTAATTAACCAACTAATCGATTGATAATGAAAGACTTCCAAGTAGACCTTTTGCAAATCAAGTCCCACAAAAGACTAGAAAGCTTTGTAAAAAATTTAAGGAAAGTTATCGCACCCAGGGGCCTTGTCATCAGCCATGGAGAATGAAAATTCCTTAAGGTCCTTTATGGTGAGTAATTGATCAAAAAATTCATTTTGGTCTTCAAAAATCCAAGAGGAAACAACATCTAAGCATGATTGTAGAGCCTTATTTTTCTTAGGTGTGGCCTCTTTAGTAGTGAAGACTTTATCATAACGACGAACAAATGTCTGGAGGATATCTAGAAACTCGGATAGCATTGTATGACCTTCCTTGATGCACTTAATGTATGGTGAGGAGTGTCACGCTCAAAGAGCCAAGAAAAATTCCTTGGAAGCATGATTTGCAACCTTAAGCCAGTGAAGCCTAGCTTTGATCTAGGCACCACGAGTAGCATGGCTATCAGTAATTTTCTTTTGATGGTGAAGCTGAACAACCCTAACCTATAGGGTGGGAGAGAAAGGATTGGAAGCAAATGCCTCAGTGGCATGACAGAGATCCAGTGTGGTAGCTCATATGACTATCATCTATACATGGCCAGTTGGTGACCATAAATTCAAAGAAATCAAGTTGTGTGTTGGATAACACCATTCCACACAGCAATCCACCTAACTTGTTGAGTCAAATGACTCTCTAAATTCCAACCCTGCTAAATGTGGACCATCATGGGTTGATGACTCAACAAATAAGTTTTTTTTTTTTTAAATTGAGTCTTGGAGGGTCGTACATAACCCACTTGCCATTCAATGTTGAACTTAATGTGATAGTGATCTAATAGGGTGACCTCGGGGAGAGGTAAAACTAGGAGATCTTACATAATCCACCAAAGAGAAAAAATATTGTGCCATCATCATAGCACGATCAAACCATTTAAAAACTTTGTTAGTATTGGCTCAAAAATTACTCCACGTATGCCAAATGCCATGGGGATGGCGACGGTCAATGTTCCTCAATGTCTATAATATAAATTTAATGGTGTATTTGTAATGGTACATACTCAATACAAGCTCAAAAAGGCAATATATAACTTATAAACTTAAATTAAATAAAGTCACATGATTGCATGATCAGGATCATAAATTGAACAAGAATACCTACTAGAAGAAAAAAAATATTGCCCAGTTTGCACAAGCCATTTGAAGTTGAAGAGGGTCTCTTGATAAAAGAAGAGCCCAATTTTAAATGCAAGTATGTCATGTATTCTTTGAAGAATACAAAGGCACATGAACATCCAATGAGTATAGTTGTAATTAAGGATAAGTCAAATGCATCAAAGAAGATGATGAATATAACAATTTCTTGTCTTCATTTGAAGGGTTGTTCAAGGAGCCTACAATAATTATAGTCAAAGAAGAGAGATATTTAAAGAAATGGGTTTTACCTTCAATTTCAATAGTTTTTATAAGTGTTAATGATGAGACTTCTTATTTGGCATTAATTGAAGACATAAAGACTTGGTCATTAGGTTTTCGTATTTTTGTTCAAGACATCAAATAATCTTGATTATAGTTTAATTTTGAAGGTACTTATCAAATTAAAAGTTCATGAGAGAGATTGTGTACCAGATCTTAGTAGTTATCTAAAAATTCTTGCGTGTGATCTTCTAGTGGAGGACACGCTAAACTTTCTTTTGATTTTTAACTCATCCTTTCCATCAATGGATCTCATACATTTTAGTGAATAAATGGACATTTTTCATCGAGATATCAATGAAGAAGGAGCATGATTTATTAAAGATAAATAAATGTTACAAGAGATCCATATTCATACTTATGAACTATATTTTTTATCTCTTAAATAAATATCCATCAAATTTGATTTCTTTGTTAAAGTTGAAGAGACTTGGTTAGCCCAAGGACAACCACTATGAGATGATGTATGATAAGGTTTTTTATAAGAAGGTGATATTTTCAACATATGTATTTTGATAATGATTTAGTGCACTTAGATTCAAACTTTGATGGTCTCTCGTAATTAGAATTTTAGGATTGGTTAGATAAAGGAAATCATCTATTAAAATGATCAAGAAGTGTTCCCATGTTAAGATGCACAACTAATATTAATGGTAGATCCAATAAGTTAAGAGTTTGTGAGTGGTAAGATCAAAACTAAAACGATGAGGGAATTGGGTGTCTTGATCTCGTGATTTTCATCCATTCAAAGTTTAAAACTATTTATTGTTGTCTACTCATTTTTACGGTATCACCGTCTCAATTGGAGTCTCCAGATCTGAACTTGCACACACAAAATTAGAAGAGAAATAGTTGTGTTGTAATAGGGGCTTTCCTAGTTCAAATCCCATGTTAGTTTTCCCACCCAACAATAACAATAATGAGTTATTGCCCTTAGGAGAGCAAAGGAAAATGAAACAAAATAATAAGTGATTACCTTGTGTAAAAAACCCTAGCTTGAATCTTATGGCAAAGATGTTGTATGCTTGTAATTCCTTAATGCGACATGGTGTCCAACAAGAATGATGCTTGAATGTGCTTGATATTGATCTTAATATTTTATGTCTTCACATGTCTATAAACCTTCAATAAATACTTAAATTGCCTACATAATGATTATACAATTAAATTGAATTGCCTTAAGATTTTATAATTAGCGAACTAAACCTTCAGATGGAAAAGTGAGTCACATTTATATATGATTTGCACCTTTTCACGAACAACATTTTGAGAGTTGTCGGCAAAGAGATATGATAGTAACTTTCAAATATTTCAATTTGGGGCCAAAATGGAGGAAAAGGGTGTTGGGCACCCTAGTCCAACCCAATTTAAGTTGCACAAAGATTGAGGCACAAACTTAGGTAATTCACAATACAGTTTTCATCCAGAGGCAAGCACAACTTGACATGTTTAGTTACAACTATCGAGATAGTTGCTAAATGTATCATGAAATTATCAAGGGTATAGTATATATGTCTCTGTGTGTAGACACACACATACAAGATTTTGGGTGCTTCATTTGTTAATCAAGTACTTGGATAAAAGGTCATGCCCCCTAAAAGTTGGGTCTCTTGAAATGGGAAACATAAAAACATGTTCGACAGGTAAATGAATTGTTAAAAGGAGTTACACATGTTGGTGTGTGTTTGAAAAATCATAGGGAATCTTGGATTGGAGATAAGTTGGGCATCACTTTTTTTGTGGTTTTAGCTCATGATTTTGTAATATTGTTTGTGGTTTCGTGTATTGTATCTCCTATATATTAGGTGCATGAGATGAAGGTTGTGTGTAAGAGTTATAGATGTTGAGTTACCGCTCGATCTATAGATGGTGATAATCCTATGAGAATCTTTCTCTACGAGTATGTTGTATCATGTTGTTGATTTCTAAATAATCTACTAGGTGGCTTTTGGAATTTGGGGTTTTTATCCCAAAAGGGTTTTCCCCACGTAAATCACATGTTGTGGCATGCATGTTACTTATGTTATTTTTTTGTAATTGTTGTGAAGATCTAAAAGGTTTTGCATAACCCTCCTCTCAAGGTCAGTGTAGGAAGTTGTTTTACTACCTTAACTTTCTTTCAGAAACAAGGACAGATGCACATGAAATAAACTTGTTGAGGCAATAGAAAATGAAGTTCCTTTTTTCATAAAAAAAAATAATTAAAAAAAAACCAAGAAAGAGCTCTATATTGGGATCCTATCTTCACATGGACTTTGAGATAAAAATATAAGGAAAACATGAAAAATCGATGCCCTATGAGTTGATCCTAAACAAATTGATCGAGGATGTGTTCAAGGAACATTGTACCTCAAAAGACTTGATGGATATCTCGCGGAGCTTTTAATTCATGGTCAACATCTCAAGCATTATTTTTAGAGGGTAAGGTTCTTTAAACCTTTGCAATATAAGTTGTTATGTTGTGTTTGTGTATTGTTGTTGTGCATATTATGTTCATTTGTATAGTCACAACCCTTGTTTGTCGTGATGAGGCCTTAGACATTATTTCGCTTTGTTGTCTCATAGTTTTTGTCCACTCTTAGAAGTTTTAGATTATCATTGTGCTTGTAACAGATACTTATCCCTAACTAGAGCCAGTGTGGGCACCCTGAGTTTTTCTATTCCTTTTTTATTGAGTCCTTTATATTTTCTTCCTTTGTTGGCTTGTTGTTTATATTGATCCAATATTTTTTTTAGGTGGGCCACTATGTTAAGGTGCCTTTTTTTCTCTCATTTATCCTCCCCCTTTTTTTTCTTTGTGTTAATAATCCACGTTGACAAAGTAAAATATTAGATAAGTATTTTGTTTTCATTCAAAGCGAAGGTTATAAAGCTTGTGTGGGAGTCGACAAGGGTTATGACTGAGCTCAACATCTGTTTTCTATACTTATATTTTGTAAAAGTTTGTGTTATATTATAAATAAAATTTTGTATAAGGTGTGTAGCCTTGATTGCCAAACTAACACATGGGTATATTGTGACATTGATATAGGGATACATTGTGTAATAGGTATTGTAGACACCCAAAAATGTATTATCACTTGTACACTAATTATTCATCTTTATTAGTTAAATAATTATTTAATTACTTTAATCGATCTTTTTCTTCTAAACTAATTGTTACCTATTTTCGCTACAAGCTCAATCAGGTAGAGCTTTTGTGTTTTATAAACAAGAAAGGTGCATTTTTGTTCTGTTGTATTACATTCATGAATATTTAAAAACAAGGAACAAAAAGAAACACTACTATTATAAATGTAATAGAGAGATCACAATTTTTTTGGAGAATGTAATCTTTATTATTATGAATGTACAATCTCACACAAGTCGTGAGACTAATTGGTGGTGCAAATGAGGAATAGACTATATGTAGTCACATAAATCTGTCCACCTAATTAAATGAATATTTAGTATTTATTTGATTAATTAACCATCAATAATCAGTTAATTAAATTAATATTTAATTAATTCATCCTCAACCCCTTCTCCTATTAATTAAATAAATTATTATTAATTCATTAACCACACTCAAAATCAATTAAATGAATAAGACACATTTATTTAATTTTTTCCCCCCTTTCCTCTTTTAAATAAATAATAAAACATTTATTTAAATCCCTAAACTACCCCCCCACTTGCATTCTCCTACAAATGCAAGTTGCACTATTTTGGTTGAAATAAAGGAATTTAATTTTAATTAAAATCCTATTTTCCCTCACCCACCAAACCCAGTTGCATCCTAAATCCATTCTAGATTCTTCTAAACCATTCCTAATTAGCCTAAATCCATCCCCTAATTATTGTCACATTCCTAAGCAACTTGAAGTCACTTCTCAGAGCCCCCAAAATCTTTGAAAAATATTAAATGCTTTATGTCTCCAACAAGTTAACCCCTAAAGTCTTCCAAACCATTAATGGTTCTTACATGACCATTTATGGCTCTTACATAACCATTAATGGTTAATTCCACTTGCCCACATGGTTAGAGGCTTTACCTCTAACTCAACCTCCATTTAACTCATGTGTCTCCTCAAGCATTCATTGCTTTGACCATGGTTATCCCCACTAACTCTTGCACAAGAGTTTGTCCATTGGATAAATGCATTATTCATTGGATAATGGCTTTATTCATTCAACTCAAGTTTAACCTTACCTCCCAAGCTAACCTTCATGTCATCTCAAGCATTTAATGCTTCTTCCCTCTCCTCTCAAGCCATCTCATGTTGACATTTTTCATCCTGGGATTGGGTTGAAAGCCTTCACATGGATCATAAATCTTTCAATCTTGACCCTTGTTGATATTACTCAATCTCAACCATCCATTTCTCTATTTTTCCTATAAATAGAGTCCATTCCTTCATAATCCAGAACCCGAAATCTTGTATGCATCTAATCTATAGTGAAATTTAAGAGAGCATTTTAGAAGCCATTTAATCTAAATTGTTATTTTGGTTAAAATCAATATAGTTAAATTAGGTGCTTTTTCATATCTATTTAGCTGGCATTTGCATAATCTTTTGATCATTTCATAAATCTTGAATCTCCATAAGACTTCCATAGTAGTGCAAAAAGCTGAGGGCTACACTCATGTGGAACTTGGAGAGGAGAGAAACAAGGGAGGAGCAGCTATGAACATGTTGGCAAGCATTTGGAGGGGTCTTGTGTTTTTCTTTTGTTTTTGCATGCTTTCCATTAAATGTTTGATATCTCTCCTGATATGTTTGCTTAGGATTGTATTTCATTTATGATACTAACACTAACATTTGATTCGTTTAAGTCTTGTGTTTGTGTTCCTAACATCCTTTTTGTAGAGCATCATTTGGTAAACCCGACGTGAATCAAACACGCAACCTTCTGATATGCCAAACTACTAAATTTTTTGAAATTATTGAAATTGACACACAGGTTGCGCTTTAGCGCTATTGAACACGCTTTAGTGCCTTTGAAAGTTGGAGATTTAGCGCTTTTGTTCGCAGCACTTTTGTCCTCAAATTAGCGTCTTTGTCCTTGTATTAGCGCTATTGTTCTCTAAATAGCGCTATTGTCATTAGCTTAGCGTGTTTGTGCTCTTTATTTGACATAATTTTCATTTTGTTAGACAAATTAATTTAGCGCTTTTGTCCATTTCATAGCGTCTTTGGCGTTCATTTAGCGTTGTTGTCAGTCATTTAGCGCATTTGTATAAAGTAGCACTTTTGTGTTTACACAAAGTAGCGCTATTGTAATAGAGAGTGGGAAAAAAATAATATATAACCAAAAAAAATCAAAATTTTAGGCTTGTAGAAGCCCACCAAAAATTTCACTTCACTAATTGTTACATTTTTTTTGCAGGTTTTGCTAACCCTTTTGTGTTGCAGGATTCAAGGAGTGTTAATTTAGGGATTTTTTATTTCTTTTTTGCTTTCTAACTTTGTTTTAAAAGTTGGATAAAAAGAATTTACTTTCCCTTTTGAACTATAATAAACTTCACTTTTCATTTTGGGTTATAAAATCAATCAAATTTTCAGTTTGGGGCTTAAAAAGAACTTCATCTTGCAAGTTAAAAAGAACCACAAATTCAGACAAACAAAAATTATTTTTGTTGCAAAGTTAGGACAAATTTTCATTTGGGCTTAAAATTAACAAAGACAAACTTTCATTTTCTTGCAAAGGGATAAAATTCACATTTAACACTTCATTTTTGCAAGTTAAAAAGAACAAACAACTTGTCCCTTTTTGTTACAAACTCGAGTTTACTTCAAGCAAAAATGTGCTTCAATTTGGTTGACCAGGATTTTCAAATTCCTAGTTAGAAAACATATTGCCTTGAAGTTAAAAAGAACACCATGTTTGTTGGAGCAACATCTCCAAATAACATTTAAATCGCATTGCAATAAACCAGTTAAAAAGAACAAGTGTTTTCAGTGTTTGGCACACTTGTGCAAAAGTCTATAGAGTGGTCCTACTTCTAACACACACTATCCTCTCCCTTGGATTTCGTGGTCCTAGGTGCAAGAGAAAAGTGTTAGTAACGCTCAAAAAAATTATTTTTAAGAGAGGTATGCCAAGAGACACATCACTCTTGGGAACGACCTCGCGCGGTAAATCCTTCGAGCCGCTATAGAAATCAAGTGAGCGAAAGCTGTAGCCTTGGGTATAGTTGTTCCTACAGTGTAACTTGCCAAAAGAACATATGGGCCCCACCACAAGTTACAAGGCTCTTAAGTGAGTGACTGCAGAATGAACTTATGTCCAAAAACATCGAACATTACTAGACACCTTTTATTATAGAAGCCCACCTATTCTATTGATTGAGGATATTTGTGAAAAGTTCAGTGCAAGAGCATAGATGGTTTTGCTCCCAGGATACTCACCATACATATTTCCTTGAGTAGAAACAGGGCTTTTTGAAAGGCTACTTGTAGCTTGATAAAAATGGTGACTCCCCCATCATAGGGATCATCTATCTGTTATGCTTGCGCAAGACTTAGTATATCACATCCTTACCTACCACGACGGGATTCATAAGGTATGTAGTACCAAAGTCGAAGAAATATCAAGATGTGAGCTGAAAATATTGCAACTGGCCATTGACCTTAGGGATAAAGTGTGTTTTAATTGTCTTCATCTTGTGTCAGACCAGTAACAATTTGAGCTGACTTCAGGCTTTTGGAAAAAGAAAAAAAAACATTTGAAAAGGGTCCATGAAGTTCATGATTGGGTTGATCTATACCCACACCTATTGTGCCTTTTGAGGCAAGATTATGGTGCTTGTGTGCTTGCTCTGTTTTCTTGTCAAAGAAATTCAAAACAAATTTAAACCAAGTATTCACCCAACACAATTTTACATCAACCTTAACCAACAAAAACAAACATCAAAAAGTGAAACAAAGTATCAATTTGTATGACCATCACTCACATTTTGAGAAAAAGGAGTCTTCATCAAAAGACTACATTGAAAAAGAGACAATTGAGTTCAAAAGATCTTATCAAAAGAAGGAAGTTTTTCTATATCAATAGATAGATTTTCCTCTCACACAGAGCATTCTTGTGTCATATGCATTTATATCTTCAAGGAAAATCCAACGAATTCAGCAAAGAGCCTTTGAAAAATAGAGCATTTACTTGGTATAGAGCCTTGAGTTATCACAAAAACAAAGGGGGCAAGATCAACTGTGCTTTCTTTCAAAAAATATGTATCACATACAACGTAGATCAAGGGGAACCACCAACCCCTGAAAGAGAGGAAGAAGTAGAAACCCACTTTGTGACAGAAAGTTTTTATTGAGGTCCATATTCTATCCACTTTCACCTTCACAACATCACAAAACCATTCAACTCTCAAAACATAAAAAGGTATTGTCCTAAGTTCTTTTAAATATTGCTTAAATCTAACCAACAAATCAATTTTAGGGTGTCTCTACGTCTAGGATCAATCATCCTAAGAGGCATTTCTACGCAGGTTAAAACTAGTTTATGAGTGCATCCTCTCATTTCTAGGTAGCTTGGTTTGTAACACATCTCAAACCTTGCTATACCTTATCACATCCAAATTATTGAAAATACAAGAGCAATTCACAAAGAACTTTGTTAAACATCCAACCTTCAGTGTTAGAGATCCATCTTCTAAACATTTCACAAAACACTTGTCTCTCATCAAAACATTTCATCACCATCCCTCCTAAATCACCAAAACCTCAAAACTTTCAACCAAAATGGCTCGCACCAAATCAAAAACTAGACAACTAGAGATTGAAGAGGAGGAAGAAAACCTCAACGATTTCCATGAGGCCATTGGAGGAGGCACAAATGATGAAGATCCTAGCACTCCAACTCCTAAAGCTATAGAAAGAGCACAACACAATCTCAGGTTCAATAGACTTTTTGACGAAATCCTTAGAAACAATGCAAATGCTCATTTTCTGAGACTTTCTCAAGAGGGTGCTAAACTACCCTCTGATTTTGATACCGCACAGATACGGCAGACATACGAACAACATAGTCGTAACGATGGTGGAAGAGGTAGAGATTACTTCTGATATGACCTTAATCATCAAGGGAATCCCCCACCTCCTCCTATATAAATAGACATGTTGAGACAACAAGTCACGAATCTCACTCAACAACTCAATAGTGGTGTGAAGACTACCCGGTTTTCACTTAACGATATTTGTCCCTATCCTTTTGATAGGAACATGTATATGCCACCTTTTCCATGAGGATTTGAAACACCTAAGTTTGAAAAGTCAGGGGCAAAGAAGACCCTAGAGATCATGTCCAATAATTTCACTCAGCTTGTTTAGAGGTGGCTTATGGGGACACCTATCTAATGTGCCTATTTCCTCAGAGTTTGGGAGGCACAACCACGCAATTGTTTTCCCGATTACCAGGTGGCATTAGAACATTCGAGGAACTAGTCCAAAAGTTCATTGCTCATTATTCACATAACATAGAACGAGATGTTACCATGGTAGATCTATGCAACACCAAACAAAAACCAGGGGAGTTGTTTTCAGCTTTCCTACAACGGTGGAGGCAACTGTCTAGCGAACGTTCTCTTCATTTGCCTGAACAAGAACTAGTGGAAATATTCATTTCCAACTTGAATGACGAGATGGAATTCCATTTAGACATGAAGGGTACTAAATCTTTTGAAGAAATGATCGCTTAGGGATTAAAATGTGAATGAGCTCTTATCAAAATGGGGCTTATCAAAGTCTACAATGAACCAAAAGACGATCCCCATCCTCGTTATAATAGTGATAAATCTAATTTCTAGAACAAGAACAAGAAGGTTGTAAATGACGGGGTAGTGGATGCAAGGACCGTAAAAAGTGCACACCCTGTGGTCAAATTCGTGGGGCAAAACCCCCCTCCTAAAAACAACACCATCACTCATCCACAAAATCAAGGTTGCAATGCGCCACAAGAAGAACCAAGACAACAACAACAGAACTATAATGCAAAATGAACATATACACCCTTAGGGGAACCCATCAAAACAATATTACACTAATTAGTCTCTTCTAATCTTGTGACTTTACCGAAAAGATCTAACTATGAACCTCAGGTCAAACCTCCATGGTGGAGAGATAATGAACATTGTGAATTCCACAAAGGGAAAGGACATAAGACAAGTAATTGCCATCGACTGAAAGATCTTGTTCAAGATCTTATTGACATAGGAGAAATTGAAATCAAAGGACATGACCCTAAAACATCAAATGATGATCATCTACTGTTCAATAATCTGCTTCCATCACATGATCAAAGGGGTCCTTCCACCTTGGGGCAAAACACAAATACTACAACTAATTTATACACAAGCTGCCTATAATTATACTATGAATCACCTCTATGACGTTGACGAACAAGTTGCAACCCTCACCATCAAAGATCCAAATCCTGCATGCAATGTTGTTACGTTTCGTAGCAAAATTACCATTCGAGTTGCACCACAAGGAACAACACCCTTGCCCAAGCAATATAATCTTGTGGAATAATTGGACAAAACGCCCGCACTCATATCCATATTAGAGCTTTTATGCTTATCCCCTTCACACAAAACAATCTTGGATCAAGCTCTCCAAGAAGCATCAATCCCTGCCAACCTTAACATAGATCAATTCCAAGCCATGGTTGGCAGTCTCAGGTCATCACCATGCCTCACTTTTTTCTGAAAGTGATAACGCTTCATTCCAACAACTACATAATGCATCCCTTCACATTGAAGGGTTTGTAAACCAACACAGAATCAAGCGAGTCTTGATTGAAAATGGAGTTGACCTGAATATATGCACCTTGCAGTTGGTCACAGCATTGGGCTATGCGGTAGAATCAGTGGATCCCAGCAAAAAGATAACCTTTAAGGCCTATGATGATGCAAAGCGTTCTTCCAAAGGATTTGTTGTATTACCTATCAGACTGGACCTAGTGGTAAAGCATATCATCTGCCAAGTTTTGGACCTTCCTCTACCATATAATCTCTTGTTAGGAAGACCTTGGATACATGTCATGCAAGTTGTTCCATCCACCTATCATCAGTGTATCATGTTTCCCCATAACGATGTAGAAATCACAATCCTGGGCGATGCAAATCCATTTGCATATTGTAACAATATTAACCATCGGCCGGAGATCACCGTACCTAACAACCAAGAAGCTATCCCTTCCACATCCTATGTTAGTCCAACCTCTCTTTCTAGTTCAATCACCCCTATACCAAGGCAAGAGAAGTTGAAAATGAAAATGGCTGAGGAAGGTCCTGGGGAATATAATCTAAGCTAACTCTTTTGTGTTGGGCAATTACCCGCTTCCCCTAGAACTTATGGCAAGCCTCAAAAGTTGCTTCAACCACCACTGACCAAGCCAGCATGTGCTTTGGCGCAGTTCATCCCTGGTAAAAGTCAGGAAGAGGAAACCGTAGATGAGGACCTAGCAGAATGGATCTACAAAGACCCTATCACCACAGAAATCCCAAAGGTTACGCTTCCTACTAATAAATATGGCAAAGGCCTCACTATCATGCAAAGAATGGGCTATGATGGCTAGAGTGCTTTGGGACATTGCAAACAGGGATGACGCGAGCCCTTACAACCTGAGTTGAAACCTAAAGATAAAACTAGATTAAGTTTTCAAAAGGAATCTCTTCCTAAGCTCATATTCAAAGGTAAACCCAACAACCCCATGTATCAAACAATTACTTCAAGGAGGCCATCCTTGATTATATCTGTGACACCAACAACACCATCCACACCAACAAAATTGATCATCAAGTTAGTGGAATTGAATCACACCAGCAGTACCAACAGTACTAGTACTCCCAGCAAAAGCATCTACAACACTGATAATTCCATCAGTAACAGTAGTAATACCAACTGTACCAACAACACCAATAATTCCTTCAACAACATCAACAACACTAATAATACCATCAGTAACAGCAGGAACATCACCAACACCGATACTCCCAACAGTTGTACCAACCACACCTATAAACTATCAATAGTAGCAGTGGCACCTACAACATCAACCACACTGATAATCCTTCCAGCAGCACCAACAATCCCACCTATAAAAGTGCATAAACCCTTGACCAATACACTCTTCAACACACAAGACATCCCAGCATGGTACAGTAATCGGATGTTAGAGAGTGATTCAAAAACTAACTCGCATGAGGGGGAATTTGATTCAGTGAATCTGAATACTTCAAACTAGGAAGACACATCGCCTCCCCCACCTCGTAAGGATATCCCAGTTTACAAGGAGGCATATATTAAAACCTTTTGGGTTTGTGAGCAAGAAGTACCTTCCACAAGCCCTACATCAAATCCAATACTAGAACCTGACAGGGAGAGTACCATTGACGAACTTCACTCATCTATATTAACCCTCACTAACGCCTCCTCTGAACTCAACTTAATTGATGAGGTCATGCCTATCATCCACCTCAAACTCATTGACTGGAACCAACCAAATCCCCCATGTCTTGATCACTTCCAAAATGATGAGGCACTCATTGACTTTTTAGAAAAGTGGGATCACATACCAAGCGGGGATCATAAAGTTGGATTTACCATCGAACTTAATAGCGCAATGTACTTTGGGGCAGATGCCAAACCTTTTCTGCTGCAAAAATATCACAATAAAACATGGATCTTCTAGTGAAAACCACACAATGGCACTTGTTGATCCCAAAAAAGTAAAAATAAAGAGCGTATCCAAAGGTGAAAACCTCTCTGAGGCGCCTGAGGATGAAAGGTTTGACATCCGACGATCCTATGTTGGCATTTTTTATGATTATGTTGTGATTGTCATTGATGGACACGCACTTGCATTGAGATCATTTTTTTATGTACAAGTTAAAGCTCAACCAGGACTTGTTCCAACCGGTATGATGCATTATAGTCTTTAGACTATTGGTGTTTTGCAGAAAGTGATTACCGATCTGAAGCGGTATGTTAAACCCAAGCGGTTCAAGGATCTCAAGTGGTACGAAGGATCAAAGCGACATAACACATATTTCCCAGCCTTCATTTTGTCAAACCGACAACCGGTATTTTGTTTGAACCGGTATTTTGTATGAACCGGTAATACTCTGTGATGAGTTACCAACCGACATTTTGCGATGAGCTACCATCCACCGATTTTTTGACGGTGCTGACACTTTAACGGTGCTTTTTGTGTCATGTTACATAATATGTCTAGATGCATTGAACCTAGGAAACTGTAATGTAATCCTATTGAACCAACATGAAATCAGATTCCATTATAAGGACATCATGTCTAGGGTTTTAGGTTGTTGTTGCTATTGATGTTGTTCCTAGGGTTTAAGGTGGTTGAGGAGTTAGAGAGTATGCATGTGTAGAAGACTGAAGTAATGTTGGAATGCACTAGGAATGAGCTATCAAGGATCTAACGAAGCAATCTATGCTATTTGCTAGATCACTCACTTGTTGATTAGTGACATCTTTGACAAGTCTGTAGCCCTTAACCGGGTAGGCCCAAAAGCCTTTTGTAAATCCTCTAACAAGGTGGTTCACATCTGTGGATCTAAAATCCTCTAGCAAGGTAGTCTTTAATCGGACTTATCTCCTAATAGAGATTGAGATTCCTAACAGGATCTGTTCTGGTAAAGAACATTGTATGACCTTAACCGGTCTGGTTCCTATTCTGCAGATAGTTACTTGTGAGTTCCATCTCACCGTGGTTTTTCCCATTTGGGTTTCCATGTCAAAATATCTTGTGTTATGGTGTTTGTGCTTCTATGGGTGAATGCATTATTTGTTATTTGGTTTGCATGTGTGCTAACCGGTTTGTCTGCTAAACGGCTTTACCCGTTTACTGTTAGTCTTGCAAAGTGTTTAAGTGCAAAGATTTTTGGCATACTAATTCACCCCCCCTCTTAGTATTAATCATCCTAATCAAAGAAATAAAAGAATTCAATGTGGAGACCCCTGAGACTCCTCACCAAATACATTTGGCATCTCTACTAACTCTAGAGGAACAACCAAAATTTGTGGAATTCTTCTAGAAGCGTCAAATCAATTTCGCATGGTCTTATGCAGACATGCCTAGCTTAGATCTTGATTTAGTCATGCATCACCTAACCGTGGCAGAAGGAGCTAAACCTATTAAACAAAAGCTTAGATGATGCACCCACAGATTGTTGTGCTTGTCAAGGCAGAACTCAAAAAGCTCTTAGATGTTGGTTTCATCCAACCAATCGATTATGCCGATTGGATCTCCAACATTGTACCTGTTGGCAAGCCTAATGGGGGCATCTGTATCTGTACAGACTTCAAAGATTTGAATAAGGCATGCCCTAAGTATGACTTCCCCTTACCCAACATCGACATGATCATCGATCTCACAACGGGTCATGCAATGCTTTCTCTTATGGATGGCTTTTTAGGGTACAACCAAATCAAGATTGCTCTAGAGGATCAACATAAAACTACTTTCACATGCCCATGGGGAACCTACTGTTGGAATGTGATGCCATTTGGTCTGAAAAATGTAGGGGAAACCTATCAAAGAGATCTGACTACCATATTTCATGACCTGATGCACACTATAATGAAAGATTATATCGATGATTTAGTAGCTAAATCATTAATAAGAGAAGGTCATCTAGAAATACTGGGTCAAATCTTCGACAGATTAGAGCAATATCATGTTCGTCTTAATCCAAAGAAATGTGTCTTTGGAGTGACCTCCGAGAAGATCCTAGGATACATTATCTCAAGCAAAGGCATTTAAGTAGATCCAGTGAAAGTCAAAGGAATCATGGACATGCCACCTCCCAAAAACATCAGTCAGTTAAGGACACTACAAGGGCGGCTACAATCAATTCGCAAATTCATTGCACAATTGGATGATAAGTGTCATCCCTTCAAGCATATATTACACAAGAATAGTCGCTTTCAATGGGATAAAAAGTGCCAACAAGCATTCTAGATGCTTAAAAACTACCTCATGAATACACCGTTGTTGATCCCACCAGATTCAAGTAGACCTCTATTGCTATATATTTTAGCTACTAATACAACATTAGGAGTACTATTGGCACAACACAATGTAGAAGGAAAAGAATGTGTTGTATACTATATCTCTCGCACATTGGTAGGCTATGAACACAATTACACACCTATTGAGCGAGCTTGCCTAGTACTTATCTTGGCAGCCACCAAATTGAGGCACTACATGTTGACACACAAGGTACAACTCATCGCCAAAATCGATCCACTCAAATACCTACTCAATGAGGCAACATTAACAAGCCGCTTGGCCAAATGGGTTATGATTATGAGTGAATTTGACATTGAGTATGTGGACCGCAAGGCTATCAAGGGGCAAGTTATTGTAGATCAATTGGCCGATGCACCCCTCATAGGTGACCATCCTTGTGTTTACAATTTTCCAGATGAAGAGATCTTCATGATCACAACAGCACAGCCGTGGAAGCTATATTTTGATGGCTCATATACTAGACATGGCTCGGGGGTAGGTAATCTTTTCATTACACCTCAAGGTGATAGCATCCCGAAGTCATACATGCTCACTTTTCCATACACTGATAATATAGCAGAATATGAGGCGTTGATCACAGGACTCAGATTGGCTATACAATGGCATCTAAAAGAGATATAGGTATATGGAGATTCACAGTTAGTCATCCGACAAGTCACCGATGAGTATCAAACTAAGGATGATAAGCTAATGCCATATAAAAGGATGGTGGATAGTTACAAAGAATTATTTATAATTATCACCTTTGAGCAAGTACCTAGAGATCATAATCGAGCTGTTGACGCAATGGCTACAATTGCATCCCTCCTGGATCTTCCACAAATTTCCACACGCTACGAGTTCTTGGTAGAACAGCTTTGGATCCTCGCTTATGATATCCCTGAAACTGAAATGTTATGTCGCCTAGTCGGTTTCGTATCCCCATGGTACGGTGAGTTCTTCACTTACCACTGCGATCACACACTTCCTCCCAACCAATCCAATAACGAACACAAAACCTTCATCCGCCAAACCGCTCGATACACCATCATTGTCGAAACCCTATACCGATGAAGTCTTGATGGTACTATCCTTCGATGTTTGGAACAAGATGAGATAACAAAGGCCTTGGAAGAGGTACACGAAGGCATTTGTGGGGCTCACTCAAGCGGTCCTTCCTTAGCAAAGAAAATCATGCGTGCTAGATACTATTAGTCATTCATGGAAAAAGACTCCTACTATTTTGTCCGAAAATGCAAGTGCCAAGTTTATGGAAACTCGATACATGCACCAGCATAGGATTTGCAACCATTCACAACATCATGGCCCTTTTGTCAATGGGGACTTGACCTTGTGGGTAAAATTCATCCATCTTCATCCAACAACCACAAATTTATCCTTACCACCATTGAATACTTCACAAAGTGGATCGAAGTTGTTCCACTTACCCAAGTCACTGGCAAGAAGATCGCCTCATTCATCCTTAATTACATCATCTTCCGGTATGGTTTACCGATGTCCATCATCAAAAATAACAGGCTTCCTTTCAAAAATCAGGATGTCCCTCAACTTTGTGAGAAGTTTCACATCCAACACTGCTTTTCCACTCCCTATTACCCACAAGGCAATGGTCAGGCCAAAGCATCAAACAAGAACATATTTAGAATCCTCAAGAAGATAGTCAATGATGTTGGTCGTGATTGGCACGTTCAATTAAATCCAGCACTATGGGCGTATCAAACTAGCATTTGAACCCCTATAGGTGCAACCCCCTACTCATTGGTCTATAGAGTAGAAGCCATCCTTCCAATTGAGGTTGAGATACCATCTCTACGAGTTTACTTGCATAATCTAATAGATGATGAAGCATACCGAGTCTCACATCTTCAGGACTTGGAACTACTAGATGAAAGGTGACAAGCTACATACAACCACCTCCATGCCTATCAGCAGGGAATGAGCAGAAGCTATAATCATCGAGTTAAACCTCATATATTTGAGGTAGGTGATCTTGTTCTTAGAGAAAATCCTCGTAACCAACAAAACAAAGAACATCAGGGAAAATTTGAATCAAATTGGTTGGGTCTGTATTTTATCACTGTTGTATTTGGGTCTGGGGCATATCAGTTGGCAACTTCCGAAGGGGAACCACTAGAAGATCTGATCAACAGCAGGCACCTCAAATGGTTTCATACAAAAGTTGTACAAAGCATTAGTCTCTGATATATATTAGAAAAACACCAAAAACATTTAGAAAATGTCCAGAAGAAAATACAAAAAATGAAAACAG
The DNA here is from genome assembly GCF_030272615.1 of Cryptomeria japonica. Lineage (NCBI taxonomy): Eukaryota > Viridiplantae > Streptophyta > Pinopsida > Cupressales > Cupressaceae > Cryptomeria > Cryptomeria japonica. Next base: position 319,197,384 of record NC_081414.1, on the reverse strand, counting down.
TAAAGAAAAATCATGCATCCAAATGGTGAAAACCACCACGGTGGTACCTTGGGTAAGTACGATGGTGAAAACCTGGCAAACAGGCACCACTCATAAAGGCTATGGCTCCATTGTCTTTCAGACTTGTTGCGATCACATTCATTGCGTCGATTCATCCATCATTCACACCATGGCTTGTTATTGACCTGCAATCAGGGTTAGTACTTCATGCATCTTGCATCCTGCTTTTCATGGTGACGTCTAAACTGGGGGCAATTCTCTTAAAACCTACTGATGGAAGTGGATTCTACATTACTTGTGATTCATTGAGTTCTTCATTCAAAATTGGCTAGAAATAATACCAAAAATATTCGTAAAAACTTAGAAAATATCAAAAGCATTCAAAACACTCACAAAATCCAAAAACATTAAAAATCAATCCAAAACATTGCAAACACATATTATATTTTTTGTACATACTCATCACAACAGACACCAAACAAACATTTTGAGCTACTCAAACAATGATCACTTATCAAATCAACCAATCAATCAAAGCAAGTACACACAACTATCTTGACACGGTTACATCCTTCCTTACAAAAACAAACACATGGTAACATTTTGTTTGACAAGAAAATTATGTTTAAGCTATCAAGTACTTGGTCGGTTTTTTAGTTATTTATTCATTTATATCAGGTTCCTACGCTACTCCGAGATATCCACAAGTGATTAGAGTAGCCGAGATGGTTCCTAAATATCATTTTGTTTGTTGTTTGTGGATTGTTCCAATGAAGTTTTAGGGCATGTACTAATGGTGTCTACGTGGGAAGTTCACTAAGCTACGTTATCATATGCAAAAATCTTGTCATGGATCACTATGGCTTACTGACTACAGCGTATACCTCGACCATTTGCACATGAACCAAAATGGAGAGTCACTTGCTTTTCCTTATCTTAAATGCTTGCTTACAAGTGAAATGCTCAAACTTGGTCCCTGCTACCTTGTCCAAGAATGGTACTACCATGCCCGATGATGAAAATAAATTATTATGAATAACTATGGATCGTCATCTCATCTCATTTGTATATATTGCATTTCATTGCATTCCATCCATCCATAAATTCATATAACTGCATATCATTCATACATAGTAATGACAACGCATACTCTATTTTGCTCCTCTTCCATAGGAATGAGTCCTAGGTCCTCCATTTATTCTATCTACCTCACCCTCCCCATCTCGATCATCCGCCTCACATATCCTACATCGTGTCCCATCAACCCAATCAAGCCACGTTCATCACCATCCATCGCTAACTGGAGGGGTTGTGTTTCCCATCCTAAGTGATCCTATAAGCCAAGCAAGTTACTCTATCTGCACAAGTACATTGACTCACACACACCTAGACTATCAATAGATACTTTTTTATCAAGTATCTTTGGGTCTCAACAGGTAATCGATTATGGTAATCCTAGATTACAACAGGCATTTATCATAATGACCTAGTCTCAATGAGGCTGCTATGATTCACCACAAACAACCTACAACGCAAACACTATCAATTGATCAACCAATCAAACACAATCGACACAGACAATTACATCAATTGTCTAAGTCTTAATGAGTATTTTGCTTCAGATACCTTGACTTCATTGAGCAATTACATCAATTGTCTAAGTCACAACAGGTCACTTTGATTCACTTACTCAGACTTTATCCTGTCCAAGCGAACAACTGACATCAACTCTCACGCTTTGACTCAACCAATGCAATTCAACAGATTGCACCAGATTGTCCAACCAATTTTGATCAATTGTACAGTATCAATCAAAAGCACATACTACCTTTTCACTGTATCTCTTGCATAACCTACAGGTACTCACTAGCTTGTCATTTCTACATATTCACTCCATTTTCTCCCATTCTTTCCCCATTATTTCTAAAAATTCTTCTATTCTACCTCCCCTCCACTTCTCGTTCATTTTCGAGAGATCGCCCGATTTTTCAAAAAAATTCGACCCATCTCTCGAGGGGGCATACTACCCATTAAATTAACATTTATGGGGCATATTTCTTCACGCCTATTTTTCTTTCTTAGAAACGATGTGATAAACCACATCGTCTCAAAGAGGGGCAAATGTAGTCACATAAATCTATCCACTTAATTAAATGAATATTTAATATTTATTTGATTAATTAACCATCAATAATCAGTTAATTAAATTAATATTTAATTGATTCATCCTCAACCCCTTCTCCTATTAATTAAATAAATTATTCAATTTATTTAAATTAATTCAATAAGCCACACTCAAAATCAATTAAATGAATAAATCACATTTATTTAATCCCCCCTCCCCCCCCCCTTTCCTCTTTTAAATAAATAATAAAACATTTATTTAAATCCCTAAACTACCCCCCCACTTGCATTCTCCTACAAATGCAAGTTGCACTATTTTGGTTGAAATAAAGTTATTTTATTTTAATTAAAATCCTATTTTCCCTCACCCACCAAACCCACTTGCATCCTAAACCCATTCTAGATTCTTCTAAACCATTCATAATTAGCTTAAACCCATCCCCTAATTATTGTCACATTCCTAAGCAACTTGAAGTCACTTCTCAAAGCCTCCAAAGTCTTTGAAAAACATTAAATGCTTTATGTCTCCAACAAGTTAACCCCTAAAGTCTTCCAAACCATTAATGATTCTTACATGACCATTTATGGCTCTTACATAACCATTAATGGTTATTTCCACTTGCCCACATGGTTAGAGGATTTACCTCTAACTCAACCTCCATTTAACTCATGTGTCTCCTCAAGCATTCATTTCTTTGACCATGGTTATCTCCACTAACTCTTGCACAAGAGTTTGTCCATTGGATAAAGGCATTATTCATTGGATAATGGCTTTATTCATTCAACTCAAGTTTAACCTTACCTCCCGAGCTAACCTTCATGTCATCTCAAGAATTTAATGCTTCTTCCCTCTCCTCTCACGCCATCTCATGTTGACATTTGTCATCCTGGGATTGGGTTGAAAGCCTTCACATGGATCACAAATCTTTCAATCTTGACCCTTGTTGAGATTACTCAATCTCAACCATCCATTTCTCTATTTTTCCTATAAATAGAGCCCATTCCTTCATAATCCAGATCCAGAAATCTTGTATGCATCTAATCTATAGTGAAATTTAAGAGAGCATTTTAGGAGCCATTTAATCTACATTGTTATTTTCGTTAAAATCAATATAGCTTAATTAGGTTCTTTTTCATATCTATTTAGCTTGCATTTGCATAATCTTTTGATCATTTCATAAATCTTGAATCTACATAAGACTTCCATAGTAGTGCAAAAAGTTGAGGGCTACACTCATGTGGAACTTGAGAGGAAAGGAACAAGGGAGGAGCAGCTATGAATATGTTGGCTTGATGATGATTGTAATGTATTCATCATTTGCTGTCATTGTTGAAACACTCTCACACACACATATGATTATATTGACTACCGGTGTAAGTTCAATTGTTTACATTGTTAACCAGTATGTTAGAAGTTTATCTCTAACCGGTACTTTGTGTCAACCGATATGTGCATAATAGAAAACCTATGGTTTTACTAAGTCGACATCAAAATGAAGATCAAGCAGAGACTCAAGGACAACGGTTCATATGTTTTATTCAAACCGGTATTGATTGTTCCAACCACTAATTGTTGATTTTTGTGATGAGTTACCTGCACCGACTACTTGGCGGTGATTTTTGTGATGAGTTACCAGCACCAACTATTTGGCGGTAATTTTTGTGATGAGTTATGGTCACTTGTCGAGATACATTGCACCTAGGAAATTGTGTTATGATTTCCTAAGATGACATAAAATCTGAATGTCTATATATATTAACATCTCTGTAAAACTTCAAAAACTGATGGTATGTGTGAAGAGTGAAATCTTTCTAAAGAGATATAGGTGTTAAGATAAAGAGTATGTTGAAGAGAAATGTTGAATGTACTTAGAAGGATCTAATCAAGCAAGTATTGTGCTACTCAGAACATATCAAATCATTCTTATTGTTTTCTAACCATTACAATAGAATCAAATCCCTTAACCAGGTAAGCTCTAACAAGCTTCAATGTATAAATCCTCTAATAGGGTGATCCATTAGTTTAGATTCTTAAATCCTCCAGCAAGGTTACTCCTAACAGGGTACTACTCTTAACAAGGTATAAGCTTCTAATAAAGCTTTGGGATCTCTAACAAGATTCACTCCTAGCAGAGCACTTTGTAGACCTTAACTGGTCAGTTATCTATTATTGTAGATAGTTAACTTTTGAGTCTCATCTCACCGTGGTTTTTACCTATTTGGGTTTTCCACGTATAAACACTTGTGTTATGGTGGATGCTTTACTTATTGTGGATGTTGTTATATCTTTATGGATTGCATGCATTGTGTTTAAAAGCTTTGTTAAGTTCATCTACCGATTAGTGCTTGAAGTAGTATTTTATTTGGTGTCACTGATTTAGCCCCCCTCTTAGTGTTTTTCAAGTCCATCAAAACATGTTGGCAAGCATTTGGAGGGGTCTTGTGTCTTTCTTTTGTTTTTGCATGCTTTCCATTAATGTTTGATATCTCTCTTGATATGCTTGCTTAGGATCGTATTTCATTTATGATACTAACACTAACATTTGATTCATTTGAGTCTTGTGTTTGTGTTCCTAACATCCTTTTTGCAGAGAATCACTATATATTTGTAGATTCAAAACATAAAGTAAATGCAAAATAAATAAGGGTGACTCATCATTGCCTGAATGACGAGTCCTCTCTAAGTTGTTTTGTGCCATCTGTAGCCTTTCACCCACCCTGCATCCAGTTATGTCTCCTTGCTTTCCTAAGTAACTGCATTTGAGAAAGTAATGTGTTAGAGCAATGAAAATCATCATTCGTTATCTGCACATGCACCTACAAACATACAATCTAACCCTCATGTGTATCACATCAACTAGCTCATCATATAAACTCAGGAAAACTGATATCAGATCAAATCATCAAGAATAAATCAGATAATGCACTATTTTGTCTAACTTGTTTGTTTCATGTGCAGATACAAGAAAGTGACATGGTTGTTCGTCAATATGATATGAGTGGTGTAAAATGTGGCTCCCACAAGGGTTGAGCCCATCTCATTAAATGTTTTTGATTGGTAGTGTCCTAAAGAGGTGTTGAGATTTTGCCTTGGGACAGATAGTTATTTAGAGCGATCATAACGGTCTAATAACCATCGTGTACCAAGGCAAAACCTCGACACCTCAATCAAAAGAAACCACTTCTTAGCATACCTATATTGTAGCATCAGTCACCTCTAATGGTACAATTTAAAAGACAACTAAAACATTTAGGACAATAAAAAGGTCTAATAGTACTAAGAATGACAAAGTACAATGTAAAGGGTCACTATGTGTGTGCAATGCAAGAAAGCATAGAACAGTGAAGGCTTCCTACTCAAGAAGTGTTCTATAAAACTGAAAAAAATGCAATCATGATATAATAAATGCAGTAGACAATGGAGATCAAGCATCAAAGACCTACAGTATGAAAAGACAGAACAAATAATGATTCATTTGAAGTGCATCTATTTGATCAGTACTTAATATTGTTAAGAGTTGTTGTCATAATAATGAATGCAATTAAATACATCAACAAGAGATGCATATCAAGTAAGCATCATGAACAACCAGATAGAGAATTCAAGTGATAAGGATGTATACAAATAGATTTCATATAGTCATGCTAGGACAATATGCAATCAAGGAGATAGAGGACAATACTATAATGATATGAAAGATACAAGTTGCAACAGTTTTAATTTATTGTCTTAGTGAAACCACAATAAAAGAGTAGTCTATACATCAAGCATTCACAATTAACAGACATTATAAAGGTATTTATAGTAGTGGTGACAATAAAGTTGTAGTCACAAAAGAACACTCTTAAATGAATAAAGAAAATACATAGTGAGCAATTATCATTGTTTCGCAAGTGCAGTCCATTAGCAGTTTAATGTAGTCTTCAAAGTGACAAGTTTTGGACTATGACGGTCATTAGTAGATGAGATTGTTGGTACAAAAATACAATTCATGATAGCAGCTTTATGAACAATAAGATCAGTCCATGAAGTGGTGCACAAAGTAGCTACAGGGATATGACATTGTCATTAGAACAATGAAAAAGTATTAGCAATAGCTCACTTTCAAACAATCCCAATTCATGGAGAAATCTCACTCCATTACATGGAGTAATTCAATCATTACCACACCAATGTCATGAGATATCAAATAAGATAATACTTCACAAGAAACAATCACCATTGTGCCTGATCAGAGGGCAAAAAGAATGGAGATTTGTTGTCAAGAGAATAACAATATCATTAATATCTCATACAAGGTAAATAAAAATATAGCAGTCTTAAGATAGTAAAGACAAAGGTATTTGAAAATGTAGAGATTCAAGATAGAAGCTCTAAGAATAATGATGAATATGATCTAGATAAGTATTAAAGGGCAACCATAAAGGACAAGACATGCTACTGGTTTTCAGATCAGAAAAGAGCTAAATATTGTTAAAAGCACAAAATGTAGCCCATTCTGAACAGTAGCGAAGTCAAGGCCAATATGTATGAGTAGAGGCACAGTTCATGAAGAGCCAAAATAGTGATAGCACAGTGTGATTACTAAAGACAATTACCAAATACATGAGATCACTGTCAAGGAGAAAATCCAAGGTGCAGTCCCAAGTCTAAGACCTAGATATAGTGCTTAGGGGTTTTTGATAGCCAAGGAGACTTTTAATGTCTAAAAGGCATAAAATATGTCAAGAATAAAGACTAATCTTAATGATACACTCATGGGAGCATCTCTAAGGGTCAACCTTTAAGAGGCTTTGTTGAATCATCTAATAAGCATGCAGTTATAGCTGAAGGATCAATCAAAAGAATATGATCAACAACTCATTTACAACAGTCACAAATAAAAAGAGCACTTGAAATATAGTGACTAAGCAATCATTATTTTAGAGAGGAATGGAAGAGTTGTTATACTCAGTTATGCATATTGTAGCCCCACAAAATACAGTGTTGTGAAATATTATAATAGAGATGAAGTCTAGCACCATATCACAAGGGATTATAGTAGTCGTAAAAAAGGTACAAATGCATAAAGGTGGCTGTTATTTTCGTAAAGAAAGAACAATGGTATAATCATCAAAGGAGTAATCACTATCAAAGAGAAAGCAGTGAATAAGGACAACTTATAGGTGTTAAGGAGCATTGGGTGAATATACATATTCCATTGACATCAAGCAATCAAAGTAATGGCAGAGCTTGAGGTAGTTGTTTGATAGTAAATAGCACATGGAAACAAAATACTTTTAGACCACTGAAGGCTTATGGACATTATGAATCATTTGTTGAAGACACAGTTTATTAGATCATTGTCCTGGAAGACAACAATAAGTTATTTTTTTCTAGTTTAGCAGCAGTATGAAGACTTTGGCTGCTACAAGATATAAATACAGTAGTTTCTTAGCAGTCCATAATGAAGATAGCAACAACATATTATTGGTAGTAAATATCATAGATCAGTCATTGGTATACAAGCAATCAGTCATCAAGCACAAAAAGGCTACAAGTTATTCATTGAATAGGATCTCAGGAAAAAATAGTGGCCTCTAGCATAGTCCAAGTATCTCAAGAACAGTGAATGAAGGAACAAGGTACATAAAAGCAGTCGAGATGCATCTTTAAAGCCACTATAGAAGGCAGTCCTTATCACCATTCATTTTTCAGACAAAATTCTCAATCAAAGAGATCATAAAGATCAGTGCTAATTGATATCCAATACTAGTTCTTATGATAAAGATGTGATATGTATAATGTGTCCTTTGGAACAATCACAAGTATGAAATAACCCTACAAATCAAGGAAGATAGTGGATATAATTCATTTGAATCCTTGAAACCATTGGTTTTTTGTTTGCAGTCCCGATTACAACAAAATGACAGTCCACATGTCACTGTAAAAGATATAGTAGTATATTTCTAAGGGAGCAGAGCCGAGGGCAGATTCAAGCCATGGTAAGCATAAGAGCCATCATGCACAGTCGATCCACAAAAGTAACCTCAACCATAGCAGTCATGAAAGCTAATTAACAGATTGAGAAAACCCTAGTTATTGGGCGTTATGACATCAAAGGCAATACAATAGTGCATTGTTGGCAAGAAAAGAAATAATGGCAGGAAAAGAATAGTCACGGGTTCACTGTTAAAGCCCTAGTTCCAAAGCATGAATTTCGGCGCTGCAAAAGAATAGTGATTCAAGTCACAAAATGGTCACTAAGTAAGATGATCAAGGAGTAGATAATAGTCTCGAGCATACGTGAAACCTTGGAGCAATATTCTATGATTGGGGAAATAAACCTCTAAAGTACTTAGACAATCATAATACTTCAGACAAAGGAGAGAAGTCACAATCAAAACCCAGAAGATAGTTTCTAGGTATGGCAAGGGGGTAGTCTTCAAGAAAGAAATACACCTGTTAAATGAAAAAACACAGTGAAAACTATCATGTATACAATCAGAGTGAACAATATAATAAAGAATAATCCTGAGGTTGCAAAACAAAGTAAATAAAACCCATTCAACTAATGCAAAATCATATGTAGCACCATTCACAGAATGTGGAATGATCAGAAGAAAAACTAGATCAGCACAGGAGGAAACCATACCTTGCCTTTTCCCTGCGAGAATCTTCCACAAACCTTCACAACAACGGCTCAACAAGGCATTCAAGCTCAAAACCTAGTTTGACATGGTGACTCTCTCCAAATAGTTGAGAAGAATAAGATGAAAATAAGATGAGCTTTTCATCTTTTGGCTTTTGTGATTAGGGTTGAAACCCTAGTTGTAACCCGATAGGGGAAAAGTTTTTGCCTTCATTTTAGAAAAAAATTTATTCAAATATTGTGGCCTTCTAATTTTTTAATAATCACTTATTAGATTTAGTCACATAAGCCTTTTTAGGGCTTAATAAGTCTCCTTTGCATTCGTTTAACTTGTAAACCTTTTTCTAAGTGATAGTCACAAATCACTTTGGATAAAAGGTGTTTTTAAATGCTAAGTAGAGTGTGAAAGCATTGCAATGAATAAACTAAAGAAGGGGCTTAGTTACTTTTGAGGTTATTTGCACGCATCTAGGAGTTGATTGGAGATGTTTCAACACATGAGAGTAAAATTAGGTGATTTGGTCACCTAATTGGCAATTTGACTTCAGTCAGAGAGTCCTAGTGGGTGAAGGTTGAGTCAAGGAGCGTGTGTAGGGGTCTAACTACTGGATTCTTTGAGTTACATTCCTAATTTTGAGGGATTTTTAGTTGCATTCGACCCTAAGAGGTTATCTTCATTTTGACAACTCTTTATGCAGCTTGAGAGGAGTTCATTTTCAGTTAGAAGCCTGATTTTTAGGAAAGGTGACAACACATCTATTTTGGAGCCAAAATTTTGGAGGACTTATGTATAAGTCATTCTTTCTCACTCAGTTTTCTCTAGTTCTGAGTTTTTGGAGACTTGTTGTGGCAGCAAATTTTCATGCCTTGTAACTCATTTATCATGAGTTCTTCAAATTTGTAATGCAAAAAATTCCTTGTGCTCAATAAAGAAGCAGAGCTCCTTTTCAGATTATCTTGTGGCCAAATTGTTGTATGTGAATAGTGATTTGAAAATATTGTGATTTTGGTTAAAAATCCTTTATTTTTATATATTCCTTCAATGTTTGATTCAAGAGTAGCATGCTATAGTGCAGGTCTTTGACTGTGTTTTCGTTTTGATGAATGCAAGTTGTGAAAATAGTATTTGTTTTCTTTCGAACAAGCATCAAATATTGAATCCTTTCAATGAAATATTTATTTAGAGTATGTACAATTAAAATTGTGAGCTCTGATAGCTTATTTAGTTGAGTATTTTGTGAGTTTGTCAACTTTGCAAGTCTTTTATCCATTGGTGCATCACCTTAAGCAATAAATTTTTAGTTTATGCATATCCTTCTATCTCTTTTCCTAAGTCAGTAAATCAGTTAGTTTTAGGTGATCTAAAAGGAAGCCAACCTATGATCCGGATATCTACTCTCACAATAGGATACCCACAACCTGAGAGTAGTCCCATGTTTCACAGGATTGCAGGTTTTTCACACTTGCATCAGGTGCAAATCCTCGTGACAACACCAACTTAATCTTCACTCTTCACATCATTGATTATTCCCCTTTGTAAAGTCATCATGTAACCCTTCTTCAAATATTAATTAAATATTAAATATTTAATTAATTACGATTTAATTCTTAAAATTAAATAATCTTAATTATTTAATTAATTCCATTTCTAATGATTAAATAATTTCATTTAAATTATTCAATTAATTAATTTAATTCCTTTTCTCCCAAATTCTAATTTCAACTAATTCCAATTCTCCCAAATTCAAATTTCACCAAATTTCAATTACATCAAATTTCAAGTAAATGTGCATTTCAATTTCATCATTTGAAAATTAAAAATAAAATTCAAATAAAAATGAAAATGAATTTTAATTCAAAAGTCCTACAACACATGTTGAAATCATGATTGATCAATCAAATCAGTTAACTCAATTAACTCTCCAATCTCCACTTTTTTTTTTTTTTGATAGGTAATTGGCCGTAGCCTGAATAGCTTTTGACTGGAGCTATGAACCAGTGGGGCCACAGTAGGGGGGCCATCCCCATTACATATCTTTGAATTATTATTATTATTATTATAAAGTTTGATTAGATTGACCCCAAGACCTTCCCCATCTTTTGGAAGGCCAAGAGTCACAGCTTAGAATTTCACTTTAGATGTCCCTATTGGGAATTGAACTTGGGTCTCCATAATGAGAACCCAATGTTTTAACCAGTTAAGCTTAACCCCTTGGACTTCAATCTCCACTTTTAACTCCCAATCACCTGTTTCTAACAAACCAATCAATTCAGTCATCTCTCTAGTTAGTTCAGTTAACTACCTAATCTATCTAGTTATCTATCCAATCTAATTAGCCATCTCTCCAATTTATCCACTTAACAAATCAATCAAAGGAGTTAACTAATCAATCAAATCAGTTTAACTGTCAATCAACACTTGAGTTCCATTTCTCACCCAATCTTCACTAGGAATCTATAAAAGCAACACCAATTTTCCATTTTCAACAATCACGAACTTTGAATCTTTTTGTCATATGTAGGTAACCAACGCAATATTTGAGAGCCAACATAACTCAAGGAAGAGAAGGACAATGGAAGCAAAATGGATAATAGGGAGTTTTAATTACATTCTTTTGATTAAAATCTCTTATTAGGCTAAATACTTTCATTGATTTATAATTAAGATTGCTTTAATAGTTAAGGATTCGTGATTTTCTTATACCCTATTTAGCTTGATTTCCCTTAATGATTTTAGACATAAAAATAATAGTGAACCCGACATGAATAATTGCACTCTAATTTCTCTTTTATTTTTTGTGTTTTTGTAAATACGACATACAAATTTTCGCAGAAGTGCTTAGAATTTTGCATCCATCTGATGAAATTTTCGTAATCATGTTCATGTCTTCGCATTCGTGTTCATATTTTGCATTTGTCTATTTAGATTTTCACATTCATCATAAGATTTTTGCATTCATCATAAGTATTTCGCATTCGCCAAAATATTTTTGCATTTGAAAAAATAAAAAAATTTACTAACTATTTCACATTAGTGTTAACTGTTTTGCATTAGTGTTAACTGTTTCACATTAGTATTAAATGTTTCACATTACTGTTTCACATTCATTCTGTTTGTCAATTTTGCATTATTAATCTTCATTTCACATTTGTTTAGACAGTAATTCACAATCGTTTAGACAGTAATTCACATTCATCTAGATAGAAATTTGTATTCGTAGTTGCAGTAATTAACATTGGTCCAAATATCATGTTGCATTCGTTCAAATAGTGTATCACATTCATCTGTTAAGATAGAAGATTCATTGTCTCTGGTTTTTTCTATTATGTTCAGGCTTTTTGATATTACTGATAATATATTTGCAGCCTATGGCGAGGAAAATAGGGAAGGCCTTGATCAATCTAGGTTTTTTTGTGAAACTACTAATGTGTTTAATTGTAGGATCTTGTAGATATTAGTTCACTTTTTGATTTGCTGTTTAAAATTGACATGAGATGCAAATAAAATTGATATGCAATGCAAATCTCACATTTGGTTTTGATGCCTAAAAATGAACAACACAAATCTCATATCTCATTTTGGTGCTTAAAATTGACAATACAAATTTCACATTTGATTTTGGTGCCTAAAATTGAACGATGCAAATCTCACATTTCATTTGATTTTTATGCCTAAAATGAACAATGCAAATCTTACATTTTATTTTGGTGTTTAAAATGAACATGAACATGCGGATCTCAGACCTCCGTTTGGGCTTTAAAAATAAATGTGAATAAGGATTGTGTTTAGTTTAGATCATATTGTGATATCTTAAGGAAAAAGAACCTTTTTCTTGTCTGGAGTGGTCCCATTGTTAACACACACTATCCTCTCCCCTGGCTTTCGTGGACCTGGGTGCAAGAGAAAAGTGTTAACGACACTCAACTTTTTATTTTTTAAGTAGTAGAGGGATATCTTTGACTGGGGATTTCATCACCTCACAGAGATATTTCGAATTGGGTTGTGTTGGGGAAATCATCTCTCCTAGCATACTCTCGAGCTGTGTGCTTTCGAGCCGCTATACAAAAAATATGGTCAGACAATAGAGGTGTTGAGTGAATTCGACGTATGTGCAGGCCTTCTTTGCATTGATAAGCTCACCAAAGTCTTAAGTGGCTTGCCTCATAATCCATTGTTGGACTAGACCCATTGGAAAATCACTAAGAACCAATTTAGTAGCCAAAATCCTTACATTTGATGGTTCAGGGTGTGTGGATCGTACCCCATAGATACCCCTCATGTATTGTACTTAATGAGACGGAAAACCCTCGATGATAAGATCTTTTGATCTTTGGGGTAAGAGAAACTAGCATGCCCAAGAAGTGTGTGTCCTGAAGTGGAGCTAATGTCACCAACTTCTCTATCTGTCCATTCTGTTTTATTATTTTGTTGCGGGGCCCCCATCAAATGGTTTCAAATTTCCAACCTAGGCATTGTCTATTGTGATTTTCTATGTACCGCTTATCTTCTAGACTAGTATAGAGTCAGTTTTGATATGGGCTAATTCAGGCCCTTCCTTGCATAACTCTAATTTAAAGAGTCTATCATAACAAAATTCAATTGGCTATACTTATCTACAAACTGTGTTCTCAAAATCAGAAAGTTGTCAATCAAACAAAATTTTATCCTCAAACAATCCATCCAAAATAACAAAATTTCAAACAAAGTTCTCAAAACCAAATCAATCTGTTAAAACCAATGCCAAAGAGTCCCATTCAAAATCCTTTCTTATCATGTCAAAGTGTTGAATCCTTCCAAGAATCCTCCATACATATCCAAATTCCTACCTCGTGTCAAGAGGAAAATCCAAAGTCAGAAGAAATGAGTCCTTGCATAAATCAAGATCATGATATAATGAGTCTCCAATCTAATCCGATCTTTGATCAATATCCCACCTATCAAGAATGTTATGATGATCCCCTCATTCTTTTGTATTCCATTCACAATGATCCCCTTCCATCTCAAGAGAAAAGTGTCCTTTCAAGTTCCATTCAACACTTACCTTCTACGAAAGATCATGATATCCCTTCCATACCCTCCAATGATCCAATGTAAAATCAAGAGCCAAGCACAAACTCCAATGATCCTATTCCAATTCAAGATCAAAGATTCCCTTCACCTCCATATCATAATCCTCTTAATCTTCCACTGGATCTCATTGCATCTACCCAAGTTGTTTGCGAATCACTTACTTATCAAATGGGTTCCTCCATTTTCATTCGAGTAGGTCTACTTCATGATCCTCTTCCATGTCAAAATCAAAGTGTCCCTTCTTCTAAATCCCAACATAAACCTCCCCCTCCATCCTTCAAATCCATTTTGGGTCCTTTTATTCCAAAATCAAAGGCTTCCTTGCTTCCGTCCATCTTAGGACCCTACATTCCTCCATCCACTATTCATATGATCCCTAGCTCACAATCCAATTACCCTATCATAAATCAAGATCAGAAAAGCCACAAATCTCTTAGCACCTTTAATCCATCTACCTACATCAACCCATCCAAACTACCTTTTTTATCATTCCTATTCATCCATGAATCCCATTCCCTTTGGAAGAAATTTGATTGCTAAGAATAAATTCCACAAGTCCAAAAATCCATATACATCAAAGATCAACATGTCCCATCTGAAAGACATGTAAAAATAAAGAAAAATCCAATCCAAAAGAAAAAGGTGATAGCCAAAAGGCTACAAAGACCCATTATGAGAAAAGAAAAATAAAAAACCATGTGGGTTCTTAAATTGCTCGTAGAAGCAATGCATTTCAAAGAACCAGCAAGAAAAGTAAAATCAAAGTCAATGTGGATTCCCATAAGAGCATTGCGTCCCAAAGAAAATCAAAATTGGCATCCAGACTTGTTGTTCCAAAAGGTTCTTTCAATCGTCCATCTACACATCCCTCACTTTCCAAATCTATTCTTCCATCATTTCCTTCATCCATTTTGGTCCCTTATGTCCTGAATTTTCCATCCACTTCTCCTTCAAAATCTCAAATCTCAAATCCTCTTTTTCTTCATTAGTCCACCACCCTTCAAGGTGTGTGCCAACATTCATTTTGAATACATTCCCTTCCACCCAAACCGAAGTCTTCCAACATCCTATCTTTTATCCAACTCATTTTTTCCATCCCTCCCATTCAATCCTTTGCATAAACCCTTCATCTATGAAATAGACATTTGTATCATTTTGTCACATGCCCTCCCACACTCAATCTTGTGTTTTGTCCATTTCCTAGATATCTATTCATGAAACGCTTCAAAATTCGAGGTTGTTCTTCTTTAACATTATCATTTGGTTGGGATGCGTACTCGATCGGGAAAGAGAATCACTTGTTGTATCATGATGCCAAAATCTTTTGATTACTATATCTTATGCACTTAATCAATTGCCCTAAATTATTGTGATCTCTTAGTTGAAGACAAGGCTAGTGACAAAATAAAATCCTGCTTCAACGTCACTGTAATTCTCTAACCCACGTGAGATTCATTGCTTATGATCCAATGCACAAAAGAATTAATGACAAAAAAAGCAATATCAAAAGATCAAAACAAAAGAAAGAGCAAGAAAAGAAATATTGAGAAAAGAAAAGAAAAATTGCAATGAAATGCAATATCAAAATGCTTGGCTTTGGGAACACGCGAGTAACTCCATCGGGGCTATGGATGCCTGGTTGGAAATGGAGCACTATTCATGAGATTACAACGATAACCTTGTCAGAGCTATGGACACTTGTTGGCAGCAAGGCTCTATCCAGGATGCTTTTGAAGTCGGGATAACTCACATAGCTAGTCGTGCTAGATTCTAAGGATTGCAATGATCATATGAGCTAGAATTAACCCACTTGCACACACATGGGTAATAAAAGACTAAGTACCTTGATCCAGTTTAGGATTCTTCTTCCCTTTTGGGTATGCTTCCTAGTCGAGCTAAATATGTTTGGTTGAATTTCTCAGGGGTTGTAAGTGTTGGGTGAGTCCCTATCTTTGAAATATCCAAGAACACTTATTCGAGTGGCGCTATATGTTCTAAAGATTTCACTCATCACCTTTTCAAAAATGGATACCTCTGTACTCGGGGGAAAGTTTCATCCACTCTATCCTTCCTACCACATCTCCCATTATCTCTCATCCACTACCCATCACCCTATCTACATCCATCTTGTTTTTCCACCTTTGATCTTGACAAAGCTAAGGATATTCATAGGCACCAAGCATCCTCTTTGCTTCACCTTATCAAATCCATTCCTTGCATCTGTCATCCAATATTACCTATGATCTTGATTCTTCTATCCATATCCAATCTCCATCCATATCCCCTTTTTCCATCCTTGATCTTGATCAAAACCAAGGACAAAAAGAAAAATATAAAAACATGGTTTCAAAAATCTCTTGATATGTCCCTTCATGTTCCGTAATAAGCTACCTCCATATTTCATCTATCCATTTTCATCCCACCAATTCATTCATCTATTCATAATATTCCTTGTCTTGCTAGACATTGGGTTAAACAAATGCATCTTGCAAGCAATCAAAAAATAATAAAAAATCATAAAATGTTTTAAAAAATCCCTAAAAATCAGAAAATATCCTAAAAATCCAAAAACATTCAGATAAAGTCCTGAAAAAATCAATTAAAAAAATTCAACTATCAATCCAAAAATCAACCAAAAACATTGAAAAAGCTCCTAAAAAAGTGCAAAAACAATAAAAAATAATCAATCAAAAAACTTGTAATAAAATGTCTCACAAGAATCAAACACCCTAGCAAGTATCCAGCAAATGCTTCACACGAAGTTAACAAAATATACAACTATCAAAGCAACAATCTGCAATCAAACTAATCAAGTTGTCTAATCAATCATATCAACTATCCATATCAAGTGATCATTATCTTGTCTTAAACAGAAGAGGATGCACTTGAAATTAGACAGGTCAGTCTTAAACGAGGTCCACACTTTCTGAGATCAGACATTATCAACCATCACATCAAACAATCAAAGCAAAGACACTGATCGATATGGTTGCTGAATTTTGTCCTAGTTAGTCTTTATCTTTTATCATTTAGCGATAGGTCATGTTTCTATGCAACTCAAGGATGTCAACAAGTGACTAGAGGAGTCAAGATGGGCATGATCATTTTCTTTGTTTGTTGTTTGTGGTGTGAACCAATGAAGCTATGGGGCTATAGTGCCTTGGGTGTGTGTGTTGGTATGTTCATTTGACATATATCTCATGTAAAATATCATGGATAGTTATGCTTGTGACTATCACACATACCTCGACCCCTGACATTATATCGAGAATGAAGTGTTCACTCCTTGTCTGCTATGTGTTTTTTTCTTCAATTAGATATCTTTACGTCTTTGTTGCTTATACCCTGATGTGCTAAGATTCATTGTTACATAATAAGGCTCAGTGATGATTATATATTACGCTACGAATAAAGGCACACAAGTTCATGTATCCATAATCATCAATCATTTCCATTTTCTCATTTTGGTTTTGTTGATTCTTTCTCAAGATCTTTCTCTCATTAATCATCTCTTTTCCAATCAATTTTATCATTCATCTACCATGTTCTTTCATCAATTATCTCAAATCTTTCATTCTTGTATCTTACTAACATTTCTTCTTAGTTTTTTTTTTTTAATAAGTAAATAGTTGCAGAGGGGCAGCACCCTTGTATTAAAAAAGAAAGAGAATACAAGGCCTGATTCAATAAGAGCGGTAGGGGAAATAATCAGGAAGAAAACCCCCTACCATAGCCCTAATCCATGAAAAAGAGAAATCGACACAGGACTGGATGAGGGCAACAGAATACCAACATTTTAAAGATCTCTTAAAGACATAGAGGTCATAAGACAAAAACAAACAATCTTAAAAGGCAGAGAGATCAGAGGGCTTAGAGTCAACCGGAGTCACAGAGAGTCATCAAAAGCATCTTCCACGAGCGCATTGGCCGCATCTAAGACAATGGGACATTTAGGGCCACACTTCAAATGAGTTGTCGATTCTGCCTTTTCTTTAGGGAGTTGATAGTCGTTTGGATACCACTCTTCACCCAGCCCAAACCCCCAGTTGTGTCCATCCTCCAGATCACCATTCTCAAGGATCCCGAGGTCATCAGTCACCGCTAAATCTTCACCACAGAGAAAAATTGCCCTCCAATTCGACGTGAAACCACTTTGTATACTAGCCACTTTCAGAAGCAACTCCCTGGAGATGACGGGCCAAGTTGCTTGGAAGGATGCAAAATCTAGAGAATTAACAATCACGAACTTCTTTACCTCCGCTCCGTTGCTAAGTGACATGTAGTAGTTTTGGGGAAGCGAAATTATGAGATTGGCATCAATATTGTCCAATACAACATCTATTTCTCCCATAAGGTGGTGCTTGAACATCATCTGGGTTAGCAGTTTTGCTTGCTACTTACTAATCCCCATGTAGATTAATATTGCAAGAAAAAAGGTTGGAATATCAGCATTGGCTCTATACCTGTGGTAAGCCATAAGAAATTCCTTTCCCAGGATCCTCTTTAAGCTGTGGAGAATGAGAGGATGTCGAGAGAAAAGGACCTCTTCAAGACGCCTATCTGTGATTTCACCCAGGAAAGCCATCTGTCGATAAGTAGCTTCGAGGAGGATTGGAGTCTCCATTCTGAGATGCCAAAAGGAAGGAAAATTATGGTGGAAAGCAGGGGTATTCCTTTATTAAATAGCGAGAAGTCGAACCAGAGAATACAACATCCTACATCTGCATCTTCAATAAATGCCCACACGTGTGAGAAACCGGTATCTGACTAACCATCTACTCCAAACCTCCTCAACTTGCAATCGACCGACTTTAAGCATCAAGTGATCATAAACAAATCTTGAAGGATACAGTCATAACTGGATACTCAAGTACCCTTGTATTAAATAGCCATGAGCCAAAAGCTGGCACTAATCAATAGTGTTAGTAATGCGTCACATCACGATGATAAGATGAGACCTTAACCGGTTAAAAAAGGCAACCGATCGATCTTTCCACCAAAACCAAGACCAAAAGGTGGAGAGTGGGAATCGTGGCTTACCGGGGAACAAAGCACCAGTTTACTCCACAGCCGGAGGGGGCAGATAGAAATGGAGAGCGCACACCTATTAGGAGACCCACTGGTACGTGCCCTATTTCATAGGACCCCACCAGAGTGAGGAGAGCATGTCAATCGGCCCAACAAAAAACAACATCGGTGGATCTTCAGGGGGGTCACTGACGATTATAGTCGCTTTAGAAAGTCTATTGGCTTCACCGTTACCTTCTCTATAGATATGGCTAACCCATAACTCATCAAAGGAAGCTAGAAACACCAAGATCGGTTGAAGCCACTAGTTAAGGCTCCAACAAGGGGTGCTAGTGCAACGGATCACGTTAATGACATTTAATGAGTCACCCTCCAAATGAATTTTCTACACCCCAAGCTCCTTCCCTAGCTGAAGATCTCTAAATGCCGCTCTGAATTCCGCTTCATTATTGGTAGCCACTCCAATCTTTTCGAAGATTTTTTTTATATAGAGACCATCAGAGTCCCTTAGAATGCAGCCAATACCACTTTGGCCCGGATTACTTGTAGAAGCACCATCAAAGTTTACCTTGCTCCACCTGACCGATGGTGCATACCAAATCACCCCCGCTCTTGGATTGGTCTGATCCACCAGAGAGCCTAGACCAAAAATTGGAGGGATGATTAGATTTGGAAAAGCCATCTTAATCTTACAACCCAATTTGTGAACAATTTTTTCTTAAGTGTTTTGGATTGGGCCGCCACATTCAGGAGCTTAGTCAGGTGGTTCTCAATTTTCACACAAAGAGACTGAGGGCCCATATCTTTGCCCTGGAAGATTCTGCGGTTCCTTTCTTTCCAAATTTCCCATATCAGAAGTGATGGGAGGATGAAGAGAAAATCAGAAAAAACCGCCTTTCCTACTGGTTTGGGCCATTGCAAAAACCAATTCTCCAACCCTGCTGGGAAAGGGCCAAATAGTCTCGATTTTTCTATGAAATACCAGAAACAATGACTAAAGGAATTTGCAATGGAGAAGAAGATGATCAACAGTCTCTTCTTGATCTAGACATAACGAACATCTACTGGGTCCATTGATACCCATTGAATAGAGCCTTTCTTGGGTTAAGATTTTTCTCTGGCAGGCCAACCAGGCAAAGGAACCCGCTTTGGGGAGGAGGTGTTGATGCCAAAATAGATTAACAAACCAGTCTTTTTTGTCTATAGCCGCTTCTTTTAGCTTGTAGCCAAAGCATACCTTGTATTTTCCATCAGAGGAGCCGCACCACCTAATAATATCCTTATCAAGGGAAGGGAAAAAAGACCTTTTGTTGAGAATGTCAGTAAATAAGTCCTTCTGAAACTGATTCAAGTCGAGCTCGTCCAAGGAGTTCCATTTCCACTTAGAAATACCATTTTTTAGGATCGGATAACCATAATCACATATATTATGCCCCCAGAGGTGACATGTTACCTCCATAACAGGATGTAGAGAGGGGATGTGACATAGAGTAGCTTCACCCGACCAACAATCAAACCAGAAGGAAGCATCCTTGCCATTCCTGACCTCCCAGGTAACTTGATCGCTTATGATATCCCTGTTGTCCAAAATGAAATTCCAGATAGCCGAACCCCTGGGAGGGTTGTTGATAGTCAGAATCCGCTTAGGTTCAAGGGAGTCTAGATATTTATGTTTCAGGAGCCTTGCCCATTTTTGCTTCCCGCTGCTACAAATTTCCCAAACCAGTTTAGCACCCATTGCTAAATTCATAATTGATATTTGGCGAATACCGGTACCATCTACCATTTTTGGTTGACAGATCTTTTTCCAAGCTATCAGGGGAAATTTACCTTTATCATCCGACCCATTCCAAAGGAAATTTCTCATTAGAGAAATCAATTCTTCTTCAACTGCCATCGGTAATAGTAGGCAAGCCATAGAAAAAATCGATAGCGCTGAGAGGACCGACTTTATCATAGTGAGTTTCCCAGCAGAAGATAACCACTTGCCTTTCCAAGTTGCAAGCTTGGATTTGCACTTATCAATGAGGTGCTTCCAGTAGTGAGCTCTGTTACTACCAATGAAGAGCGGGGTACCAAGAAATTTCCCAGGGAAATTAGCAACCCTGAGATTGAGAATCCTTGATAATATCGTTTGCAAGTTGAGTGGAGTGTTAACGAAAAACACTTCAGATTTGTGCTAGTTGATTTCCTGTCCAGAAGCCAAACAGTAGTCATCAAGGCAAGTTTTGATTGATCCGGCTTCACACCTACAAGCCGATCCAAATAGAATGGTGTCATCAGCAAACTGAAGATGAGTTGTTTTTTCAACCCCTGTTGCCACATTAACTCCTACCCAGCGACCATTTTGCTGGAGAGCTCTTATGGATCGACCTAAGGCTTTAGCCATTATGATAGACAAAAAAGGTGATAATGGATCACCTTGTCTAATACCTCTTGTCAAAGAGAAGAAACCATGGGATGATCCATTGACTAGAATCGAGAATTTGGGGGAAGAGAGACAACTCGTGACCCAAGTGAGCCATTCCTTGCAGAAATCAAATTTATTGAGAACATTAAATAAGAAATCCCTGTCCACCATGTCATAAGCTTTCAAGATGTCCAGTTTTAAAATCATGCAGGAGTCCTTGGTTTTCCTAGCTGTGTGGAGTGTTTCATGAGCAACAATGATGCCTTCTACAATGGATCTTCCAAGGGAAAACCTGCTTTGTTCCTCTGATATGATGTGCGACAGGAGGGGCTTCAATATGTTAGCTATAATCTTTGTTACAATCTTATATACAGTATTGCATAGAGCGATAGGCCTGAAGTCACTCATCTGTTGCGAGTTTTGCTTCTTTGGGATTAGAGTCAAAAAGATGTGACTGATGGCCCCTAACATAGTCATCTTCTTTCTTGATTCTTCTACAGCAAGGTGTAAATCTCGAGCGATGATATCCGGATTCAATTGGAAGGTGGTTTTCCTTACTTTATCAATAGAAATGGGTGTACAAAGAGCTATATTTTGATTACCAGAAATGATGGATGGGATTGAGTTCAGAATTCTGGCTCTTGCTTCATGATCGACCTGGCGGTCACCATTCAACAGAGAGTCAAAGAAACTTACACCTTCCTGCGCAATGTCCTTGTAATTCCTGACAGTGACACCATTCGATCTCATAATCTCTGATATTTTGTTTCTATTACGATTGGCAATTGCCGATCGGTAGAAGAATTTGGTGTTTTTATCTCCTTTTAACCATAACTCCCTTGATTTTTGCCGCCAGTGGAATTCTTCACATCTAAGGATTTCATTTAAGTCATATTTGAGAAAGTTTTCTTTGATGAATAGCTCCTAAGTCATTCCTGAAGACGTAACAGAGTTGGTTCAATTTGCCACTTCCGCCATAATTATTAATTTCTCCATATGAATATTCTTGAAATGGTTATTATTCCATTCCTTGATCTAAACCTTAATATACTTGAGTTTTTTTTATTGAGAATGAGAAGTCTCGAATGATTCCTAAATATCGGCTCATTCCACCAAGCCGCTATTAGATCATGTAGTTCAGTAACTCTGAGCCATATTTTCTCAAACCGGAACGAAGTACCTCCCTCCGCTTGAGCCAAGGCGACCTCTAGACAGATCGGGTAGTGATATGATTTGGTGAGTGAAAGAATCAATGATTCTAAGGCTAGATTTTGGCCTAGCCAATCGCTAGAAATAAAGAAACGGTCAAGCCGTTCAACAATATCAGAGAAGCCCAACTTCTGGTTCGTCCATGTGAAAATTCAATTTTTCAGAACAATGTCTAAGAGGTGATTCTTCTCAACAAAGTCCAAGAAGTCTATTTGGGACGTACCAGTCCTCTGAATACCCCCACTTTTCTCAGTGTCAGAAAGGATTGCATGAAAATCGCCAGCTACCACACAACTGCCATCGATAATATTATTAAGCTTAAAGGATAGGATATCCCAGAGAGTCCGCTTGTCACCGACAAAAGAAGGTCCATACACATTGAAGAGATTGAAGTTCTCATTTCGTCCAAGAGTAGTGACCAATCAATGTTGCCAATACTTATCTTCTCCCACAAGTGAGATCTTAACATTCATGGGGTTCCAAATAATTCCCAAGCCACTGGAAGCTCCATCCGATTGCCTAAAAAACCCATTCCACTATTTCCAGACTCTCATTTTGGCCTCAATCTCAACCTTGCTCCATTTAGTTTCCTATAATAGCCAAATATCTCCATTGGTGTCATCAATCCGGTGCTTAATCAAGTGCCATTTGTCAGGGGCATTGATGCCCCTAACATTCCAAGATAAGAGTCTCATGGCTCCTGGGGAAGGGCAATTCCCTTCCCTAAATTAAGTTTGGTTTGACCACGGGCAACACTAGCTACTGCTAGCATGGCTTTTTTGGACTTGCGCCCCCGCACACCTTTTGGTTTAAAATTTGGTTTATCAATAGGCGAATCTGATTTTCCAAAACCTTTTAAGGAGCCCTCCATTATAAGCTCTAAGTCAGGTTCAAAGTCCTCCTCCCCCTCTGAGGAGGAGGTTTCAATTTCGCCATCTTCAAGATCAATACCAATCGGAGAGCCATTTTGCCCTCCTAGCACCCCTATAGTGTTATTCTCCATATCCTGAGAGGGTGAGTTTCCGTCTTCAATTGCCAATTGAATCCTAGGCACAAAGGGGGAGGGTGGAAGAGAGTCCGCAATCTTGGATTCAATGTCTGCCTGTAGGGATTTGGTCTTCTCCAATAGTGTGAGAAGATCTTGTTGGCTCTTGATTTGACCAGAGGAGGGGGGGGGGCTATGATAAAAGGGGTTGCCTCCATTGGTGTGACATTCTCCTTCTTAAGGGTATCATTGCAAAGGGCATGCCCAGAGTCATTGGTAATGAGAGGTTCCGGTTGTAGTTTAACCTCAATAGGAGATTGCATACATGAATAATTTTGCTCTATCGTAGCCGAGACATCACAGCTAATACCGACGTGATCCAAGGAGAAGCATTTAGGACAAATGTGCAATCGATCTTCCCTATCAATCTTTTGAATCAAGATCTTTCCAGCTCCAATAATTCTGACTTCATCAGGGATCTTGTTGACTTGATTTGTGCTAATACAAATTATGAGAAAGCTTCCCCATAGTTTATCTTCCAAGATATCATCAGTCAATACAAAGGTACCAAGGTTTTTGCATATGTCCTTAATGACATCAATGTGCCAATAATTCGAGGGACAATTATACAGTCTTATCCATACCTTGCTATCTGGCAAGACATATGTCTGGGGATTGAAATTGGGCTGCCAATTGATGATGCGAACTTCAATGCCATCTAGGATATATGGACCTCTGTTTCTAGCTTGTCATTGCTCTTTATTGTTCATAAATTCAATCATATAGAAATCATTCATGAGAATATTAATATTAATCTCATTTCCCCACTGCGCTCTACACCAGGATTCAAAGCTGACCTTAATCCACTTTCCACCACCCCACTTGATAAAAAGGCAAGACTCAAGCAAATTTGACCAAGCAAAATTAATTTTATTTTCATCTAGGAAGATAGTGGGTCTTGGAGTTTTACTTACTAGTTTGTGAAAATGATGCCACTGAGAGAGGGAGCCTGCTTTCCGAAAATCTTGGCGTCTTTCCTGATTTGATCGAGGGTTCCGATTTATCAGACGGTAGTTAGATCTCCAAAACCTTGCTTGATCTGCCTTAGAATTTCTTTGCCTGAAGTGCCCATTCCAATTTTGGAAATTACTGTGATCAGTCCGGGGAGCCAAAAAAGATTCGGTATAAGGGATGTTTCTCTCGAGCGATGCATTGGAAATGTTAGGTTTAGGTGGTGGATGCCAGTTTCTGGGGCCCTCAGATACAAGATGGTTAGCCTTGCGGAACCAACCTTTGTTGTTCCAACTGAACCCATTCGCCTTCCACTTGTGCGGGTCAATAGGGCACAAATTACCACTTGAATAGGGGTTTCCATGGTTTAACCGCGGATTGGAATTTTTGGAGCCCTGAAACCTATCTGTTACCCTCGCTTTGTCTGGTTCCTGGACCGCTTGCATTCGACTAGTCTTAATGGGGAAAGAAATGTCCGCTTCATCGTTCTAGGAGCCAACCTTCGTGGACTGGGAGCCAGAATACCTCGGATTGGTGACCCTATTCTGTTTGCCAGCGCCGCTCCTGCTACCATCTAGTGCCACCATTTTGCCAAAATTTTCATGAGAAGTATATAATTTTTATTGCTTGTTTCAGATCTAATTTATATTTCTTTATTCTTAGTTAATTGAGTCAAGTGGTACTAAAAATTCTTCTATTACTCACTAGCATGGTATTGTTAAATTGGTCTCAATTCCATAATTTTTTTACGAATTTTCCGAGGGGGCATATTTACACCCTAAGCATCGTTGGGGCAATATTGGGGCAAAAAAAATTATTTTTCTTTGAAACAATGTCATTTCGACATTGTATCAAAGAGTAGCAAAGGTAGACACCTAAAAATGTCTTATCACTTGTACACTAATTATTCGTCTTTATTAGTTAAATAATTCTTTAATTCTTTAATTACTCTAATCGATCTTATTTTTCAAAACTAATTTAATCATCACTCTTCATATCACTAATTATTCAATTTCCCCCCCTTTATCAAGTCATCATTTAACCCTTCCTCAAATATTAATTATTTAGTTTTTTAAATTAAATAATCCTTATTATTTAATTAATTAATTAATTTAATTACATTTCTCCTAAATTCCAATTTCACCAAATTTCAAGTAAATGTGCATTTCAATTTCATCATTCAAAAATTAAAATGAAAATGAATTTCAATTCAAAAGTCCTACAACACATGTTGAAAATCATGACCAGTCAATCAAATCAATTAACTAACCAGCTAACTCTCCAATCTCCACTTTAACTCCCAATCACCTTTTTCTAACAAACCAATCAATTCAGCCATCTCTCTAGTCAATTCAATTAACTAGCTAATCTACCTAGTTATCTATCCAATCTAATTAGTCATCTCTCCAATCTATCCACTTAACAAATCAATCAAAGGAATTAATTGATCAATCAAATTAGTTTAATTGTCAATCACCACTTGAGTTCCATTTCTCACCCAATCTTCCCCAAAATTTTATAAAAGCAACACCAATTCTCCATTTTCAACAATCACGAACTTTGAATCTTTGTGCCATATGCAGGTAACCAGTGCGATATCCGAGAGCCATCATAACTCGAGGAAGAGAAGGACAATGGAAGCAACATGGATAATAGGGAGTTTTAATTACATTAATTTGATTGAAATCTCTTATTAGGTTAAATAATTGCATTGAATTATGTTTAGGATTGCTTTAATAGTTAAGGATTCGTGATTTCCTTATACCCTATTTAGCTTGATTTCCCTTAATGATTTTAGACATGAAAATAGGTATAATGTGATACAAGTATAGGGATACATTATTTAATGGGTATATTTTGTAGTAAGGTAATTATTTAATCATTGTATTATCTATCAATTCAATAGCTTGAGGAAACAATCTTAGTCTTATAGAACCAACAGTGAAGGAGGTTTTAACCACATCAATAATTGATTTTAAGTTGTCAAACCTAAATATTGGTTTCATGATACTTTTCCTAGATTTGGCAGTTGAGAGATTGTATTGTCCTAAATTGTACTCGCCTACAATTTTGTCCTCACATAGGCCTCACTTTGGTGTTCGTCTTCTAAGGCTTGATTAAACAATTGTTTCTGCTCACACCAATTACCAAACTCAATCTTTTCACTACCTGCACTTTCTCCCCACTTTATCCTAGAGCCTTGATGTCCAGGACCATGGCACTGGGCACCACGGTCCTCTTAGAAAGGGCCCATTTTGGGGCCTCATAATGGTCACCCAATTTGGGCGGGGACCTAGATCCCATGTCAACCTGTGTTGGAAATTCAATTTGTTTTTTGACAAACAAGTATAAAAGGAGGTCCATCCCTCTCATTTCAAACCTAACAAATTCGAGATCTCATTTTACACCGTAGACACCTAAAACTGGCACAATAAATTAAGTAAATTTTATTCATTTAATTATCCTAAATTTTTCTAATTAATTAAATTAAGATTTAATTAATATCCATATTCTTCTAAATTGACCTTTTTAAGATTTAATTAATATCCATATTCTTCTAAATTGACCTTTTTAAGATTTAATTAATATACCCTTCTTCTATCTAAGCCATTTAATTAAATACCCCCCCCCCCCCTTCTAGCCATTTTAATTAAAATATCAATTTATTTCCTTTCCCATTTTAATTAAATTTACATTTAATTAAATCCCCCCCCCCACTTGCAAAATACTACAAATGCAAGTTGCATCCTCTTTTTGGCTAAATTAAATCTTTTTAATTTACTAAAATTCCTATTTTCCCTCAACCACTTGCCAAATCCTACATTTTCCACTTGCCCTCCTAATTTCTTCTAGAATCCCTCTAATCCTCCATTAATTAGCCTAATTCTCCTCATCATGTCCAATCCCTAAATTTGGGGGAGTCACTTCCCCAAATTTGGAGAAAGTCTTCAAAATGCATTTAAGACCTCCTCCTTTCAACAAGGTAACTTGTTGAGCACCCCCAAATTTTTAAGGCTCATACAAATTTGTCCCCTAGACCACTAGTGGTTTTACTCTTGGAGCAAGCTAACCTCCAAAGTCTTCAAAAGACATTTAAGGCTCTTACAAGCCAACACCCCTAACCCATGATGGTTGTCCACTTGACCATCTGTTATCCTTGCACGAGAGTTTACCTCTTGGACAATAGCCTACTTCCTTGAATAAAAGCATTATCCAATGATGTCACCTCTTGAAGCCTTCCTTAATGCTTAATTAGCATATAATGCTTGCTTAGCATCTCTCAAGCCCTCTCAAGATGATATTTGTCAACTTGGGATTGGATTGAATCCCTCACATAGATTGATAACTTTCAATCCTAGCCCTTGTTGAGATTACTCAATCTCAACCATCCATTTCTCTATTTTCTCTATAAATAGAGCCTATTTCTTCAATATAAGGAATCCCATCCACTTCTATTACATCCAATCTATAGTCTAATTGTGTTGTGTAGGTTATCAAGGAGCTCAATCCCCATCACCAAACATTTAGGCCATTTTGATTGCATTATAACTTAGTTTTTACATGTTAGAATATCTTACTAGCTTAATTTATATCATTTTCATAGCATTTTATTATCTCATCCTCATATTAGCCTAATTAGTTCACTTAATCTTTCAATTTGGAACTCATTTCATATCTCCATCTTGCATCTTGCATCTTTATCCATCATCTCATCTTAGCTAGGATCTTAGTTGTAGTCATTTTGATCCTAGAATCATCATTCATAACTCATTATCTAGGTTGTCATCTTGAGGATAAAGTGCTCTTCCAAGTGAGGGCCACCTTGAATCTTAGAGATCTTTAGAGATAGAGGAGCATGGGATGGGCTTAGCAATCTTGAGATTTCTTGGACTAACAATTAGATTAGTTTGCATTTTCGATATCTTGATTTCACTAACGTAATATCTCATGTGTGTGTATGATTTGTGTTTTCTTGCAGGTGCAGGCATCCCCCATATTTCATTCACACATCAATTGGTGCCCACCGTGGGGCAAGACCCCTAAAACCCAATTTTTCTAACAATTTTTCCACAGGTTCTTATGAGTTCATACGAGAGTTCCTGTTTTGTTGTATGGGTAGTTGTCATTTGTCGTATGGGCTTGTGAAGAAACTCATACGAGTTTTTGGTGAAGACAAAGAGTTGTTTTCTATGTTATTATATCCTTTGTCTCTTTTCTAAGCTCGTACGAGCTAATACTTGAACCCACACGAGTAAACTTTGTTCTTGTACAAGTAAACTATTTTGTCATATGGGAGTATTAGAATTGTCGTACGAGTAGGTGAGAAACCTCCTACGAGTTTCTTCTTTAACAGCGGAGATTTGTAACCGAGATTTGAGATTAGGCTTTGAGAAGCCCACCATGTGATTTTTTAATTTTCTGACTTGTGTTTTCTTGCAAGTCTAACAGTTTGATGCAGGATTGAAGAAGTTAAAGTAGGATTTGCATTTAATTTTTCTAGGTTTTTCAAAGTTGGCTAAAATTAACTCATTTTTATTTTCAAGCTAAAAAGAACCTCATTAAGTTTCAATTGGTGAAAGAATCTCACATTTCAATAAAAGAATCAAATTTGCAAGGTTAAAAGAACAAACAACTTCACATTTTCCTTCTTGCAAGTCAGGTTCACACTTCAAATTTTGGGGTTATAAAAAGAACAACAACAATCTTTTATTTTCTTGCAAAGGTTAAAATTCACAATCAATACTTGTTTGCAAGATTTAAAAGAACAATCCACATTTCATTTTGCAAAGCGATTTCCATCTCAAAGCAACGTGCATTATTTTAAGTTGACTAGGATTTCATTTCCTAGATTAAACAAACAAATTGATTTGTGAGACTAAAAAGAACACCATGCTTGTTGGAGCAACATCTCCAAATAGGTCTTAGCCAATAATTTCTTTGGAAGGATAAAAAGAAATTTTCTTTTCTTTTCTTGAAAGTGGTAGGTATATGCTCTCCCTTAATTGGGTGACCAAAAAATCAAACCACTCTTTCATGCTTTCTTTTACTTCAAGAACTTAAAACCTTTAGAAGGCATGCCCTCCCGAGTTGCCCTTAGAGCGCCATTAATACTGGTGAGAGGGGAGCGACCTAAGTGGGAAATGATTTTATCGCCAATTGTTCCAACCCACTATAATCAAATGTGGAGGCTAACGAAAGTCCCCTCCAATGGTTTTGCTCAGTGATTAGCCTTCCCCCAGTATCTTTAAGATACGTAAAGCCTTTGTTCTAAATGTTGGGAAGCCTCCCAAGGGAGTTTATCACTGAAGATTGAATGGAAGCCTGATTACAAACCATAGAAATAGAGACTTTGAGCCGAGTCAATTGCCAAACATTGGCAATATCATAGTTCAAGGGTGGGGAAGAATCCGCTCCCAATATTACTCACCATTTATCTCCCAAGATAACTACTCAATTGTGAAGCAATTCACTTTGGGTTAATTTCTGGCAAAAGGCAAAAAAATGGGCACCCTCTAGGGGGTGACAAGGCTGTTTGAGCTGACGGAGTATCGAGACTAGTGGGCTATGATATTGTCAATGACCTTTGAATAAAGAGTCTATCTAATGTGTCTTTTGTTGTAAATCAAACTAGTGCAAACATCAGAGATTTGAAAACATCCTCACAAAAACATACACTCAATGTTTAGAATAGAGATAACCATTTTTTTCAGGTGTGCTATGTCATCTTATCATTAAAATATCTTGCAAGTTACAAATCAACCAATACAACAATCAATTAAAAACAAAAAGCAAAGAGCAACCTTAGAGAGAAGAGAATTTCCTACTCCAATTGAGCACCTTTAGAAGGAGGTATCAAATCTCCAGTTATCTTAGATAAGATTTTATCCAATAAGATTAAGGAGTATCAAAATAGTGATCAAAGGTTCCACCATCCAACGAATTCTATCAAAACAATACCTAGTTATGTCCTCAGGTTGTCAAATTAAGTTTTTAGATCATGAAACTTGACTCATATCATTTGACACACTTTGTCGTAGAGGTGAATCAAGCTAAACCTCTACTTGACAAGTAAATTTGAGTATCCAAAACAAAGTATCCATATCCAACATCAACATCAACATTTAATCATTTTGTATGACCACTCCCCATATTTTGAGAAGAAGAAGTCTTCATCAAAAGACTAAGTTGAAGAAGAGACAACCTGGTTCTAAGTCACTTATCAAGAGGAGTAAATTTCTCTACATCAACCATCAGCTCTTTACATCACATCATGCATTCCTATGTCATATGCCGTTGTATATCCAAGGAAAAACCAACAAATTTGACAAAGAGACTTTAAGAAGTAGGGCTTACATTCAGAAAGAAACATTCAACCAACGCCTTAATAGTGGAGGAAGGATTAACCCCACTTTGTTTCCAAAGTTTCTTATCACTTACAGCGAGGCTCGACCTGAGCCACCAACTCCACCAAGAACCCCAATAGAAGAAGAAGAATTCACTACGGTAGAGATATGTTAATGCCCGCTATCACTCGTTCTCATAAAAACAAAAAGAAGGAATCACAACCAGAATCAAGTATGAGTCGTAGACTGTCCAATCCTTTTGATGAATATGCAAATATGAGAGAAACAAAGATCACCGATGAACTTCTCCAAGAATGTCAAGAAAATGTAGCTTTCCAAAAATTTGTAGAAAGACTTATGGAAACGAATAAACAAAATATCTACTCATGCTAACTAGAAAAGGAGTCAATATTCCTAAGGATTTTGACACAGAAAACTTAAGGAATACATATGAGAGAATTTCAAGAACAAGAGCGAGAAACTATGCTTATCAAAAACAACAAAGAGAAGAAGAGACACATGATCAAGAAAACATACGCAGCCAAGATCACACCCATGAACAAGAGAACACTCAAGACCATGCCCGCAATTAGGATAATCTTAATGAACGAGGGGAAGCTCCCCATCGAAGGACAAATGTTTCCCTAGTTGCTCTTACTCAACAACTCCGAACACTTCAAAGACAAATGTAGGAAATGCAACAAGGGACCACGGTACGATATTCATTAGATGACATTTGTCCTCATCCTTTTGATAGGATATTGAACATGGTACCTTTTCCCCCAAATTTAGATATACCTAAGTATGACAAATATGATAGAAATAGTGATCCCCGTGATCATGTTTGAGAATTTTGTACCATGAGCTTAGAGTTTGCTCACAATAACACATACTTAAGGAGATTATTCCCAAGAATTTTGGGAGGGAAAACAATGGAGTGGTTGTCAAGACTCACATCTCCCATCAGATCATTTGATGAGTTGGTGAAAAAATTCATAACACAATACTCCTATAACATCCAACACGCAATCACCATGGTGGATGTGTGTAACACAAAACAAAAGAACAATGAAACATTCATGGTGTTTCTACAACGATGGAGGCGCATGGTCTCAACATATCCATGAGATGTGTCTGAAAAGGAAAAGATAGAAGTCTCCATAGACAATCTAAATAGTGAGATGAGTTATCAACTCAAACTACAATGTATACCATCTTTTACAAAATTAATAGAAAATGGTATCCAAGTAGAGGAAGCTTCCATCAAGAAAGGAACATTTAAGTTCTTTAAGGAAGGTGTTAATTCATCAAACAATAACACCTTTAACAATCAAAACAATAACAACAATTCAGATAAGTCCACATTTTGGACAAGGAACAAAAACATTGTTAATGATGGGGAAATCGATGCCAATAATGTAAATCCTAAACAACCAGTGTTGACTTTATTAGGCAACCCACCATCCAATAATGATTAAAAAAGTGCTAATCAAGGCACTAACACTTATCAACAAAATACCAACCAAGGAGCTTCAACATCAAACAACAAGAAGAATTACCAAGGCAACAACAACAACAACCAAGGGAACCACACAAACCAAAGAGGCAACACTAATACTTTCCCCTATCGATGAATATACATGCCATTAGGACAAACCTTGGAATCAGTGTTTCAAGAATAATTGGCGAATAAGATCATCACATTGCGAACCACAAGCAACTTTGAACCCCAAGTCAAACCACCATGGTGGAATGATTCACATTATTGTGATTATCATCGAAACAGGGGGCATAACACAAATGATTGCATGAGGCGGAAGAACATAGTTCAAGACATGATAGACAAGGGCGACTTAACGATCGATGTCCATAAAACCAATTATGACCATGAAGCTTTCAAAAATCCTCTTCCTAATTACGACAAGGGAGGAGCATCAATATCAAACAACACCAAAGGAGCTCATATTAATCACATATACGAAAACATCATCAATCACATATCAACATATGACAATCAAGTAAATGTCATAAAAATCAAAGACAAAAAGAACATGCATCGATAAATGTGACAACAAGAGTGCAAAAATATGTCTTGAAAGGGAACACATCAAAATCAACAACTCTCCCCAAGACTCAATATAACTTGGTCGACCAACTACGAAGAACTCCCGCTCAGATATCTATTCCTGAGTTACTCAAACTTTCACCAAAACACAAGGATATCTTGGAGCAAGCTCTTATCAAAACAATCGTTCCAAATAATCTAAATATTAATCGATTCCAAGCCATGGTGGCCCATATGACGGTGCCACACAACATATATTTTTCTGAACTTGATGATGTCTCTTTGAATCATTCGCATAATAATCCACTACATATCGAGGTCTTAGTCTATAAACATTGGGTAAAAAGAGTATTAATAGATGGAGGAGTTGGACTAAACATATGTACTCTAAAGCTTATCCGTGCATTGGGCTTCTCTAGGCAGTCTATTGATCCTGAAAAAGAAAATCACTATCAAAGCTTATGATGATGATGGGAGATCATCCAAAAGAACTGTAATACTACCCATTCAGGTAGGTCCCATACAAAAAGACACAATGTGCCATATCTTGGATATAGACTTGACATACAATTTACTATTGGATCGTCCATGGATCCATTAAATGCAAGCGGTGCCTTCCACGTACCACCAATGTATCAAGTTCCCCTACAATGAACAGGAAATTTTAATATCTGCTAAAAAAACCCTTTTCAGTATTGCAATGCTATGGGGGCTGTGTGTGTGTGTGAAAAAGTGGCATAAGGATCTATATCTGTAGGACACAACACTTCAATTAAGTCATTACATGTATGGTTAGACAAATATAAGCATGAATAATAAAACCATAACAAATCGACCAATTGCCTTCTAAAAGGTGCGAGTATAAGATTGCTCTCAGATTTTTATAAGCAATACCAGTGACTAGACTACACCAAGACAAAGTATTTAATCTATATGATATTAAACTATATGGATGAAAGATGGATGAATAATTCAAGCAATAGAGAATTCAAGCAATAATGGATTCAAGCAATATGGATGCAAATAATCTAAAAAAAACACAATGTATTCAATGACTCCAAAGCAAAAATCAGCATAATAATAATCTCCAAGCGTGTTCTCAAAAATCTCTGGGGTAAATTGGATGAGAGCTAAAGGCTGAATTTATAGAGAATTACAAGAGAGATAATGAAAAAGCTCAATTTAGGATTAATTGAAAATAATTGAGAAATCATGTTTAGTTAACTTTGAGATAGATTCCAATTATAGTTTAATTGAAATGCATTTAGATAGGAAGTTCAAGTTGCATTAGAAATAAGAATTAATTAATTCCATGCATCTGTGATAAAAATAGATAATTCTTTGATTTATTCAAGAAAAAGAGTCTTTTCAATGCAACTGAACTTCTTTTTCTGAAAAGCTTTGAGTTCCAATTTTAGAGAATGATCAATAATTCATTTAATTGCTTTTATGATTTCAAGTTCTAAATTTAGAAATAATAGCTCAAGTTTGATTTCTCTCTCAATTCAATTATTTTATTTTATTTTCAATTCAACTCTTGCTTTGTAATTAATTCCTCTTTTGTAATAAATTAATTATTTTTTACATGATTAAATGGCAAATTTATTAATTAAATAAATATGCAAGGATATTTAATAGGATAATTGATTAAAAAATGATTTTCTTGGAATGATTCAATTAATTAAATAAATATTTAATTAATATTGAGTAATTGACTTGCCACGTGATATTTGATGATTGAAGAATTAATAATGTGCTCAGGATTGATTTAATTGCCTTTGGTTAGGACCTTGGTGATGTTGTCGAGATTAGGGGCCCATGGTTTAGATGACCATTTTTAGGGTATTACATTTGCCCCTCTTTGAATTAATGTGTGAGCAACGCGTTGGTTCAAAGAATACATTGATGTCTAGGAGATGCCAGTTCTAAACTTGATTGATCATGAACCAAATGAAGAGCAAGGTGTTTAGCTTGATTTGAAGCGGTGAAGTTGAACAACGTCTGATTAAAGCGATATCGATCCCGAACTTGATTGAACTAGGAATGATAGAGAGCAAAGATACCAAACTTGAACTTGATTGATCAGGAAGCGGATCTTACTGATCTAGAACTTGATTGAACTAGACACATCGAGTGAAGATAAAATCGATCTTGAACTTGATGGATCAAGATATGATGAGTGAAGATAAACTGTCCAGCTTGATTCGATGCGATGAAACTGAACACCTACTTAGATCAAGCGTGTGATTGAAGATACTCTTTAAACCCTTGATTGAGTTTAAACGAATAATTAGCTTGATGAAAAGTGATGAAATTGATTAACGTTAAGAGATTGATTCAAATGAAGACAAATATCAGCTTGATTTGAAGCGATGAAACTGATATGCCCCTAGCGATTGAATTTGATTCAAATGAACAAGAGATCTCAACTTGATATAAAGCGATGAAGCTAAGATGCCCCTTAGCAATAAGAATGTGTTTGATTTTCTTTAGTTGGAAGATATTTTTGCTTGACTTTTGATGAAGATTTGAAAAATTTCTCAACTTTCAAGATGTGAGGTCATGAGTATGCCCCCTCAGGAGCGAAATCGAAAGATAGCAAGGGTACATGGTTATAAGCAATTTTTAGCGATGATAGTGATTTGAGCACAAATTGATTCAGAGGAATATTTGAAAATTTGGCGTTGATTGATAAGAAATTGAGCGCAAAGTTTTTTTGTAGAATGAAATTGAGATACAATGTCGATTACTGAGAAATTGAGCGCAATGCAGAAGAAAGAATGAGCATTTGATGAAAAGCGCTAAGTGGTCCAAATTTTGCAAAATTGACTAGCAAAATGATCTCGAATTTCGATTTCGATCCCGAAAATGGAATCAGAATGGGCAAATTAGCTAAGGGTACAATTTTCATGTCCATTGGAGCAAGTTGAAAAATTAGGGTTTTGGCTATAGAAGGGGCAAAAGTGTCATTTTCAATTCATTTTAACCTCCCAAGTTTGAAAATTCAAAGAGCCTTCTGCGAAGAAAAATGGTGGTTCCCACTCGTAAGCATCGATTCGAGCGCTAGAGATGATATAATCGACCCCGAAACTATGAGTCAGTGGTAAGTGATCGATCTTAAGCCTCTTTATGTTCTCAATTTTGAATTTTTTTGTTGATTTTTCAAGTTTTTGGCACGTTGAAGTTGGGTTTTAACGTTTTGTCGTGCGAGACAGGATCCTATCTTGTACGACAAACTGTTAAAGTTTGTTTTGTCATTTAGGCTCATTAGTTTTGTCGTGTGACACCTACCCTTCTATCGTATGACAACATTCATAAGAGACCATTTTGTCGTCAGAAGTCTATTCTTGTGTAATATGAGGATCTTTTGTCGTACAGAGCCCAATCCTGACTCGTACGAGTTTCTGCCCTTCTGTGTTTTGTCGTTTGGAAAACAATGAGCATTTTTTAAGGTCTATTTGACTTGGCAATTAACGTAGTTGAATTTGCGTGATGTTTTACTTCTCTTGTAGTCTTATTTGGAATGTTTTCTAATGCTTCGTTGTTTGATTTTTGCAAGTTTGATTGCATCATGTTCTTTTCAGATGCGTCTATCAACCCACTATGACATTAGTTCAATAGTTGTTAGATGTTGAGCAGACACATATTGATTTGTGCGGTTTCACCCACCTTCTTAGGTTACCCGATATCCATGTGAATCACAGGATGCTCACAGCGTTAGTAGAGAGATTTCATTCTGAGCATAACACCTTCCATTTGCCAATTGGGGAGATGACCATCACTCCCGAGGATGTTTATAGGATTCTCCGTATCTCTTTTTTTGGGGGTATGGTAGATTATGATGCAACACATCTTCCTGGATTACAGGCTGTCAGATGTGTATTTAGGGATCTAGATATCTTGACATGTTCTATCAGTTGGGACATTATGATGAGCAGGTACAGTGAGGAGTTTCCTCTGGCTTGCGTCCTAGCAGGTTTTATCGGCTGCTTTCTGATGCCGGATAGGGGACAACATGGATTCCTTTGTGGATGGGGCAAGATGCTAGAGAGACTTGTGGAGACCCCTCAGAGACTAGGTTGGGGCTCTTGTATATTAGCACACATGTATTGCAAGATGCATGAGATCGTCTTTCAGGAGGGGAAGAGTATGGTTGCAAGAGTTTTAATATTATAGGTATGGGCTTGGGAGCACATCCTAGTTTGTAGGCCAATTATAGATGATGACAGGGAGCCTGGTCAACCGATTGTGTATAGGTATTTTGGATATGTTACTCAGCTCCATTTGGGTAAGACATATTTTTGGAGATGACAGCTAGATGATTTGATAACTGTGGTATGGAGACCTTATAGGGGCTTAGAGCCATGGGATGACTGGAGGATCGTGCACAGAGACCTGTTTGTTATGCGCCCACTTATTGGCAGATCGCAGACTATGGTGGAGTGATTTGTGGTATCTCGAGTGATGAGGCAGTATGGAAGGCCTCTGGGGATCTCGCAGGAGTTCACAACGTACATGAGATATGTTGATGAGGAGAGGCGGGGATGGGCACTGAGGTTATCTTATGCCTTGAGTATGCAAGAGTTGATTGGATTGTAGTGACTCCGGTGGGACTACATGGGTGATATTGCAGATGTGGAGGTATTGCCCTAGTACAAGGATTAGTTCCAGCAACATCCATTCCCTAGATTTTCTGATCCGACAGAGTAGGCATCTTGTATTGAGGAGGTTGAGGATGATGCCCCCGCAGAGGGGCAGGGACAGGGCTAGAGATAGGGAAAGGGACAGAGAGCCGAGGCTCCAAGGCATTAGGTGGCGATCCTGGTGCTAGTAGCAGCAGGGATCCAGCTGGGGTTAGACAACAGAGGGGTGAGGTCAGATCCCTAGGGAGTGTAGGTGTGAGGTTGGGTGGAAATGAGGAGGAGCGAGTAGCACCAAGACAAGTCCAACAGAGACGGGAGGAGTAAGGTGGAGCTAGAGGTGGAGATGGGGGTGGAGAGCCTACAAGAGAGTAGGGGGCCGAAACAGCACGATCGATGAGGGTACATCTAGTGGATCTGCAGTCACAGTTGATAGTGGCTAAGACTCAATTGGCGAAGCGAGATCGATAGCTAGCAGAACTTAGGGCAAAGCGAGATCGTCAGCTGGTGGAGCTTAGAGTAGAGCGCGATAGTCAGGTTGCGGCGATGAGAGCAGAGCGAGACACTCTTCAGCAGGAGGTTTTGTGTTGGCATTTTTGATGATTATGTTGTAATTGTCATTGATGGTCACACACTTGCTATGAGATCACTTTTTGAATGTATGAATTATATTCAACCGGTAGTTGTTCCAAACTGGTATCATGTGTTAGTCTTTAGACTATCGGTGTTTTGTAGAAAGTGTTTACCGATCTCAAGTAGTATGAAGACCCCAAGCGGTTCGAGGATCTCAAGCAACATGAAGGATCAAAGCGGCAGAACAAATATTTCCCAGTCTTCATTTTTGACAAACCGACAACTGGTATTTTACGTAAACTGGTATTTTGTATGAACCGGTAATACTCTGTGATGAGTTACCAACTGGCATTTTGCGATGAGTTACTATCCACCGATTGTTTGGCGGTGCCGACACTCTGGCGGTGCTTTTTGTGTCGTGTTACCAAATATGTCTAGATGCGCTGAACCTAGAAAATTGTATTGTAAACCTATTGGACCGACATGAAATTAGATTCCTTTATAAGGACATCATGTCTAGGGTTTTAGGTGGTTGTAAGGGTTTTTTTAAGTAGTTGATGAGTTTTTGTAAGTGTGATAAGAGAAGAGAAGTTTAGGTCTGTGAGAGAAGGCAGAGTGTGAATGTGTTGAAGACTGAAGTAATGCAAGAATGAATTAAGAACGAGCTATCAAGGATCTGACCAAGCAATCTGTGCTATTTGCTAGATCACTTGTTGATTACTCACATCTTTGGCAAGTTAGAAACCCTTAACCGGGTAGGCCCAGAAAAGCCTTTGTAAATCCTCTAACAAGGTGGTTCACATCTGTGGATCTGAAATCCTCTCACAAGGTAGTCTTTAATTGGACTTATTTCCTAACATAGATTGAGATTCCTAATAGGATCTGTTCTGGTAAAGAACATTGTATGACCTTAACCGGTCTGACCTTAATCGATCTGGTTTCTATTCTGCAGATAGTTACTTGTGAGTTTCATCTCACCGTGGTTTTTCCCATTTGGGTTTCCACGTCAAATATCTTGTGTTATGGTGTTACTGCTCTTGTGGGTGAATGCCTTATTTGCTATTTGGTTTGCATGTGTGTCAACTGGTTTGTTTGTTAAACTATTTTACCAGTTTACTACTAGACTGTTTAAGTGTTTAAGTTCAGTATTTTTCGGTATACTAATTCACCCCCCCCTCTTAGTATTCATCAATTGGTATCAGAGCCAACCTTTCTATAAGTCTAACCACTTGGAAAGAGATATGGGGGAATACACTGTGAGGGAACTTACTCATCGGCTCACTGAGTCTGAGCAAGCCTATGATGAACTTATGGTCAAATATAAGGCCTCTCAGGAAAAAAGAAGAGAGCATGCTGAAAAACTGATGGAGCTATCTGAAAATAGTTCTTCTGATGAAGCGGACATGGAAGCCCTAATTCAAGAGGTAGAAAATTTGAATGAATCCAATTCCAACCTGAGAAAAGAGTTGGAAGGACTAACTATCTGAATGTTCCAAGAGCTTGAGAACCAGAGGAAAGCTGAAGATCTGGTAAAAGACAAAGATCATGAAATCTCCAAGCTGAAGCAAGAGATTAGTGCACTTACCGCTCACCTTCATGAAAGCAAAATGGAAAAAGAAGAAGTGCAAGGTGAACTAAACATGGCTATCTCTGAGAATGCAACCTTGAAGGAATCCAATGCTGCCATTTCCAAAGAACTCACAGAGTCAAAAGAAATACTTGCCAAATTTAATAAGAGCTCTGTCAAGCTAGAGCAGAAGCTTGAATCAGCTAAACCGGTAAAGAATACCAATGGACTTGGTTTCTCTGAATATGAGGAAGGTGAGACCTCTAGAACAAAAAGTGGAGCATCAAAGAAACAATCGACATCAAAGGATAAAGGTAAGCAAAAGTTCAAACTTGTTTGCTTTAACTGTCTCAAGGAAGGACACACTGCTAATGTATGTAGAAGTAAGGCTTACAATAATTTTCCTTATTTTCTAAACGATAAGCCTAGATCCAATAGATTCAATGGTAGTTGTTATGCATGCAGCAAGTTTGGGCATAGAGCATTTGAATGCAGGTTTGTCATGCACAATACCGGAAGGTATCCTCAAAGGAATCAAGGAGTTTTTCCTGAACCCTCTGGGAACCGGAACCCAAACCGATTTAATACCTATAGTCATCAGTCAGGTAGCGGTGGCTATCAAGCGGCAATCGGATGGAGAGCAATCTGTGTGATTTGTCATGGTCATGGTCACACTACTACAACATGCAGAAGGAAGAATGGAAACATGAATAATGGACATTAGAGAGCACCTGGAATGGTTTGCTATCACTACAACAAACCGGGTCATACAACAAGATTCTGTAGAGCAAGAAAGAGTATATAGGATGATATACCGGTCACTCCGGAAGGAAAGATTGATGTTGAAATTGTTCAGGTAGACATGAAGAAAACCTGGAAGAAGAAGCCTGAAGAAGTGATTCAAGTAGAACCGATTTCTGCACCCAGTGTGGAAGTCGCTGAACCGACAAACTAAGCATCAGAAAAGCTTAGGGGGAGCAAACGGTGAAATATCTCGAACCCCTGGTTGACATCGGTAAAAGACCTTAACCGGTATGTGATGCCTGTCAGTTGGCAAAACATCAAAAATGGTAAAAGGCAAACTAGGGTTTACGCCCTAATAATGGAGCATTTATTATGGTAGGTGGAGAATCTATTTAAAAGGAATTTTCAGATCATTTCTCACTTATCATTTTTTTAGCAAAGAAGTTTTTCAAGTGCAGAGCGAAGAAAAGTGATTTACATTGCGATTCAAAGAATTTATCAAAATCCTAAAGAAGAATCTGAAGCAAACATCTGTTGAAGGAGTGAAGAACGCAAAGCAGTATCTCAGCAATCGAAGGAGTGTGTGGCGAAGTTCAAATTGCGAAGCCCTAAA
The DNA here is from genome assembly GCF_030272615.1 of Cryptomeria japonica. Taxonomy (NCBI): domain Eukaryota; kingdom Viridiplantae; phylum Streptophyta; class Pinopsida; order Cupressales; family Cupressaceae; genus Cryptomeria; species Cryptomeria japonica. Next base: position 319,156,368 of record NC_081414.1, on the reverse strand, counting down.
TTTTGATCTACAAAGGTATTTTTCATAATTCTCTGTTTATCATGGCTTCCGCATCACATGCTAGCTCTACTGCACCCGTTGATTCTATGGACTTCATTCAACAAAAGTCAAAATACAATGCCCTGTCTCAAATACCCGTTGGTCTTATAGTGGAAGAAGGCATTTCTGATTACATAGACTGTAAAATCAAAGACCTGGGATCTCTTGTGATCCATTCCCAGTTAAGTCTATTTTGTGGAAAGGATAAGAAGATTAAACTAGAATTCAACATTCTGGAAAAGAAGAAACTTCACAACGCAACCTATTTTCTTGAAGAATTTTCGGATGATCACATTCGAATTATTCTGAGCAGGGTACACGGTGATAAGATGTACTTAGAGAGGATGCATGATATCACAATAGAAGTGATTCATGCCGTCACTGGTTTCTACAATGTCGGTGAAGTGCCAGCCCTAAGAAAGATTAGCAAGACATAAACGACTAAGCTCACCGGTTCTATGAGCGATTCATGAGGAATGACTGTCAATTCAATCAAGGACGATCTTGTCAAATATGCATGTATGGTGATAGGATACCAGACGTTCCATGCCAATAGAATCAACTCTGTCTCTGTTGTAGTGGTAAATGCCACCTACAGGATGATAAGGGAAGATGCATCGTTTGATCTGTGCACCGGTATGCAAAGACAACTCCTGTTGAACCTCAAGTCAATCAAACAGGACAATGCCCTGAAATTTAAGTTTGGACAACTATTGGTTGGGTTGTTTTCTACTTTCAAGACTATTTTCTAGGAGTAGGTGATATTCAGTGGTCTGCTAACCAATCGGTGACAAAGCAAATCAAGAAAAGCCTACAAGCGGTTGGAGCCAGCTATCTGGAAGTGTTGACAAATACTTTGATGAGTTCAGATGCAAGATGAGCCAAAGGATAAGAATATCTGGTGATATAGTTAAAAAGTATAAGGAAGACATCTGCTTCACCATCAAAGTTGATGAGTGCATAATGGAGGCGGTTGAGCCTAGACAGGAAGAAGTGGAACCAATGGGATATGAGGTAATGAATGACATGTTAGATGGGTATGCCTCTACCCTAATCGCCTTGCCCCTTGATCCAAAGGAAAAGAGAACTGGAACCTATTTGGAAAGGGTTACACCGGTTCAAGAACCCTTAGTAAAGAAGGGAAAGGCAGTGCCTTCAGCATCGACACTGGTTACTCCAGGAAGTCCCAAAGTGACCAAGCGGTCACCAGTAAAGAAGAAACCGGAAGTGGCACCTGCCAAAGTCTTTGAGAGGAAGCAAAAGACAAAAAGAAATTCACCAGACTTAGAGGACACTTTCTCTAAAGAACAGCCTAAAAAGACTAGGCAAACGAGGAAAAAGACAAAGAATGAACTGACAACATCTGCACCGGTAAATATTGATATTTCCTCTTACAAACCTTTGACACATTATCAAATAACAATTAAGAATATTAGAAGAAAAGTACTTGGTGATTTAAAAGAGTGCTTTGATGATTTTAATGATGATGAAAAGAAAGAAGTTGAACAAGAAGTTATCAATTATTTATGCATTAATGACCGGTGGCCATCAGAAATTAAATCTGAGGTGCCTGATTCTTTGTATAATTCTTTAGACAACAAGTGGCGCATTGCCATAGAAAAAGAACAAGAAATAAGAGAGGAAGTATTTGCACAATACTTTCCTGATGTACCTAAAATAGAACTGTATGAAGTGGTGGAGAAATATAAGGGCCTCTTCTTCATGAGAAGAAGAAGACTCCTATTATTGGAGGGAAAAGTTTCGGAAGTGGTCAAAGATACCCACTCCCTTGCTCAATCAGCTTTAAGACTGCATGAAGTGGCTGAAAGCAATAGGAAAGCTGAGCAAGAACCGAAAATCACTCAACCAGATGAAGTATATGATAGTGAAGGAGAACCAGTCACCACTCAAACAAAACTGATTGATGTTGATGCCTTAAACGGTGACAATGTTACTCCGGATGCACCAGAAGAAATAGAAGGTCAGGAGAAATAGGAAGAAGACAAGAGAAAATAGATAGAGGAAGAAAAAGAGAAACAGGAAGAAGACAAGAGAAAATAGACAGAGGAAGAAAAGGAGGAAGACAAGAGAAAACAGGCAGAGGAAGAGAAGAAGAAAAGGGAGATAGAAAAGACAAAATAGGCATAACAGGAAAAGAAGAAAGAGGATGAGAAGAAAAAGAAAGAGGAAGAAAAGAGAAAAGAAGAGGAAAATAAGAAACAAGAGGATGAGAAGAAGAAGAAGGAAGAAGAAAAGGAAGAGGAGAAGAGAAAGGAAGAGGAGAAGAAGAAGGAAGCGGAAAAGGAAGAGGAGAAGAGAAAGGAAGAGGAGAAGAAGAAGGAAGCGGAAAAGGAAGAGGAGAAGAGAAAGGAAGAGGAGAAGAAAAAGGATGAAGATGAAAATAAGCGGAAAGAAGAGGAGAAAAAGAAGACAGAAGAAGACAAGAAAAGAGACAATGAGAAGGAAGAAGCGACATAAAGCACTCAGATGGAGACTCCAAAGGCAACCGGTAGTCAAGCCAAACCAGCTGACATTACCAGTCCTATCAACCTCTAGTCTACAAATGAATTGGAGCTGCTGCAGAGCATTAAGCTTGCTCAAGAGCGGTTGGTTTCTCTAAGGAGGAAAAAGGAGGAAGATGTTATCCAAACTGTGGTGGAAACACTTACCAATTTGATACCCAGTACAAACCTCCCCAATACTGATTCCTCACTTGCTCGTTTAAAGCTTCTATGTACAGTTGTGGATGACCAGGTCCAAAGCCTAGAAGAAGTTGCAGAATCAAATGCCAAAAAGGAGCATGAAAAGACTCTGAACATTTCCTTGGTGAAGAAGTTGAATGAGCTTCGGTCAGAACTCCAAAAGACACAAAAGAACATCTGAGATGCAATGGATGAGGGCAATCTACTACTTAGCAAGATATGTCAACCTCATCTATTCTGTGATGATGTTCTCACTCAGAAGGACAAACTGCAATCTGATATGCAGTCATTTATTAGCACCTTCAAGATGACATATGATTGCTTTTCCACATATGGTCAAACTATTCACCGGATTCAAATCCAGTCTGGAAGAATAGAGGCAGAGATAAGCAACCAAACACGTAATTTGCAGGAACTTCAACTGATCCTACTACCACAACTGCAAATTCTCCAGAAATGCTATCTAAATCTTGATGCCCTAATGGTCACTCAAGAGATGAGCACGATAGATGCCATGGAAGAACAGGTCTCCCAGAAGCAAACAGAGAAAGAGGTGGCTACCTCCCTACTTGAGTCATGGTCCTTATCCATGAAGCAATTTTTGCAGGACTTTAAATCAATTTTTGACAAGTTTTACTCTTTACTGTCATAAACACTTATTATTTTAATGATAATGAAACAAGGGTTAGTCTGCAATGTTTTTGTCATTGTTGGCAAAGGGGGAGAAGTATATAAATTTTGATGTTTTGATGTATACTTTCATGTTTATCTCCGATAAAGAGTAGTATACATTGTATTTTCTACAAAAGGGATAGTGTATATGCTTAGGGGGAGTAATTTTGTTTATGGCATGATTTTGTAAAAACACTTAGATGTCAAAATTTTCCTAAGTGTTGCCATCAATGCCAAAGGGGGAGATTGTTGGCATTTTTGATGATTATGTTGTAATTGTCATTGATGGTCACACACTTGCTATGAGATCACCTTTTGAATGTATGAATTATATTCAACCGGTAATTGTTCCAAACCGGTATCATGTGTTAATCTTTAGACTATTGGTGTTTTGCAGAAAGTGTTTACCAATCTCAAGCGGTATGAAGACCCCAAGCGGTTTGAGGATCTCAAGCGGCACGAAGGATCAAAGTGGCAGAACACATATTTCCCAGTCTTCATTTTTGACAAACCGGCAACCGGTATTTTGCGTAAACCAGTATTTTGAATGAACCGTTAATATTTTGTGATGAGTTACCAACCGACATTTTGCGATGAGTTACTATCCACCGATTGTTTGGCGGTGCCGACACTCTAGCGGTGCTTTTTGTGTCGTGTTACCAAATATGTCTAGATGCACTGAACCTAGAAAATTGTATTGTAAACCTATTGGACCGACATGAAATCAAATTCCTTTATAAGGACATCATGTCTAGGGTTTTAGGTGGTTGTAAGGGTTTTTGAAAGTGGTTGATGAGTTTTTGTAAGTGTGATCAGAGAAGAGAAGTTTAGGTCTGTGAGAGAAGGCAAAGTGTGAATGTGTTGAAGACTGAAGTAATACAGGAATGCATTAAGAATGAGCTATCAAGGATCTAACCAAGCAATCTGTGCTATTTACTAGATCACTCACTTGTTGATTACTCACATCTTGGACAAGTTAGAAACCCTTAACCAGGTAGGCCCAGAAAAGCCTTTGTAAATCCTCTAACAAGGTGGTTCACATCTGTGGATCTAAAATCCTCTCACAAGGTAGTCTTTAATTGGACTTATCTCCTAACAGAGATTGAGATTTCTAATAGGATCTGTTCTGGTAAAGAACATTGTATGACCTTAACCGGTCTGACCTTAATCGGTCTGGTTTCTATTCTGCAGATAGTTACTTGTGAGTTTCATCTCACCGTGGTTTTTCCCATTTGGGTTTCCACGTCAAATATCTTGTGTTATGGTGTTACTGCTCCTATGGGTGAATGCCTTATTTGCTATTTGGTTTGCATGTGTGTCAACCGATTTGTTTGTTAAACTGTTTTACCGGTTTACTACTAGACTATTTAAGTGTTTAAGTTCAGTATTTTTCGGTATACTAATTCACCCCCCCTCTTAGTATTCATCATTTTGCACCAGATTAGTCGGGCGGCTTACTATGTTGCGGCTTACAGTGTAGCAGTTCCATTAGCGCAACAGGTTGTCCCCTACTCACAGTACATGGCACGGTCGGAGGGAGCTCAGGCACCTCATCAGGATCCCGATCAACATACTCCTCCTCCTCCACCCGACAATGAGGGAGAGACTGAGAGCTAGATATTCTTTTTGTAGCTCTGATATGTTTTTGTAGACACCCATTTTTTGTAGCCTATACGATTCTTGCTCCGATGGGAGTTTGTATATGTCATTTTGACATCATTTTGTACTGTAAGACTTTATATGATATATATATATATATATATATATATATATATATATATATATATATATATATATATATATATATATATATATATATATATATATATATATATATATATATATATATATATATGCGAGATCTGATTTGACTTCATCGTACTTGTGTTGATTCGCTTATGAGATGTTTTCTATATGCTTTATTCTATATGTATGCATTTCTTTTCAGTATGGATGTATGCAATGTGAATGAATATGGATGTCTATTTTTGTTTCTTTTCATATGCAAATAAATGATGAATGAGAATGAGTAACGAGTAATGCAAATTTTTATTTTTCTATGCAATAAGATGAATGCAAATGAGTAATAATGAAATGTATGAATCTATATAAAATGTTTATGTGTGCAGCTAACGTCTCAAAACACAAGTACTCGATCGAAGAAATGATGAAAAAGAGACCACTTAGCTAAGAAATGATGATGCTTCCAGCTCTCATTCAGAAAATAAAGAGATCATTATTATCATATCGAAATCACTCTAAATTCATAAAATACATAATGAAATGCAAAATGAGATGCAACCTAAACCTATTCACTGGATTTAAAATGCTTAAGATTCATCACCGAGCATAACGAACATAACAGGAATATTAGAGTTCCTTTCTTTTCAATGTGCAATTTTAATTATCTTGTCCGCAATGATCCTTTTTTCGTTCATATCCTTGGACAGATTTCGCAGGGACTCGAATTGCATCATAAAGAAATTCCCTAAAAATAGACAAAGGAATGATGTGGACCTCCCTATAACATTCAAATAAGTGGAGTCGAGGTATGTGTGGTGATTTCACCTTGATGTGAAGGCTCTTATCACAGACACCCAACTAATTAGATGTTTCCAGATCATTGGGATCATTCCTACAAGCAGAAAACAAATAAAATATTATGCCCCCAATCCTTGCTCCTCTTAGTCAAGATAGACTTCCTCGAGTTACTCAGAGGGATAATAATTGAAAACCAATATAAAAGACAACACACAAAGAAAATTTTCATGCATAACTCAAACTATTTAGTGATTGTTTTCGAATATGTTGTTTTGCTTGTTTACTCAGTGATAAAACTCTTTAGTAGTCAGGAGATAGGCTACTGACTTAGAGTGGACAACTAGGTTTCACTGACAAAAAGATGTCTTGGTTTGGACTGCTTAGGACATGTAATGTGCTCTGTCGATTAACCTAAGACTAGGACATTGATCAATTTCAAGCCATGAGGGTTCCAACGAACTGGGATGTCACAAAAGTGACTGAAATATATGTACAAGTGATAATAAAGATACTTGAAAGCGGGAAATGCCAACATTGTGTTGATAGATGGAGCGTTGAGTACAAGAGGCGCCCGTTTGCCAGGTTTTCACCTACTTGGCAGAGATTCATCATTTTTTTTTACCAAGGTGCCTGTTTACCAAGTTTTCACCAGGGCATTTTCTCTCTTTTTTCTTTTTTCAGGACTTTTTATAAGTCTTTTTCAGCTGTACAGGTTGCTGGAGCAGAGAATGCTAAGTGAAGAATTTATTCAAATGGATGATGTTAATCAGTTCACGAAGTTGTTCTCCATATGATGTTGAAATCTGATAGGCACCAGAGCCAAATACTGCAGTAACGATGTAGGGACCCAACCAATTGGGTTCAAACTTCCCTTTGTTGTCTTGAAACTGCTAATTTTTAGGATTTTCTCTCAGAACTAGGTCACCAACCTGAAATTCTCTTTGTCAAAATTTCTTGTTATATCCTCTGGACATTCTCTTTTGATATACTCTGAGATGATAAAATGCCACTTGCCGACACTCATCCAACAATTCAAGTTCTTGCAATCTAGATATTCTATATTCTTCATCAGTAATAAGACCTTACAAAGAAACTCTTAGAGATGGTATTTCCACTTCAATAGGTAATACTGCTTCGGACCCATACACCAAAGAATAAGGTGTAGCCCTAGTAGGTGTTCTGATACTTGTTCCATAAGCCCATAATGTAGGATTGCGTTGCAGATGTCAATCCTTCCCGGATTTGTTCACTGTTCTATGCAAGATAGTCAATAGGTTTTTTGTTAGATGCCTCGACTTGTCCATTACCTTGAGGGTAATATACTGATGACCAGTGTTGTTTAATTTTGAATTTCTCACAGAGCTCATCTAGATCTTTATTCTTGAACTGTCCTCCATTATCAGCCATGATGGACGAAGCTATCCCATACCTGCAGATGATATAGTTTAGGATGAAGAGAGCCACTTGTTTACCGGTTGCTTTGATGAGCGGAACCACTTCTACCCACTTAGTGAAATACTCAATGGTAGTTATGATAAATTTGTGTCTGTTAGATGATGCAGGATATATTTGCCCAATGAGATCAAAGGCCCATTGCTGAAAAGGCCAATGTGTAATGAAGGGTATGAGATCCCTTGCTGGAGCATGTATGAGATTTCCATGTAGCTAACATTTCTAACAAGTCTTAGCAAATTTAATAGCATCTTTTTCCATGTCTGGCCAGTAGTATCCAGCCCATAATAGTTTCCGAGCTAAAGTAAGACCATTCGAATGAGATCCACAAACACCTTCATGGACTTTCGATAATGCACATTTAGATTCTTCAATTTCTAGACATCTAAGTAATGTACTATCCAAACCTCATATAAATAGATCGTTAGAAATGATAACATACCACGAAGCATTTCGGGTTAGGTTTATTTTCTCATTACGGATAAGATTTTCAGGGATAATTTGGTCTCATGGATAAGAGTAGATGTGGCTATATCGAGATGAGTCATGTCCAATAATAGAAAAAATTATTTGGGTCTCAGGAGAATCATAGGCAGGGTAATGTAACTCTTCCATCAGGAATTTAAAGCGAAAATTGGATTCTTGCAACTCAGGTATAGATGCCAAGGTGGCCATAGCATCTGTTGCTCTGTTTGTGGATCTGGGAATCTGTTGGAATGATACAAAAGCAAAATACTTCTTAAGATCATCAACCATTCTCTTATAAGGAATTGATTTCTCATCTCAAGTCTGATATGTATCATTGATTTGATTGATGATCAGCTGAGAATCTCCATAGATGTATAATTCTGCAAGCTTCTATTCAATAGCTAGTTTTATCCCATTTACCAAAGCTTCCTATTCTGCAATGTAGTTTGTGCAAGGGAACAAAATCTTATAAGACTTTGGGATTGAATACTTCTAAGGAGTAATAAATAGTATTCCAGAACTGGAACCATTTTGAGTAAAAGACCCATTGAAGAACATCTTCCAGGGTTGTTGAGTAAGATGCATTATTGATTCATCTGGAAACTCTATATGCAGCGGTTGAGTGTCTTCAAGCAGAGCTTCAACAAGTTGATCAACAATTACTTATCCTTTTATGGCCTTGCGTTCCACATACTCAATATCAAATTATGTAAGGATCATGACCCATTTTGCCAATCTTTCTGTAAGTGTTGCTTTGTTGAGAAGGTATTTGAGCGGATCAATTTTAGCCACCAACTTGACTGAATGTGCTAACATGTAGTGTCTCAATTTTTTGTGATACAAAGACTAATGCCAAGCATGCTTTTTCTATTATAGTGTAGTTCATTTCATAAGACACTAATGTTCTGCTGATGTAATATATAGCTCGTTCCTTTTTATTGTCATCCTGTTGTGCCAGAAGTGCCCCAGTGATGAATCAGTTGCTGATATGTATAAGATCAATGGTTTTCCTTGAATTGGCAACATCAATATTGGTGGATTGGATAGGTATTCTTTGATTTGTTGAAGATGTTGTTCACATTCCTGGTCCCAGTTGTATATTACTCCTTTCCTCAATACTTTTGTGAAAGGTTGAGCTTTGTCTGCTAGCTGAGAAATGAAGCGTCTGATTGATTGGAGACGTCCCTGTAAACTTCTCATTTGGCTGATGTTCTTCGGAGGAGGCATTTCCATTATAGCTTGGACTTTCTCAGGATCAACCTTGATTCCATTCTTTGAAATGATATAGCCAAGTAATATTCCAGATGTCACTCCGAATGCATACTTTTTTGGATTTAACCGAAGTTTGAATTTTTCCATTCTATCTAGTATAGGGCCTAGCTCTTGAATATGCGTTGATCTCTTCATAGTCTTCACTAAGGTGTCATAAACATAATCTTCCATATTATTATGCATCATGTCATGAAAGATAGTAATTACTTCTCTTTGGTTGGTTACTCTTGCGTTCTTTAGCCCAAATGACATGACATTCTAGCAAAAAGTTCCCCACGCACAGGTGAAAGTTGTCTTTTCTTGATCCCTAGAAGCTATTTTGATCTAATTATATCCTGAGAATCCATCCATTAGTGAGTACATCTCATACCCAACAGTCATGTCGACTATCATATCAATGTTTGGTAATGGGAAGTCATCCTTCGGACAAGCTTTGTTGAGATCTCTGAAGTCTATGCAAACTCTGATAGATTTGTCTACCTTTGACATAGGTACTATGTTTGAAATCCATTATGCATAGTCTACAACTTTGATAAATCCAACTTTTAGCAATTTTTCTAGTTCAGTCTTGATTAGTAGTGCCACATGCGGGTGCATCTTACGGAGTTTTTGCTTGATTGGTTTAACTCTTGGTGTGATGGAAAGATGGTGCATGATAAGATCAAGATCTAGGCCTAGCATATCAGAGTACGTCCATGCAAAATTGATTTTCTTTTCTGAAAATAGATGAGTGAAATCTTTCAATTCTTCTGCTGGTAGTGATTGAGCTACATGAATGATGTGTGGTGTCTCTTGACTCTCAATGTTCACTGGCTGAGTTGGCTTGATCAATATAGAAGATCTTTCCTGAAATGACTTGGCAGTATATCAAGTATCTCACCTTCAGGCTCCTCAGAGAGGTTTTCACCCTTAGGTACATCCTTTATTTTCTCTTTTTTAGATTTTGACACCGCTACAATGTGGTTTTCACCATCAGGTCTTTTATTTTTATTTTTCTTATTTTTGCGACTAAGATACTTGATATCTGTTTCAATCATGTTTTCACTTTGTTCACTAGTGGAAGAGTCCATAGGTTCAACTGCATTGAGATAATAGGCTAATGTATAGTCTTTGGCAAAAGTAGGTATATTCATGGGCTGGTTTTGTAAAGTACAATCAATTAGTTTTGGATGTAGTAAGGATAAATGTTGGACCGGTTCGAGGGAGTTCACAGTATTATCATCACAACTGTGGATCGAAAAGTCAAGTTCCAGAAGGATACCTTGCGTAAATGTCTCGAGACAAGGAAAAGTTAGAACATGATGATTGAAGTTCACGTTAATATTTAGTTTACCTGATCCAATAGACATACTTGTAGCATCGTTCTCTACGCCAGACTGGACTTCATATCCTGGTTCGACAGCAATAAGATTAGTAGATAGATTTTCATTATTTTCATTAGATGATTCAGAATTTGATGTTGAGTAGATATTGTCATAAATAGGACTATTGTCAGAGTCATCAGAGTCATCGGATGAAGTTTCCGAGTCTTCTTCAACTGATTTAGTGAGTATATGTATGGTATTAACACCAACATCTTTAATGTTGTGAGTTCCTTCATGCTCTGGCTCATTTGTCATTTGTATCTAACACACCTATTGACATGATCTTGATGTTTCTGTGATTTGTTGTTGTCTACTCCATTCAGCTTCCTCTGGACTGATGACTGGTTCTGCTTCTGTTGCTTCCAATTCTTCCTATGTAGTGCTATACCTGATTTGTTTTGTTTTATTAGAGGGGTACATAGACGAAAAGCTTTCTGGTATTCTTCCTTCCTTTAGTCCTTGTTCATAGTTTGCTTGTCTCTTTTGTCTAATTTCATGTATTTCCTTCTCTAGTTTTATGTGCATCAGTTCTTGAGTATCATTTGTGATACCGCTAGACTCTTCTGGAGTTTATGTACTGGATGTATCTAAGAGGTGGTCAGAACCCCATTCATACTCATTTGAGTCAGTCTCTGAATCATCTACTTGCTGCCTACCAGTGTATGTGACTGAAACTTTCAGTGGTGCAAACAATTCTTTGATTCTTTCTACTTTGTCTCTTATATCCTCTGGGACCTCAACTCCTTGTATTATTGTAGCTAACACCATCGGAGCTTGAGTGCTGATTGTTTCTTCTTTCTTGATTGTTGATTCCTCTTTCTCTTTTACACACTCTGCTTGAGTTTGTTGAGTGTTTATTTCCTGTAATGTTGAAGGCGATATCCTTTTCTGCCACTTAGACTTAGAAGCATGTTTTTGGTCTGATGTCTTTTTCAGATTGTACCCCAGTCTAGCCTTATCATTTATTGATTTTGTTTGTAGTTGAATCGGTTCAATAATACCCTCTTGATGTTTACCTAGGGGACCAGTACCTGAATATCCCATGCATTGAATCATCTTGTAGCCAGGACCATATTGGGTTGAGGAAATCTCACAATGTCATACCTCCTCATTTTTAATATCTTCCTTGAAAAGCCATTTAAGAACTGCATCCTCTTCTATTTCATCTGCCAGGGAAGTAGAAGACTGTACAAAAAGACCATCAAATATGATATTTGGAGCTGAATTTTGTGTTCTAACAGCCTCTGATGGTTTGCCCATCTGTTTTGGTGATGGAGGGAGAGAGACTAATGAAAGTACCGATTCTATCTTGTAGCCATCCATGCTTGTATTTGTAATCTTCAATTTTTTTTTCTAATTCTTTCATCAAACCTTCCGAATTTTCATTTGTAGAGGCTGCCCTATTATGAGGTACAAAAGTATCAGCACCTTTTGTTAATGCATTACAAGTGAGATTTGTATCAACAGGAATACTGACTTTTGTTCCATTATAAGGAAATTTTAAGCATTGATGGTATGTTGATGGAACTGTCTTCATTTCATGAATCCATGACCTTCCCAGTAAGATATTGTAGGATAGAGGAAGATCAAGTACCTAGAAAATGACATCTCTTTCTACAGGTCCCACTCTGATGGGTAATGATATCAGACCTTTAGAGGTCCTTTCTTCTTCATCATAAGCTTTAATTGTTATTTTCTTGGCGGGATCAATGACATTTTCAGAGAATCCTAGTTGTGTAAGCAGATTGTAAGTACATATATTCAACCTCGCGCCTCCATCTATCAAAACATGTTTAACTCTGTGTTTATGGATCATGGCTTCAATATGCAATGGTTGGTTATGTAGATAATTTAGCGAGTTGTCATCTTCTTCAGAGAAGGTTAGATAGTGAGGTGAAGTTAGATGACCCACCATAGACTGAAACCAATCAATATCTAAATCTTTTGGAACATTAGTGGTGAGCAATGCTTTGTCCAGGATCTCTTTTTGAGCTGAAGAGATTTTTAGCAATTCAAAGATTGAGATTTGAGCATTTGTCCTTTTCAATTGTTCAACAACGCTATATATAGAGGGTGATGTTGACGTTAGCCTTTTCAATTTATCCAAGGTTGATTCTTTTTGTTTGTTTGACGGGGCCGGTGGGTTCAATGTTGCTTGAACCGGGTTGGAAGAACTACCTCCTTGGAGAGTGACTTTCTTTTGAGAATGGGTCAGAGCTCTTGCATATCGTGATTCATTTGGTTTATCTTGGACTATAATCACATTGCAATATTCAGATTGGGAAGGCTCAATCATGTTAATGACATTGACATTGCTGGTATAAGTATAATTTACTTTGGCACCTCCTTTGGTCTTTAAAGAATCACCTTGTTTGTAAACAGGTAAAGGGTCCTTAAATGCTTTGTGATTAGCATTGGACGGGTAATTGCCGACAACAATTTTACCAGCGTCTATGAGATCTTGAATCTCATGTTTGAGCTTCATGCAATTGTTTGTGTTATGACCTTTATTCCGATGGAAGTCACAGTATTCATTTTCTCTCCACGATTTTGGTTTGATTTCTGGATCATATGGTTTGGAGTTATCTGGTAGTGTTATCAGATTGTTTGCCAATAGAGTTTTGAAAGCGGATTCATATGATTCTTCAAGAGGAGTAAAATCATGCTTAGGTTTAGAAAGCCAAGGTTTCTCTTTGAACCATTCTTTTGTTTTCTTTGGAGGATTTTTTGTTGCAGCTTCAACCACTTTGAGTTCTTGTGTGCCACTAGCCAAGTTGAATATCGCGGGTTTTGAGTTGGTTTTAACAGTGTCTGCTACTTCGTCATTAACAATATTCTTCTTGTTGTCTTTGCCAAATTTCCAATACTTATTCTTCTCTTCAGAGATAGATCCTGGTTGTGTTTCTTTCCAAGGTGAGATATCCCCCTTCTTTATGAGCACATCTTCCATTCGAATGACATTATCTACCATTTTGTTAAATGATGGGTGTACTTGCATTTTTATACTATATTTTAATTCTGGGACCAAATTGTTGACGAATATGTCCATTTTGTCATAATCTGGGATAGGTCGTGAATACCTAGAGAACATCTTTCTCCAATGTTGGAGGAAAGTAAGGAAAGGCTCCACTGTTTTCTGTTTAGTATTGTAAATCTCGATCATAGTCATGGGATATCGAATGTTGTATGAGTATTGTTGTAAAAACAGTTGGATTAGTTCTTCAAACATTTTCATTCCTTTGGGTAGACTTGAGAACCATTCCATAGCTTGTCCTCCCAAACTCCTTGGAAAAAGGTGCATGAGATACATTTGATCATGCATGAACTCCATACAGGCAGCACAAAATTCCCTGACATGATCTTGAGGATCTGAGGTACCATCATATTTGTCAAATTTTGAGATCTCAACTCGTGAAGGAAATGGAGGCATGTATAGATTCTTGTCAAATGGAAAGGGGCATATTGTCTCCAGAGAATATTGTTTTGGGGACTTATCCTTATTCTTCAGTTTTGTGATCTCAGTCTATAAGGCTTGTAATTGATTGTGTACTGTGAGTATAGGTGATTCTTCCTTTTTAGTAACGAGTGTCTGAACATCATATCCAGTAGCAAGTTTGGCACCTTGTTTTTCTAGTTCTAAGAAATAGTCTTCCTTTTCTCGAGCCAAGATAACTTTCATCATTTTTCGAAAGTCTTTATCCTTTTGACAGTCACGAATATCTTTTTCTGGAGGTTTCGTGTCTTCTTCAGCTTCACTTGATGAGGAATCATTATCGGTTTCGTGAATACTAAGGTTGTCTTTGTCATTGTATTCTATCTCATGTATAGTGGGAGATTCAGGTTCATAAAAAATTGGTACCCCTGATGATGAAGGTTTATCAGTGAGCGGGTCCTTCACGTAGTATGGGTTATCTTGATATGTGAAGGGTTGTCCTTTACCTTTGGCCTCTTTCTTACGAGAACTCCTGGTTTGAGTAGGCATTTTTATGGATTAGTGTGACCTAAAACTGTTTGTGATGCAGAGGTCAAGATCAATTTCAGAGCTAGTTGTTCGGTTAACATATTTGTTTGAGAGAAGCAACTAAGATTTAGTCTGGTTTCAGGAAAGATCTATCCTGTATAAGACATTTATCTAAGTTGATTCGATAGTAGTGACTAAGATTCGGTTTGGTTTTAGGAATGATCTATCCTGTATAAGACGTTATCTAAGTGACTTAGGTTTGATAGGTAGTTGATTGAACTAGCTGAAAGATGATCGACCAAATCATGCAACACAAATGGTAGAGGTACACTGTCTTGATCTGTTTATGCTTAGGATGATGATAACCAGTATTATGTTCATTGTAGACTATTTTTAGGCAAGTTTGACTACTCTGTACTGACAAAATTAGAGATTCGCACGACAAGATTTACTAAGTCAGATGACAATTTAATAGCTTCAGGATGACAACAATTTTGTTTCGTACGAGTTGCTGCCTAGTACCGTATGACAGATGGGTATGTCTAGGACGACAAAATATTCAGTGCAATTATGTATCATACGATATAATATTTAGCTTCAGACGACAGACTGCTGGGATTTGTACGACAGAGGATTGAGATCAGATGACAAATTATCAGAGTCGTACGACATAGGATATGGAGTAGAACGATAAATGATCAGATTCGTACGATTGTTAACAGAACAAAGATAAAAATTTTGAGTTTTTCAATAGCTGAGTATGACAACTAAGTATGACCAATTCTGAGATGGACTGATTTTTTACCAAGATAGACTAGTTTTGGACAAAATTTTGACTTAGGATGGACTAGTTCTGACACGGACAGAGTTTTTGAACACCGAGTTGTTTCTTATTTTCTCCAATTTTGGTATTCCAGTTTTAGTTTGAGGGATGAAAACATAGAAAACACGTAGTATGAATAGTAACCCCAATCACAGCATGCAAGCCCTACAGAATTTGGTGAGAGAAGAAAACCTTTACTTGTAGACTCAGGTACACACCCAATAGCTAATCAAAATATGGCCACTGAGTCTCACGTAATAGATTCTCAACGTCGTATTGTCCGACTCCAAACGCTAATGGGGCACGAAATGACAAGTATCTTGGGAGAGTTACTATCTCTCTTGCACAAATATTATCCCCCTTTCGGAGGTGAACCGGGTAGCTTCTAATTTTAATTGGATCTAGTAAGGGGTCCATTCGATGCATCGAGGTATAAACTCAATTAAAAGGTCTCCCATCCTTGAAAACCAAGGTTTAATATTCCCGAAGGTACGGAGGAGAGCTATTCCCGAGCACTATCATTGACTCAATTTTCATCAAATCACGTTTATTTTATAGTGGGTTGGAGAACTTGGCGTTTAGCCATTCCCACTTAGGTCATTCCCCTCACACCGGTCGTAATGACTTTAAGAGTTTTTAAGCTCATCGGGAGGGTAGGCCTACTAAAGATGTACAAATCTCAGACAAAGAAAATGCCTCAAGGGTCTGAATTTCTGATTGTCTAAAAAAAAACAAGAGCATACTCTCCTACCTCTCAGAATTTACTCTAAACACGAAACATAGATTTGTTCTTTAACCAGATAGCAATTTAGGTTCCTAAAAATGAATTGAAAGAATACACGATGTTTGGTCGATTCTTCTCAGGCAACCTGCAAAGACAATGAATCAGTAGTCATATTATCTTTGTGCGACAAGCATATTCTTCGACAAGAGTTCTGCAAAAAACTGATTAGGCTGTGAAAAATTCTAAGATAGATAGATAAACAACCAGGGTCAGTCGTCAGAATAATCAATTTGAACAAAAAATCAAAATCATGAAATTTGTTTTTTTGTCTTTTTAACCAAAAAAAATACAGAGTCATACGACAGAGTTTACTAGATCGTACGATACAAGATTCTTGCTCGTACGACACCTGCAGTTTGTTGTTTAAGCCTGTGAGAAATGTTGTACGATATGATGCAGAGGTTGTACGGTCGAAAATATGAAAAGTCAAAAACCTGAAAACTAAAAAAATAAAAAGTCAGTCTTGGAGGCCGAAAAAATGTAGTCTTCTGCCCCACGATGGGTGCCAGAAATGTGTGTGTGAAAAAGTGGAATAAGGATCTATATCTGCAGGACACAACACTTCAATTAAGTCGTTACATGTATGGTTAGACAAATATAAGCATGAATAATAGAACCATAACAAATCAACCAATTGCCTTCTAAAAGATGCGAGTATAAGATTGCTCTCAGATTTTTATAAGCAATACCAGTGACTAGACTACACCAAGACGAAGGATTTAATCTATATGATATTAAACTATGTGGATGCAAGATGGATGAATAATTCAAGCAATAGAGAATTCAAGCAATAATGGATTCAAGCAATATGAATGCAAATAATCTAAAAAAAGCACAATATATTCAATGACTCCAGAGCAAAAATCAGTATAATAATAATCTCCAAGTGTGTTTTCAAAAATCTCTGGGGTAAATTGGATGAGAGATGAAGGCTGAATTTATAAAGAATTACAAGAGAGATGATGAAAAAGCTCAATTTAGGATTAATTGAAAATAATTGAGAAATCATGTTCAGTTAACTTTGAGATAGATTGCAATTATAGTTTAATTGAAATGCATTTAGATAGGAAGTTCAAGTTGCATTAGAAATAAGAATTAATTAATTCCATGCATCTGTGATAAAAATAGATAAATCTTTGATTTATTCAAGAAAAGAGTCTTTTCAATGCAACTGAACTTCTTTTTTTGAAAAACTTTGAGTTCCAATTTTAGAGAATGATCAATAATTCATTTAATTGATTTTCTGATTTAATCTATATGATATTAAACTATATGGATGCAAGATGGATGAATAATTCAAGCAATAGCGAATTCAAGCAATAATGGATTCAAGCAATATGGATGCAAATAATCTAAAAAAAATATTCAATGACTCCAGAGCAAAAACCAGCATAATAATAATCTTCAAGCGTGTTCTCAAAAATCTCTGGGGTAAATTGGATGAGAGCTGAAGGCTGAATTTATAGAGAATTACAAGAGAGATGATGAAAAAGTTCAATTTAGGATTAATTGAAAATAATTGAGAAATCATGTTCAGTTAACTTTGAGATAGATTCCAATTATAGTTTAATTGAAATGCATTTAGATAGGAAGTTCAAGTTGCATTAGAAATAAGAATTAATTAATTCCATGCATCTGTGATAAAAATAGATAATTCTTTGATTTATTCAAGAAAAGAGTCTTTCCAATGCAATTGAACTTCTTTTTCTAAAAAGCTTTGAGTTCCAATTTTAGAGAATGATCAATAATTCATTTCATTGCTTTTCTGATTTCAAATTCTAAATTTAGAAATAATATCTCAAGTTTGATTTTGTTAGAGTATTCGAGTATTTACTTGATTAATTAAACAATTATTTAAGTTCCCTTTATCTCTTTTACACTTAAGCTAACTTTAGGTGCATAATAATTAATTTTTTTATTAATTATTATGTGCAAACCTAGGTTTTCCTTTTTAGGGTTTCTTGACCTACTAAAGGTTGAGTTCTTTCTTTTCATTGTAAGAAGAAGGATTATTACATTACACTTTTTGTGAATATTGAGCTCTCTTTTTGAGCACATTTTCTGTGTATTTGTTTCTTCTATGATTTGCTTCCTTGCTTCTCCTTGTAACAGGTTTTTTAGCTTGCAGAGATCATTTGGGCTCCTGTGGTGTTGTATTTTCTTAACTCCAATATGGTATCTGAGCATCAAATCTGCAGCTATCTGTTCTTGTTTTGAGAATTTTTGCATTGGAAGCAGATCTGAGGTTTCAAGATTTTTTTTATGTTCTTTTCTGAGAACTTTGGGCCTAAATGGACCTCACCATCGTGCTCAGAAAGCTTGAAAACCCTTATAGTCATATAAGACTTGACCATTT
The DNA here is from genome assembly GCF_030272615.1 of Cryptomeria japonica. NCBI lineage: Eukaryota > Viridiplantae > Streptophyta > Pinopsida > Cupressales > Cupressaceae > Cryptomeria > Cryptomeria japonica. Next base: position 319,137,934 of record NC_081414.1, on the reverse strand, counting down.
TTGGCTCCTGAGCCTCTGGGAGTTTTTTTTCTCCAAATCCAGGGCGTACGACCCTAACACATAGTTCGAGAAAAAATATTTTTTGCCTTTTTACGGCATGTAGGCCGATTTTTTTGATTTTTTGAAAAAAAGGTTGAAAAAAAATATCAAAAATAAAAAAATATTGCAAAAAATAAGGCAAACCGGAAAAAGTTTTTTTTAAAGGTTTTTTTTTTTTGGGGGGGGGGAGGGGGGGGTTCCCCACGGTACGCAGGGTACCGTGGGGTCCCCTGCCACACTACAGGCCCCTGGTACAACCACCACTGTTAGTACGGGCCCAGACCCCATTGCCTACCGACCTCCGGCCGTCGCCGACGCCCTCCGACCCCCACCACCACCCGCAGCGACTGCTCCCCGCCACCCCCAAACCATCGGCTGCCTTGGCTCCGCTTGCCAAACACCGCAGCCCCCGCTGGAAACACCCGCCCGAACACCGTTTCACCACCCGACCACCACCACTACACCACCTGACTGCCACCACTGCGCCGCCCACGGGCCACCTCCACCCGCCCCAGCCACCAGATTACCCCTTCCTCTTGTTTTGAAGGGGGGTTTGGTTTTTTGGCCATATCTTGGGCATACGAAGTTGTTCTTTTGAAAACGAATAGGTGTCAAAAAGCTAGTTCTGAGACATACCTCATGATATTGGTATTTTTTTCCAATTTTTCTGTTTGACTATGTTTTTTCCAGTCAAATTGGGGTCTCATTTTTGCACTCTGGGAGCCATAGAATGAGCATCCAAACTCCGTTTTTTTAAAAGTCTATATTTTTGGAAAGCATGTGTTGTGTACTTTCCAGCCATATGATTTTTATTTCTAGATTCTGCTCCATGAATATTTTATTCAGTTTTTTTTTTTCAGCACTCTAGTGGATATCTTGGTTGTTTCAGGTCCTGGGAACTCTTCTCTGAGTATGATGTCTCTATTTTGGTTCTCCTTTCTATTTCCAATCTTCTTATCATTGTAGCATTGTATTTATACAAACACACTGAGATAAAGTGCCATCATGCATTGTTTACTTGGGATCTTGCATATCTTGTGCCTTATTGTACATGCACTACTTATAAAGTGTCATGAGGGGGTTGATGTTTGCCTTGTTTGCCATCCACCTTTGTCAAGTGAGTTTTCCTTCCATGACATTAACCTCATGATGTGTGTCAAGTGAGTGTTCCTTTCACAACACTATGTACTTTTCTCAGCACCTTTGATCTTCCTGGTTCTTCGTCATGTAGTTCTTCTTGGTCGTTCTTTTCAGTGTTCTTGTCCCTCTCCTTTTTCAGCATTATGGGGAGGTTTGTCATGTTGGTTCTAATGCTTCCATGGTTTGATTGATCAGCTCTTTAGGCTTTGGTGTTTTCATTCCATTTGTATCTTCGATTTCAGTTGTTTGTCTTGTTTTCCTCCTGATTCGAGTAGTGTCATTTGAGGGCACTCATACATATTACAATCTTCTCTACCTGGTCATGTTCTATTTCAGTGGAGGTTCTTCAAATCAGCAATTATTCTTTGACAGTGTTTGCAGGTTCTTCATGCTTTAGTGGTGTTCTTTTCCATCTCTTTTTGGAGTAGAGTTTTTTCTCACGTGGTTTTCTCTATTTCTCTAGTTCATAAAGATTTCATTGTATTTGGGTACCTGATCAGGCCTTGTTGCCAGGACCCATCTTTCCTGCTTTCAGTATTTGTTCTAGGTTTTAGCTTCTTCCTAAGTCTAACTTAAGTGGGGGTGTTAGAGTATTTGGGTATTTACTTGATTAATTAAACAATATTTGTTTAATTATTTAAGTTCCTTTTATCTCTTTTACACTTAAGCTAACTTTCGGTGCATAATAATTAATTCTTTTATTAATTATTATGTGCAAACCTTTTTAGGGTTTCTTGACCTATTAAAGGTTGAGTTCTTTCTTTTCATTGTAAGAAGAAGGATTATTACATTACACTTTTTGTGAATATTGAGCTCTCTTTTTGAGCAATTTTTTTGTGTATTTATTTCTTCTATGATTTGCTTCCTTGTTTCTCCTTGTAACAGGTTTTTCAGCTTGTAGAGATCATTTGGGCTCCTGTGGTGTTGTATTTTCTCAACTCCAATAGATTTCTCTCTCAATTTCATTCTTTTATTTTATTTTCAATTCAACTCTTGCTTTGTAATTAATTCCTCTTTTGTAATAAATTAATTCTTTTTTGCATGATTAAATGGCAAATTTATTAATTAATTAAATATGCAAGGATATTTAATAGGATAGTTGATTAAAAAATGATTTTCTTGGAATGATTCAATTAATTAAATAAATATTTAATTAATATTGAGTAATTGACTTGCCATGTGATATTTGATGATTGAAGAATTAATAGTGTGCTCAAGATTGATTTAATTTCCTTTGGTTAGGACCTTGGTGATGTTGTCGAGATTAGGGGCCCATAGTTTAGATGACCATTTTTAGGGTATTACAGGGGCAGCTTAAAATAGCTTGGTTCCACACAACACAGAGGCCCAAGCTTCCTCATCATTCAACCATCAAGAAGAACTCAAGTCTCTATCCATGAACTTCAAGCAAAAGATGAAAATAAAGGACCAAGGCATGGGGGAGTACTCTTTTGAACCCTTGTGTCTATCTAAATTGCCAACTTCACCAAGGTCTTATGGACAACCTTCCACATCAAGACATCAGACAAAACAACCCCTCACAAATTTTGATAGCAAATTGCTCCAAATGGGCACACTGGATGAAGAATCATAAGATAAAGACATCCTTACTTGGCTATACAAAGATGAGGAAGAAATCAGAGCTGCTACCATAGAAGTGGTCGACAATGGGTTCTGAATCATGCAACAAATGGGATACAAAGGAAAAGGACCTATTGGCAAGCATCAAGAAGGCATCATAGAACCCCTCAAACTTCGTTCACAATTTGCAAAAAACAAAACAAGACTTGGGTATGACCAACATATTCCGCTTGTGCAAAAGCAAAATCATCATCTAAAACATCAATGGAGATAAAAAGAAAAAATATAATGAAGACTCATGGCAAGAAGCACTACACCAAGCAGTAGAAAAGACATCATGTATAAGAACCTGATCAAACCAAGGTTGAGCCACAACCTGAATAAATTGCTACTCACAGAAAGTAAATAATGTATGAACAAATTCAAAGATTACAAACCAGCACTGATCCTGAATCAGAATAAGCTACTAAACCGGTGTCAATTATCAGTGATCTTTTCTCACCATACAATATACTTGTCAAATTTATCGAAATAACCTAGGACAATGATTCTGAAATCGATTCTAATGAATATGAGTGGGATAGTTGTTCTGATGTTACTGAAGATATAGAGGTGGATACAATCCACACATACACACCCATTTCTCACGAGGGACGAGGCTCAAGATCTCGATCATTTGAATTCGGACCACAACATATCTATGAGGCTAGTGAGAATGAGTAGCGACAATACAAACAAGGAAGTATCGAAGAGAATACCATTGAAGACCTTGAAAATATCATAGACCTCACTGATATCCCAAATGACTATAACAATGACTCCATCATGACGCTTCACAAGCTGATCTTAACCCACCAAATGACTCCTTACCTCTCATATATCCTGATCTCATAGACTGGGAAGAACCTGAACATCATGATATACCAATATTCCCGGATGATGAATCAATTGACTAATACATGTGCTCAGTTAGCCCAGAAACATGCTCTACTAGTGAACAACATAACGATATCTACAATCAGGAGAACACCAAGTCTCTCAATCGCAAAAATGAAATAAACAACAAATCTAATGGTGAAAACCATTTAATGGCAGTATTAGATCGCAAAAAAATAAAAATAAAGGACATATCTGAAGGTGAAAACCTTTTTGAGGCACCTAAAGATAGGAGACTTGACACTCTTCCTGAACATTACTAGGAAAGGTCACCAATCTTGATTGAGCCAACTCAATCAATAAATATTGGCACTGAAGTAGCAATCAAAACCATACATCTGGTAGAATCACTCACAGAAAAAGAACAACCAAATTTTATCAAATTCTTCAAGGAGAAGAAAATCAATTTTGCTTGGTCATATGTTGACATGCCACGGGTAGATCGGAATCTAATCATGCATTACTTATCCATTGCTCCTAGAGCTAAACCTGTAAAACAAAAATTAAGGAAGATGAATCCACATGTGACATTATTGGTCAAAGTAGAACTAAAGAAGTTATTGGATGTTAGAATCATCTAACCTATAGACTATGCCGAATCGACCTCAAATATTGTACCCATTTTTGAACTCGACAAAAATATCAGAATATGCACAGACTTTAGGGATGTCAACAAAGCATGTCTGAAGGATGACTTTCCTTTGCCAAGCATCGACACCATTGTTGATCTAACAGCAGGGCATGCTATGCTATCTCTCATGGACTATTTTTTAGGATATAACCAAATCAAGATAGCCCTAGAGGATCAAGATAAAACTGCATTCACCTGTCCATGAAGAACATATTGCTGGAACGTCATGCCTTTTGGCTTGAAAAATGCTGGTGCAACTTATCAAAGAGCCATGACAACAATCTTCCACGACATGATGCATACTTTCATGGAGGATTATGTGGATGATTTGCTAGCTAAATCATTCACCAAAGAAGAACACCTGGGCATCCTAGATAAAATCTTTCAATGATTGGAGCAATTCAAGGTCAGATTAAACCCTACGAAGTGTGTCTTTGGGGTCACAATCGATAAACTGTTGGGCTACATTGTATCAGAAAAGGGCATCGAAGTAGATCCAACAACGGTTCAAGCTATGATGGAGATGCCACCTCCTAAAAACATTAACCAATTACAATCTCTGCAGGGCAGGCTACAATCCATCAGACGATTCATCACTCAGTTAGTAGATAAATGTCTTCCTTTCAATCATCCACTTCATAAGAATATACCTTTTAGATGGGAAGACAAATGTGTAGAATCATTCTACGATCTCAAACAATATCTGATGAATCCACCAGTTTTGGTACCACCAATAGCGGGCAAGCCACTCATTCTCTATATATCAACAACAAAAGTATCATTGGGGGCACTTCTAGCATAAGAAGATCCAACAAGAAAAGAAAGGGCTATCTATTACATCAACAAGACTTTGAACAAATATGACCTCAATTCTACATTCATCGAAAAGGCTTGCTTAGCAGTGGTGTTTGCTTCTCAAAAGTTCCACCACTATATGCTAGCCCACACAATCAAGTTGGTAGCAAAGATTGATCCTCTTAAGTATCTACTTAGCAAGGCAACTCTCACAGGAAGATTAGCTAAATGGGTCATGATTCTAAGTGAGTTTGATATTCAATACACAAAATGATGGGCTATCAAAGGACAAGTAATTGCAGATGAATTGGCAGAAGCACCACTACCAGACCAACAACCACTACAGGTGGAATTTCCATACATGGATGTACTCACTATCACACACAAGCAATGGACCCTATACTTTGATGGATCCTATACACAACATGGATCAGGTGTCGGCATCCTGTTCGTCACTCCAAAGGGGCAAAAAATTCCAAGATCTTACAGACTTATGTTTTCATGCACCAACAACATTGCCGAATATGAAGCCCTAATAACTGAAATCAAGGTGGTTGTAGAATAGATAATCATGGAATTAAGAGTCATGGGGATTCTCAATTAGTTATCAACTAGATAAATGATGACTATCAGACGAAAGATGATAAGATAATGCCTTACAAGAGAATGGTGGATGACTTCAAAAAGTACTTTGTGCACATCACCTTTGAGAAAATTCCAAGATTGGACAACAGAGTTGTCGATGCAATGGCCACTATTGCCTAACTTATACAAATTCCAGATAAACAGAATCGTTATGAATTCCTGGTGGAGCAATTATTTTTCCCAGCCTATGACAATTCTGCATCCCAAGTCATTTATGCCCTAACCAGTTCTGACTCACCCCTATATGAGAAGACCTATGACTATCTCAAAAATAATACTCTCCCACCTGACCTATCTCGCAACCAAAAATGAAGCTTTATCCGAAAATCCGCCCATAATACCTTAACCGCTGACACACTTTACCGCCGAGGCCTAGATGGTACTCTTCTTCGATGCCTCGATCGTAACGAATCTGACTCCACTTTACATGAGCTTCATGAAGGTATTTTTGGTATGCATTGAAGTGGTCCTACTCTTGCCAAGAAACTTCTGAGAATGGGATATTACTGGTCGACAGTGGAAAGAGAGTCCTATCAATTTGCTAGGAAATGTCCTAAATGCCAAATTAACAGTAACCTCATACACGCACCAACACAAGAGTTACAACTATTCACCACATCTTGGCCTTTTTGTCAATAGGGACTTGATCTGGTAGGAAAGATTCATCCTTCCTCTTCAAATGGGCATAAGTTCATTATCATTGCCACAGAGTACTTTACCAAGTGGATCAAAGTAGTCTCAATGACCACCATAACTGGAAAGCAGATCTCATCATTCATCTTCAACTATCTCATTTGCAGATATGACATTCCCAGTTTGATCATCACAGATAATAGATGTCCTTTCAAGAATCAAGATGTGCGAGAGCTATGCGAATGATTCAAAATCCAACATCGCTTCTCCACACCATACTACCCACAGGGGAATGGACAAGCAAAAGCATCGAACAAAATAATCCTGAAAATCCTCAAGAAAATCCTAGAAATCAACAAGAGCGAGAAAATAAGGGGAAGTTTGAACCTAACTGGTTAGGGCCATTTGTTATCATATCAACCTATGGATCAAGAGCATATCATTTATCCACTTCAGAAGGGGATGTGCTTGATGAACCAACCAACAACATCCATCTGAAGAAATTGTACACTTGAGTCATCCAATGTACAGATCAAGCAAAAAAGCAAAAAAATTTTAAAAAAAAAGTATAAAAAATCATCACTAGGGTGAAAACCTGGCAAACATGCACCTTGTGACAAAAAAAATCAAAATAAAAAAATCAAAAAAATACAAAAAAATCAAAAAATCAAAAGTACAATAAAAAAAAAATGGCGAAAACTTGGCAACTAGCGCCACTTGTGAGAGAACATCTCTTCTATTTATTAATCCTTGCATCCTATCTTCGATCCATCTAATCTAAACCAATAGCCATCATGGAACGCTTATACACACAGTATCAATCCTGGACATACTTAGCGTAGTCTTTGTTCTTGATTATTTGATCAGTTATCCGCATCATATCCCACCATGGCTTGGTGATCAATTGTACATATCCATATCTAGTACTATCTAGAGTGGGGGCAGGTTTGTGACCTCACTAGGGGCATTTCACCTTGAGGGTTTTTCGACATCAAAACAAACACGTAGCAAGACAACAAGGATCAGAACAACCAACAAATGACATCGACAGTGCAAGAAGACTAGATATCATGGAGTTAAACTTATTGGAATTGAACAAAAGATCTATTTGCAAGATGTTTGACTTGAGAAGAATACGTTTCCAATAGAATGCATGCTTACTTATGGTTGTTAATTTTTGCTTATCATATCTCCTAAGTGACTCAAGGATGTCTTAATGACTATAGAAGCAAGGAAGGAATGTGATGTTTTATTTGTCTGCTATGTGTGAGTGAAACCTTTTACCATGCAATTTTGTCCTACAAAGAAATCAAGTGGCATATCGCTGAGGACATTTCGGATTTGTATGGGGCAAAGGTTAACTCTTGTCTATTTACGCAAGCAACACTCAGGTCATCTTGGTTCAATTATACATCGACACTTGTGTCATCTTGCAATATTAAAACTCATGTAAGTTATACTCAGGTTGTTATGGTTCAATTATACCATGATGCTTATATCAACTTTCAACTAATCAAGGCCCGACGATGAAAACAAAGGAAGCACTGGAACTTTGATCACAACAGATGGAAACATTTAGAATGAGAATGCATATTAAGCTTTGCATTAGTTGCACATCATTATCATCTTAATCTTGCATTAGGTTGCATATAATTTTAATCTCACATTTGTATCATTTCATTATCATTATCATTTACACATCATTTTCAAGATACATCTCACATCATACATCTCATTTTTGAGATGCATCTCATCATCATCTAGTCACATTCATCATTGCATCCATCACATGCATATCTATCGTATCATCATGGAATATTTCTTTACTTTCATTCATCCAACTATCATCTATCATGTCTTATACAAGATATATCGTTCCTAAAACCAGGTGCTTTGATCATCTTTGTCTTATACAAGAGGTGTCATTCCTGAAACCAAACTTAATCTCAATCTTATCAAATTCTATCAATCCATTTCATTTTGATCCATTCTATCATGTCTTATACGGGATGCATCTTTCCTAAAACTAGATGTTTTGATCAAGTCTTATACATGATATATTGTTCTTGAAACCAGACACTTTCATCATCTTTGTCTTATATAGGAGGTGTCATTCCAAAAACCAGACTTGACCTCAATCTTATCAATTTTGATCAATCTTATCAATCTGATCAATATGATCAATCATATCATTATCCCCATACATGAGCATATCATATCGACAATATGTAGAATACTAGATCGCATTATCCACATCACACAAAACCACAAAACATGTTAGAAACACCTACATTTATCAAATCCAACCATCATCTACATCATCGTCTGCAAAAGTCATGTAGATTAAAAGCATATCATATAGCTCATCAAAATCAAAATCACTGCATCCATATCATATCATCATGCACATGTGTGACCACATGTTGATCCAAAGGAAAATCAATGATACAAGTCAGAACAATCGTCAGTCAGAACAAATAAATGTCCAAAGTCCCTGGATATCATATTACTATTGAAATCAATCAATCCAAGTTCCATATCGAACATCAATCAATCCAAGTTCCATATCAAACATCAATCAATCCAAGTTCCATATAAAAAAACAATCAATCCAAGTTCCATATCGAAAATCAGTCAATCAAGACCCATATCAAATCAGGTCCCATATCAAATCAGGACCCATATCGAATCAGGACCCATATCAAATCATGACCCATATCAAATCAAGACCCATATCGAATCAGGACTCATATCGACCTAAGGACCCATATCGATCTTTACCACTTGAACCATATCGATAATCAGGATTCATACCAACATGATCTCGGTGGACGTGTGGGGCATGTATGCGCTATGCCCACATTAGTATTCCTCATTTCTTCAATATTCCTTTTAAAATTTATCAGCAGATAAATATCAAAAAATTTAACAATTCAAATCATCCAACTTTCAAAAATCGTCCTACATCACGACATTGCCCCGAAAATCATAATTTTCTCAATTTATCTCCTGAGGGGGCATATTAACATCAATTTCATATAAGTCTCATATCGACACTAGCTTCCTATCAACTTTTCATACCACATCAATTCTTCATATATGGGGCATCGTATCGACAATTCTGGCAACAACATCATATCGAAATTTTTTGATGACAAATTAAACGTTTTCTTTGAATAAACATGTGGTCACACGTTAACTCAAAGAAGGGCAAAATGTAGACACCTAAAACTGGCACAATAAATTAAGTGGATTTTATTCATTTAATTATCCCTAATTCTTCTAATTAATTAATTAAGATTTAATTAATATCCCTATTCCTTTCCCATTTTAATTAAATTTACATTTAATTAAATTTGCATCCCCCCCATGTGCAAAACCCTACAAATGCAATTTGCATCCTCTTTTTGGCTAAATTAAATCTTTTTAATTTACTAAAATTCCTATTTTCCCTCACCCACTTGCCAAATCCTACATTTTCCACTTGCCCTCCTAATTTCTTCTAGAATTCCTCTAATCCTCCATTAATTAGCCTAATTCTCCTCATCATGTCTAATCCCTAAATTTAGGGGATTCACTTCCCCAAATTTGGAGAAATTCTTCAAAATGCATTTAAGACCTTCTCCTTTCAACAAGGTAACATGTTGAACACCCCCAAATTTGCAAGGCTCTTACAAATTTGTCCCCTAGACCACTAGTGGTTTTACTCTTGGAGCAAGTTAACCTCCAAAGTCTTCAAAAGGCATTTAAGGCTCTTACAATCCCACACCCCTAACCCATGATGGTTGTCCACTTGACCATCTTTTATCCATGCACAAGAGTTTACCTCTTGGACAATAGCCTACTTCCTTGGATAAAAGCATTATCCAAGCATTATCCAATGATGTCACCCCTTGAAGCCTTCCCTAATACTCAATTAGCATCTAATGCTTGCTTATAATCTCTCAAGCCCTCTCAAGATGACATTTGTCAACTTGGGATTGGATTGAATCCCTCACATGGATTGATAACTTTCAATCCTAGCCCTTGTTAAGAATACTCAATCTCAACCATCCATTTCTCTATTTTCTCTATAAATAGAGCCCATTTCTTCAATCTAAGGAATCCCAACCACTTCTATTGCATCCACTCTATAGTCTAATTGTGTTGTGTAGGTTATCAAGGAGCTCAATCCCCATCACCAAGCATTTAGGCCATTTTAATTGCATTATAGCTTAGTTTTTACATGTTAGAATATCTTGCTAGCTTAATTCATATCATTTTCATAGCATTTTCTTATCTCATCCTCATATTAGCCTAATTAGTTCACTTAATCTTTCAATTTGGAACTCATTTCATATCTCCATCTTGCATCTTGCATCTTTATCCATCATCCAATCTTAGCTAGGATCTTAGTTGTAGTATTTTGATCCTAGAATCATCATTCATAACTCATTCTCTAGGTTGTCCTCTTGAGGATCAAGTGCTTTTCCAAGTGAGGGCCACCTTGAATCTTTGAGATATTTAGAGATAGAGGAGCATGGGACGGGCTTAGCAATCTTGAGATTTCTTGGACTAACAATTAGATTAGTTTGCATTTTTGATCTCTTGATTTCACTAACGTAATATCTCATGTGTGTGTGTAATTTGTGTTTTCTTGTAGGTGCAGGCATCCCCCACATTTCAGTCACACATACACTATAGTGAATTCAAATGAGCAAGCAATCAGTCTTCTATCAAGCATTGGAGCAAAAGTGAAGTCGAGATTCAAGCATTGGAGATGACATTCATGTTTAATGTTTTATGAAGACTATGTACATGGAACCCTAATTCCTTGTGAAGACAAAAAAAACTTCATTAAAGATATATCATTAGGTTTTCATTCATTTTTAGCATTTCCCTCAAAAGGAAAGTATTTTACTATAGTACTTCATTTACATTTCAATTCAATCTCATGGTTAATTTTGAAACCAGGGTTTGACCTAAGGAAAACTCCTATTCATAACAATTTTTCCCTTATCATTAGGTGCGGGAATAGGTACAAAGTTACGTTTCAGAGGAACGACAAGATTCAAAGAAACAAGTAGGTTCCCCTTTGGAAGATAATTAGTTAGGAGGACCAAGGAGACCACCACCATGACCTCAACAATTCAAGCTGAATTTATGGGAACATATCCAAACCTTCATCTACTGCTTAGATCTAGGTTTGTGGCTTCGTACGATGATTGTAGCTCACTGTTTATGCATAATTGCTTTAATAATCCATCATTGTACCCTTATATTTTATAATTCAAATCTTAGGGAAAGAAGAGCCACGTTTAGGAGGCTTGGAATCTTATCATAATCTTGGTCTCTTAGGCTTAGATCTATCAAATTCCCATATTTCCTCGATGTAATGGTAAAGTAAGCAAAATTAGTGGTTTTACTACATTTTTATGGCGAAACCCTAATTTTTCATTATTATATTTTGGTGAACCTGACATCTTACACCTTAATTTCTAATTTATGTTCTCAGATCTGACTGTTTATGCATTTTCAAATTCAAATTTACACCTACAAGTTTGATTTTTAATTGAATTACCTAAATTTAAAAGTTAAATTCACACAAACCCTAATTTATAATTCTAAAATTGGACTTGTGGGTTGCCTAATTTGGATTCATTATTTCAAATTTGATTGTTTATGCAATTTAAAATTTAAATTTACACTTACAAGTTTTATTTTGAGTTGAATTACATTAATTAAGAGGTTAAATTTACACAAACCCTAATTTATAATTCTAAAATTAAACTTGTGGGTAGCCTAATTTGGATTCATTATTTCAGATTGGATTCTTTATGCAATTTAAAATTCAAATTTTCAATCTCATTTCAATTGAATTACATAATTTTAGAGGTTGATTTCAGCAAACCCTAATTTATAATTTTAAAATTTGCTTGTGGGTTGCATAATTTTTCAAATCTATTTTTAGATTTGATCTTTATGATATGTTATGTTAAGATTTAGATTCATTTATCTTTCAAATTCACAAATCACATTTCTTAATTAATTGGTTAATGAATAACTTTTACAAAATGTTGCATTGTTTAATCATAATCTTCAATTTGTGCATTCAAATTTCCCTCCTTTGTCCACAAGTTTTGTTACCATTAGTCCTACCTGCAATATTCCCATGAGAAGAAGTTGTATAATTAAGGCTTCCCATGGTTTAATTACTAAGGATATGGAGCCTAATTTGGATAAATTATTTCATGAGAATGTTGGTGGTTCCTCCAACCCAACAAAGGATGTCATTTATTCTCATTCTTTTCACAATTCTCATGATGAGGATGAATCACTAACTAGGGTTACCATCAACCAGTTGGAGAAGATTGACAATGAATTCGATAGTCTTCAACAATGGATGAGTTAACAATACTAAAAAAGTGAGGCAATCCCATTGATTGAACGATTAAAAAGAATGGTGCAAAGTGATAAAATTGTTGTTGATTTGTTATGTGGCCTTGCTCATATTGTTGACACCAATATTATTCCTATCAAAAGTTGTGCCAAAGTCCTTGGTTACAACAAAACCAGTAGTGAAGTCAATCATTTTATTCCTATGCCTACATTCTTTCCTAGTGTACCTACATTTACATCTTCTATCATGACTACTTCCACACAAAATGTTAATCCCACACATGTTAGTCAAGGGGGCAACCTTGTTAATCAAAATGCTTTTATACCTCCTTCCATGAATCTTCCATTTGTGTCTCTATCATCTCCCACACCTACATATCATAGCGTTCCACCTCCTTACTCTCAACCTCCACCTACATACAACAATTTTACTCCTCCATCACAATCCAATATGTCCAATTTCATTCCATCCACCGAAGCAACCATCAATAACTTAGCCCAAACCATCTCATCCTTACAACAACAGTTGGCTTCCATTACCGAATCCAAGTTTAATGTGCCCAAATGTTTGATGTAGCGAGCCCATTATCCGATGACATTGTTCGTGTTGTCCCTCCTAAACATATGGAAGTCCCTCAATTGGAGATTTACAATAAAATTAGTGATCCCTTGACTCACGTGAAAACTGTTAGGTCCTGGAGGCAACTGAGAGGGGGGGGGGGTGGGTGAATCAGTTGTCTCATAAATACAAACCAAACTTAACTTAATCAAACTTAATGCTTAATACCGGTAAACCAAACTTTAATGTCAGTAGACAGTTTAACAGTTAATTGCAGTACTGGTAAAGTTTAATGCATGAAACAGAAAGACAAATAACATACACAACACATAACACAGTTATTTGTACGTGGAAACCCTGTAAGGGAAAAACCACAATGGGAAACCTTACCCACAATCAGATGATACTACTGCAGATAGTATGTGTGTACAATATGGAGTCTGCGCATGCAGAAAGGCCAACTGCCTAGAGCTCACTGCTCAATCACAAATGGGAGTCATGCTGACTACAATTGGATGGTTAAATCCAATGATAATGTACTGCTCAAAATAGCATCGCATATGTTGGATTCAGTACTGGTTAAGCTCTAATTTGCCTTCTTTAAACCTTCCTTCAATCTTGAATGATGTCTACATGTATAGCTCTGCTTATATTCACATATACCTTATTACAATCCTTTTCCACACTCTTTTCTTAATCTCATAAATGAGATCTTACATTTATACCATAACCTAAGACCAATTGAGTAGGTCGGATCACTAAGATATTACAATAAAATCAATAACAAATGAATCAATATGCGATGCATGATGTCGACTCAATGCATTTACAATAATAATAAATCATCTTTATGATGTGTCGTGTTGATCTGGAATAGATAAGCTTGCCAATGCATATCCTGGACCTATTTGCCGGTAACAGCAAATATGCAAAACCCGATTGAACCAATGAATAAATCACCAAGAACAAGTGTCCAAATGATGTCTTCGACATAACCAAATAATCTCCAGACGATAACAGATCATCCTCAGTTCCGGTGAGCAATATAATCCTATTGGTGAACCAAATACCGGTGACTATGCATAAGTCACTGAACATGCCGGTGAACATAACCAAAGATCTCCAAGTGTTCTCAAGTGTTTGACAAGTGTTGACAAGTGTTGACATCAATGACAAAACCATATCAACATATCCAAAATACCAACAATCTCCCCCTTTGGCATTGATGGCAACACAAGATGGAAAAACCATCTAAGTGCCAAAGTAGAAATGCCAAAAACCAAAAACCAACAATCTCCCAAAGAGATCATTAACCAGAAATCAAAATACATAATATCTCTCCCCCTAGGAGTAATCTCTCCCCAAAAGATAAAGTGTTTTTCCATAGATATCTCTCCCCCTTTGACATCAAATGTCAAATAAATACAAAACCAAATACAATCAGTTGAAAGAACTTATCACAAAATATCAACTTATCAATTTATCCAACTACTCCCCCTGAGAAGCAGCTCTCCTCATCAAATCCAAAAAAAAGATTTATTTGTTAAGTCTGTCAGTCTAATGCCATGCTCCAACTGTCTAAGTTTCTACCGATGAGGGTATAACTCCAAGATTCTCTCTTAGATATTCAAAAGTTTCCTTAGGCAAAGGTTTAGTAAAGATATTTGCAATCTGCTCTTTAGTATTCACATAAACCAATTTCACTTCTTTTGCTTCAACATTCTCTTTTAGAAAATTGAATTTGATAGAAACATGTTTAGTTTTTGAGTGAAATATCGGATTCTTTGATATATCAATTGCTACCATATTATCATAGTAAATGATTATAGGTTCTTTGCATTTTATCTTTATATCCTTCAACATTTGCTTAATCCATAATACCTGTGTACAATTAGTTGTTGCTGCAACATATTCTGATTCCGCTATTGATAAAGATGTACAACTATGTTTCTTTCTCAACCAAGAGATTAATCTGCTACCAAGAAAAAATGCTCCACCAGTGATGCTTTTCCTGTCATCTACATCTCCTGCCCAATTTGCATCTGTGTATGCACATAAGTCAAATTTTTCATCTCTAGGATACCATAAGCCAAGATTTGTTGTGCCTTCTAGATACCAAAAAATCCTTTTCACTGTTGATTCATGATTTTCCTTAGGATTACTCTGAAATCTTGAAATAATACATACTGCATTCATAATATCAGGTCTTGTTTGTGTCAAATACAGTAAACCTCCTATCATAGACTTGTATCTAGTCGGATTAACAGGTGTTGATTCATCCTCCAAAGATAGCTTATCAGTTGTAGTCATGAGTGTGCTTACCGGTTTAGAATTTTCCATGCCAAATTTATTTAGTAATTCCTTCAAGAACTTTGATTGATTTGTGAATATACCTTTATCAGTATGTGAGATCTGCAATCCTAAAAAGAATTTTATCTCTCCAATCATAGACATTTCAAATTCTTCCTGCATCTTATTAGAAAAGTCTTTACATAATCCATCTTCTCCTCCAAAGATTATATCATCAACAAAAACTTCAATAACCAAGATGTCATCATTAGTCACTTTGTAATATAGATTGTTGTCAGCATTACCTTTAGTAAAACCAATCTTAAAAGGATATTTGTCCACTCTAGCATACCAAGCTCTAGGAGCTTGCTTCAATCCATATAAAGCTTTCCTCAACTTGCAAACCATATCTTTGTCATCCGTCAAAGAGAATCCATCAGGTTGTTCAATGTAAACTTCTTCTTCTAGATCACCATTCAGAAATGCACATTTAACATCCATTTGATATACTTTATAGTTCTTGTGTGCTGCAAAAGCTAAGAATAATCTGACTGCCTCAATTCTAGCTACCAGTGCAAAGGATTCATTATAATCAATTCCTTCTTTCTGTGAATATCCCTTACACACTAATCTTTCTTTGTTTCTGAATACCTTACCATCTTCATTAAGTTTATTTCTGAATACCCATTTAGTTCCAATTACATTTTTGTCTTTAGGCCGGGGAACTAATGTCCATGTGTTATTCTTTTCAATTTGTTCCAATTCATCTTTCATAGCCTTAATCCAATATTTATCTTCACATGCCTCATTAATAGTTACTGGTTCAATTTGAGAAATAGACATACCTCTTCATTTGTCAGTCTTCCTCTAGTCATAACTCCTTGATACTTGTTCCCAATTATCTGATTTTCAGAGTGATTCAATCTTACATACCGGGGTGTTTTTACTTGTTGTTGTTCTTCAGTCACTGTGGAATTCTCAGATGATGCCGGTGTGACTGGACCAATATTCTATACCAGTGTGCTCAGAGTAGGTTCATTTGTGATAATCTCAACTGCTGGTTCAAAGTCTATAGACCTTCTAAACTGTTCATCAATCTTCACATTTGCACTTTCAATGATTTTCTGCAATCTTTTATTAAAACATCTATATGTCTTGCTCTTAGATGAATAACCAAGAAATATACTCATCTCTTCTAATATAGCATTTACTTCCAAATATTCTAAAATATTTAAGAGTAGGAGTATTACCAAACCATAGTTCATGAGGGGTCTTACCGGTTTCACCTTTGATGTGAACTTTGTTGAATGTATAAACAACTGTATTTACTGGATTTGCTTCTGATATCATGCTTCTAGCTGCATCCAAAATAGTTATATTCTTTCTTTCCACAACTCCATTCTACTAGGGTGTCTGAGGTGCTGATAACTGTCTTTTAATTCCATTCACTTCACATAATGTATTAAATTCCTTAGATGTGAATTCACCTCCTTGATCTGATCTCAAACATTTGATTTTCTTACCGGTTTCATTCTCTACCATGACCTTGAATAGTTTGAACTTCCCAAAAGCTTATGATTTCTCCCTGAGAAAAGTAACCCAACACATTCTTGAATAATCATCAATGATTAACATAAAATATCTATCTCCTTGTAAACTTCTAGTTCTTGGTGGACCACATAAATCAATATGAATTCAGTCAAGAACGTTATTGGATTTTTCCTAGTATACTCTTAAAAGATGTTCTAACTTGCTTTCCACATTGACATTCCTTACATATCGGATTGTGAGGTTTAATAATCTTAGGTAAATCTCTTACTGCCTTAGTTGTATTGATTTTCACAATGCAATCAAAATTTACATGATATAGTCTCTTATGCCATAGCCAACTTTCATCAATATGTGCTATCAAGCATGTCTTCTCATTATTATTCAAATGAAAGGTATTACCTCTAGTCTTATTACTGGTTGCAATTTCTAAACCAATTCTATTCATGATTTTGCATTTACCATTCTTGAATTGTAATTGAAATCCCTTTTCAACTAATTGACCAACACTCAAAAGATTATGCTTCAAACCTTCAACAAAGTAAACATTGTCAGTATTATGCTTACCATCAAAAGATATAGTGCCTTTTCCTCTGATCAAACAATCTTTGTCATCTCCAAATCTTACTAGACCTCCATTATATTCCTGAAAGGTTAAGAATTTACTCTTATCACCAGTCATATGATGTGAACATCCGGAATCAATAATCCATTCATCCTTATCTTCAATTTTAGCTGACAGGGCCTGCTCTACCGGTTGAATAGTAGGTGTCGATTGATCTTCTGTTATTGCACAAAAGCCCATCCATTGTTTGTCGGTTCCTCATCAGAATCATCAGTAACTCCTTCATCAGCATAGTAACATGATTTGTCTCTATTCTTCTTAAATCTGTACCTTTGATATTCAGGGTTAGGTTTGTATGTTATTTTAGCTGCTTCTTTCAATCTTGCATGTCTAACACCTAGAAGACATATGACCAATCTTATTACAGTTAAAACATTTAAATGGTGCTTTACCTTCATACTTACTTTTAGCTGGACCTTTAGGCATTTTCCTTGCAAATAGTGCTTCAAGCTCTTCCAGTTCTTCATTCTCCTTTCTAATTTCTTCAAGTTTTCTTGCATAAAAGGCTTTCCAATCAGAATTCTCAGATGATGATGATGATGCCTTAAAAGCTAAATCTGTCTCAATAGTAGCAACAGGACCAAACTCCTCAAGTTCAAAAGCTGAAAGTTTTCCACCCAAAGTGTCTCTAGATACTGATGCATTAGGCATTGTTCTCAATTCATTAATAGCAGTAACTTTCATTTTATATGTCGGTGGCAAAGATCTTAAAACTTTAGAAACAATTTCATCTTCACTTAAGGTTCCTCCACAACATTGTATACCCAAAACAATTTCATTGACTCTTTCCATAAAAACAGAAATCCTTTCATCTTCTTCCATTTTCAGACTTTCACACCTGACCCGGAAGCATTCTAGTTTTGCAATTTTGATTGTGGTATCACCTTCATTCAATGTTTCCAATTTATCCCAAATAGCTTTAGTAGTAGATCTGTCTGATAATCCCATGATTTGTTGGTCTAACAATACGCTCAAAAGTGCTTCTCTTGCTTTGCAATCATTTTCATCATCTTTAGCCAAGGTTGGTGGATTAGGTTGACCTTGAGTAGGAACAGTATAACCATTCTTTGTAACATCCCATATGTCCTTCCCAATGCAATTCAGATGTGTCTCCATCCTGATCTTCCTTATACCATAGTTGGTTCCATCAAGCTTCGGACTATCCTTCCTAAAATAGTTAGTAGACATTGGATCTCCTCAAGCTGTTAAACTTCCACAAAAAGAGGACTAGGCTCTGATACCAATTGTTAGGTCCCAGAGGCAACTGAGAGGGGGGGGGGGGTGAATTAGTTGTCTCATAAATACAAACCAAACTTAACTTAATCAAACTTAATTCTTAATATCAGTAAACCAAACTTTAATGTCGATAGATAGTTTAACAGTTAATTGCAGTACTGGTAAAGTTTAATGCATGAAACAGAAAGACAAATAACATACATGAAAGATAACACAATTATTTGTACATGGAAACCCTCCTATAAGGGGAAAAACCATAGTGGGAAACCTTACCCACAATCAAATGATACTACTGCAGATAGTATGTGTGTACAATATGGAGTTTGCACATGCAGAAAGGCCAACTGTCGAGAGCTCACTGCTCAATCATAAAATGGGAGTCACACTGACTACAATTGGATGGTTAAATCCAATGATAATGTACTGCTCAAAATAGCATCTTCATATGCTGGATTCAGTATCGGTTAAGCTCTGATTTGCCTTCTTTAAACCTTCCTTCAATCTTGAATGATGTCTATGTGTATATCTCTACTTATATTCGCATATACCTTATTACAATCCTTTTCCACACTCTTTTCTTAATCTCATTAATGAGATCTTACATTTCTACCATAACCTAAGACCAGTTGAGTAGGTCAACTCACTAAGATATTACAATAAAATCAATTACAAATGAATCAATATGTGATGCATGATGTCGGCTCAATGCATTTACAATAATAATAAATCATCTTTATGACGTGTCGTGCTGATCTGGAATAGATAAGCTTGTTGGTGCATATCCTGGACCTATTTGCCGGTAACAACAAATATGCGAAACCCAATTAGACCAATGAACAAATCACCAAGACCAAGTTTCCAAACGATGTCTTCGACATAACCAAATAATCTCCAGACAATAACAGATCATCCTCAATGCCGGTGAACAATATAATCCTGTCGGTGAACCAGATACCGGTGACTATGCATAAGTCACTGAACATGTCGGTGAACATAACCAAAGATCTCCAAGTGTTATCAAGTGTTTGACAAGTGTTGACATCAATGACAAAACCATATCAACATATCCAAAATACCAACAAAAACATTTCAAACTTTGTGTAGTGAATTTGCTCATGATCAAAGACTTATGGCTAAATTTTTTACTCAAACCTCTAGGGATAAAGCCTTGTATTGGTATTGTTATTTGCATCCTTATTCTAATACATAATTTTAACAATTATCTAATGCTTTTATTCAACAATTTCACAATAATATTGGTCCTAAAATTACTTTGACTGATTTGATTCATTGTAATCAAGGAGTTAAGGAAAAAGATTGATTTTATTAGTAGATATAAACATTTGTATTCTCAAATTGTTTATCCTATGTCTGATCATGATGTTCAAAGAATTTATATTACTAATTTAAAAAAAGATATTAGGGATAAGCTTCTCTTTTTTTAGTTTACTTCCTCTATGCAATAGTGCGCAGTGCTTCATAATTATCAGCTTCAAGTGAGTCAATTTGAATTGTCTCCTTCAATGGCTCTGGTTGATAAGAATGAGAGTGCTCAACAATATTTTACCAACTTTAAATCAAACAAGGGATACATCAAGATAAATGAAAACATCAATACTCAAGTGGTAGCCATGACATCAGGTGTGGCTCCTTTATCCAAATACTTTAGAAAAGAATTTACTCCTCTTTCTATATCTTTTCATAACATGTTGTCAAAATTGATAGATAAAAATGTGTTGAAAATTCCTCCCATCAAGCCAATTGATACCCCCAAACCTTTTCCATCTTATCATGATCCCAAAGCCTTTTGCCAATTTCATCATCAACCAGGTCATGATACCGAGAAGTGTTATACCTTAAGTAGCAGGATTCAATACTGTATTGATAACATTGCCATATTTGTAGCTGGTGTGAATGACAAAGGAAACAAATTTGTAGCTCCTCCTAAAAAAAATCTCCAAATATTTACTAATCCTTTGCCTTCCCATTCTACTAATGTGGTTGAGTCTGAGCCTCTTGCATATTCTCTCGATGACCTTGGTGATGAGTCCAATAATGTTGTGAATCTTGTTGACAAACTTACACCTCCTAAGGACCTATTCATTACCTTTGATCCTAGTGAGACTATTGTTGCACCAAATGGCCCACTATATATCAATGTGAAGATCAAAGACAAACTCTCACGAAGGACGCTCATTGATCCAACGTGTATGGTGAATGTGACCATTGAAGAATATCTCTATACTTTACAATCACAACAAGTAACATATGATAAATTTTATGCAATGGTCAAGGTGTATGATGGTTTTCTTGCCCTACTATTGGTTCTTTACTCTTCCTATTGAGGTTGGTACTAAGTGCTTATATGTCATTTTTGTTATTATTCATACATCGAATCAATTTCATGTGAATTTGGGACATCCTTGGATCTCTTCCATAAAAGCGATCCCTTCTACTATTCATAAATGTCTAAAATTAACTCATAATGGTACTATCATAACAATTAATCATAACATGTACCAACCCCTAGTGAGGCGTGGAGATGTCACCCTTGATTACTTATGGCCTAAACAATTTGAGCCTCTTAAGCCTCAAAGTGATGCTCTTTTTCTATCTTATCAAAATTGGAAGAATGAGATGATCTTATCTTTGAGTAAGCCTAGAGATACTAGACCTATTCCTCCTCCCCGTGATGGACCTGGTATCCTTCCTACACCTTCTATTCCTCTTATATATGTTGCAGTTCCGCCTCCTAATTCTTGTAAAGGAAAGCGTCCGACATCTCCTATTTCGCAACCTAGTAGATCTTTTCCCATTCCTCCTCCTTTAAATGAAGAAAAGAAGCCTATGCCCATTGATCCAAAACCTTCACAACCCTCGGCTAAAACTAAAAGAAGTCGTTGTATGAGACAACGCTAAAAAATACGTCATGCTAAGGCTTGTGAACTTGCTTCTCAACCTATTTCCTCCTCGAAGACACCAAATATTGACTTAGTCCCATTTGTCCAGCCTTCGCCTAACCCTAGGGAGGAAGTTCAACCTAAATCACCAAGATTAAAAATACTTAAGAAAGATAATGGTTCATGTTCTATTCATATTAGAGATCCTATTTTTATTAATCTTGATGAAGAAATGGATGATGATGTTGTTCATGATAGCAATGTTGATTCTAATTATTTTGATGATATGTATGAGCTTGTTGATGTTGACAATGATTTATCTAGAAAATTTTCCAAAGCATTGATCCTAGCTCCTATTGACAGACAAAGTGACTCATTATTAGAGCATGGTCCTTTTAGAATTTGTAGTAGCTCCATCTACCTTTCTCAAAGTTTCTCCTCTTGCATCTTATCCACCTTTCCAAAAAAATGTTCAGCAAGGTTGGGAGGTGGATGATTTTCTTGATTAGCTTCATTTGTGTCACAAATTCTCTCTCCTCTCTTTCTTGTTCATAATGTGCTTCCCTCGTGATGTGTTTTCTATTATGTTAGACTCTCTTTGGATGACCCTTGTCACTCTGTTGGTGCAAGTTAATAAAGAGGCCAGATCTATTGTGACACTCTTCTATTTGTTGTCCCTTTTTTTGTATACTTGGGGACCATGCAAAGCATCAAGATCTCTTTTGGTCTCTTCCATGTCAACTCAAAATACACATGTTACCTTCTTCCATTGTTCTTACGGTTCCACTACTTTGGGGGGATGAGGTCAATTCAGTACAAATATTCATGATATACATTATTTATCATAAGAGTATACTAACCCCAGAGTAAGTGGATCCCTTATGTGTTTTATGTTTTATGATAATTTTCCTTTGATTTGTCCTTTTTTGGGGGCATATCATTGTGGTAATGTGCTTGTCTTTGGATGCATGCTACCTTAAAATAATTGCTCCCGATAAGGCATATGTAATTGCTTTAACGTGGACGAATACACGCCGCTCAATGTTTCACTTTACGCACACACCATAACATGTTTTGATACTCAAGTTAATTTTCAAACTAAGCCTTTTGCTTGTAAATTGGTATTTTTCTTTTTCATGACTTATAATAAGCAAATCTTACCAGGCTAGTAGTCATGATTCTCTTTGTCTTTCATGTTTCTTATGATGCCACGTTTTATCTTGATATTGAAGTAGTGATATCCTAAAGTCCCTTGGGGGCTCAATGTGTCTTGTCTCTTTGATATCTTGATGAAAGTTTTCATTGCAAACCTTTTTACTTTATCATGAGTAGGCTTAGTCTCATCCTCTCGCTAAAGTGGGGACTAAATGTAGTGTCCTAAATTGTACTCGCCAACAATTTTGTCCTCACTTTGGCGTTCATCCTCTAAGGCTTGATTAAAGCACTGATTATACTCACACCAGTCACTAAACTCAATCTTTTCACTATCTACACTTTCTCCCCTCTTATCTTAGAGCCCTAATATCTAGGACCATGGCAATGGGCACCATGGTCCTCTAAAAAAGGACCCATTTTGGGGCCTCATAACGATCACCCAATTTGGGCAAGGACCTAGTTCCCGTGTTAGCCTGTGTTAGAAATTTAATTTGTTTTTCAACTAGCAAGTATAAATGGATGTCTACCCCTCTCATTTCAAACCTAACAATTTCAAGATCTCATTTTACACTTTAACAAATTCAAGTGAGCAATCAATCAATCTTCTATCAAGCATTAAAGAATAAGTGAAGTCAAGATTCAAGCATTGGAGATGACATTCATGTTCTATGTTTTATAAAGACTATCTACATGAAACCCTAATTCCTTGTGTAGACAAACACAACTTAATTAAAGGTATATCATTAGGTTTTCATTCATTTTTAGCCTTTCCCTCAAAGGGAAAATATTTTACTATAGTACTTCAATTACATTTCAATTCAACTTTATGGTTAATTCCAATTTGGGATTTGACCTAAGGTAAACCCCTATTCCCAACAATTTTCTCCTTTTCACTATTTGTAGGAATAGGTATAGAGTTGGGTTTTGGAGGAACGACAGGATTCACAAAGACAAACAGGGCCCCCTTTGGACAACAAAAAGTTAGGAGGACCAAGGTGACCACTACCACAGTCCTAATAATTTAGGCTGAATTTCTGGGAATAGATCTGAACCTTCATCTACTACTCAGATCCAGGTTTGTGGCTCCGTACAAATATTGTAGCTCACTATTTATGTATAATTGCTTAAATAATCCATCATTGTACCCTAATCTTTTACAATTTAAAAATACAATTCAAATCTCAGGGAAAGAAGAGCCCCATTTAGGAGGCCTGGAATCTAGATAGAATCTTGGTCTTTTAGGCTTAGATCTATCAAATTCCTATCTTTCCCCAAAGTAATGGTAAACTAAGAAAAATGGGTGGTTTTACTATATTTTATGATGAAACCCTGATTTTTCACCATTACAAAGACTATATAAAATTTTGGGTTCACAATTCATATCACCAACAATTGATACTATATTCCTTACTCAATTCATGTAGCTAAAAATGTCTAGGAAATAAAAAAACTCCAACTCATCTAGATATATTTGCCCAAAAACATCTATCAAGATTAGAACATGTGTAGGTGATGGTTAGAAGTCAAAATGGAATAAAGTACCTCCTAGGCATCAACTTTTGGCAATTTGAAGAGTCATGAGTTAAACACCCAATATTAGAAGGTGAAAGGTTGTTCATTTTGTGATTCAAATATTTATTAGGGAGTTATAGAACGTTTGGGAAGCTTAAGTGTTGGGTTACTGTAGGCTAGTTTCCCATTTGGATTCATGTGAATTATATTATTTTATTATCATGCATATTGGATATCTACTATCCTAGGCATAGGTTTTTGCAAGTGGTTTCTTGCCTCCTAATTTTGGATACCATAGTGATTTTCTCTCTCACAAGTTTTTATAAATTGGTTCCATGAGATGGTAGTATTATGATGTTGAGTTCTTGTAGGTAACGAAGTGTTGCCAAGATTGGTAGAGGATAGTAGTAAAATTTGTTATTGTATCTCTTCGTTCAAGATTAATAATATACTCGCCTTCTTTCTCTTGCGGAGTTTTTCCTTGAAAAGGTTTCTCCACATAAATTTGTTGTCTACCATGATTTAAAGATTTGTATATGAATGTTGTGTGTGTAATACCATGATATTAATTTGGTAATCTTATTTTCTTATTTTTAGTCACTTCCATAAGTTAATACTGCAGGTTTACTTTACCTTTTTTCAATACTTGGTATTAGAGCTAACAACACTATTAAGAGGGGGACACCTTATTCTTTAAATTTTTGAAGATTTTTTTGATATTATGAAAGATTTTGGTTTGTGGCTTTTTGAAAATTTGTGAAGAGGATTGTAACCATGGCCACTATCTCTCACCATGATATTGAGAAATTCAATGGCACTAGCTACAAGATGTGAAAATTGAAGATGAATAATCCCTTGGAAGAGAGAGATTGATGGTTTCCTATTTCACAAGAAACAAAGCCACCTACAATGTTTGATGAAGATTGAAAAAAGTTGGACAAGAAGGCATGGGGAACCATTAAGTTGTGTCTAATGAATTTTGTCCCCTTGAATGTCTTCACATAAGAATTCACACACAAGTTAAAGAATAGGATATGTAATTGTAAAGTGAAAAATTGAACCCTAGTGACTCCCCACCTAGGAGAGAGAAAGGAAGACAGTAGGATGATTTTCACTTAGAGGAACTTTACATTAAAAAGAGGGGCTTGAATCCACTAGATCCAAATCCAAGGGAAACAAGGATGTGAGTTCCAAGTGGATTGCAAGGGTTGAAGTGTGATTTACCCTCTTTTGTAAATGAGAAAGTTGACTTGTTGACTATGTGGAACAGAGAGAGAAAATGAGTGAAATGAGGAGCTACCAGTTCGGGATCGCATTGTAACTTTGGATATGAGCTAATTAGACTAATACAAATCTACCCTATAAATTTGGAGAAAATTCATCAGGACCGTGGCGGGAATGTACATGGTCCTCCACAAAATCTACACACAAAAAATAGGGGAAGAAGGGTTGTAGATAGGGGTTTACCTCAGTTAAACCTTGGTTGAGGAATCAACCTTGAAAGAAAGTAATTGCAAATGCTTGAATATAAACAATGGAAATGTATACCTTGTAGATCTGCAATTTGTCGATGATGATTGCTTTGCTTCTTGAATTTAATCACAAGTGTTGTATGAAATGGCATGTAACATGACAAAACCCTAACACATACACATGCTTGCAAATTAATGTTGTAATGTTCCTCCAATGGATGAATGAAGAAGACTTGAATGCTTGAATGCTTGATGATGTATATATTTGCCTATGCTTGCTTATCTAATTCCTCTGCTTGAAATTCACCTCCCATTCCTCCTTATGCAAATGAGAAAACCAACTCCCTTTTATACATGCCTCTTGAAGATTAATTCATCTCATAAAAGGCCGACATCAGAGAGATTTAGGACCCCGAAGTGTAGATGGGGCCTGGGGGACCTATCTTGGGGCCACCCTAAGATGGTGGGACAGGGGCGCCACGCCCCTATCCTGTCCTATCTTGGGGCCCGGACAGGGTCCTAAGGCTATTTGAGGGCTCAAACATGAAGGGGGTAAGGGGTGAAAATGCAAAAATAGGTCTTGGTCAGAAAGGAGGATGTTGTCACCAAGGTGAGGACCTCAAATGTGGTTAAAATAGCAGAAGGCGCAATTTTATGACACTACATTTACCCCCCACTTTAGTGGGAGTATGGCTTATGCCAATACTGTCGGTAAAGTAGAAGAAAAGAGAGATGAAGATGAGAGATGCAGAGAAAGATCACAAGGAGTATAAGATGTCACTAATCTCGAGGAACCAAGCCCCCAATCTTAGGATCTTAACTCACTCAAATATATGCAAGAGCACATAAAACAAAAAGGAGAAAGACGCAAAAAATAAAAACAAAGCGCAAAAGACACACGACAAAAACAAGACACAAGACGACAAACCAACTAGCCGAAGAGACCTAGATACTTAGATGTCTCAACAACTAATCAGGACACAAAGACCAATGCCATCACATAAACGCAAGTGATCACATAAAAGAGAAAAGTTGACATCATCCATGAACCATCAATAGAAAAACTATGGGTTCATGAGAGGGAGAAGAGAGAGGACATGAATACATACTTTGGTGATCCATGAGAAGAAAGGCGAATAAGAGAGAAACCATGGACATCTCACCCCTAAAACTAGGTGATCCATGGAGAGAAGGACATGGAAGTCTAGCCCCCAGAGCTTGGCTAGGTGATCCATGTAAGGGAGGAGAGTGAGAACACTGTTAGTTCTACTCAACCTCAAGTGCATGTGTGCAAGTGAGGTTTGAAGCACCTCATAGGAGTCTATGCCCGAGTATGCTACAACCTGTATAGAATGTATAGTACATGTGCCAAGAAAGGAGTGATATCTCGCTCTAAGATTTTGTGCTCTGGTTTCGAGAATAATCACCCTACAAAAAGTGGAGTCATCTCACTCTAAGAGACCGTGCTCGAGTTCCGAGAATCACCCATTGTACAAGAAAACAAAAAGTAAAGACATCTCGCTCTAAGAGTCTGTGCTCTGGTTTCGAGAATGATCCATTGTACATGAAAAGTGATGACATCTTTCTCTAAGAGGTTTCCTTCTGGTCCCAAGAATGTCTCATTGTACAAGAAAAGTGACGACATCTTGCTCTAAGAGGCTTCCCTCTGGTTCCAAGAATGTCTCACTATACAATGCATGAGAGAGGTATAGTACAAAGGAGTGGTGTGGGTGCCCCCCACCTTAAGATGTCAACATAGGTTGATGATGATATCTTAAGGAAAGTAGAACAAGGATACCTACCTTCATCACAAAGAAGATACCCGTTATGCAACAATGTCATAAATCCAAGCAAGAGAGGGAATACTCTTCAAGCAAGGATAAGATAGTTAAAAAAAGATATCTTGTTGTAAGTGTAAAGGTGATCCTTGAAGGAGAAGAGATCTTTGTTAAAAATACATCTACCCCCAAGAGGAGTTGTCTAAGACAAATATAACATCTTCTAGAATGAAGTGCAAAAGAGAACAAGAATGCAATCCTTCCTCCTATTGCTAGGTGAAAGGGATTCTTGATGAAGGATGACTCGCGTTTAGCCCCAAGAGGGATGGGTGAATTTATCATAGATGTACATTACCAAGTGTGAAAAGAGGTTGTAGTCAAGTACTGACACCTCTTGTATAAGAGAGAACCCTTGAGAAAATAGCCAACAATTTCATACAAAGAATGACATCAAGTAACAAAGCTCACACCATCCACACAATAGGGAAAAGTGGATCCTTAAAGAAAGAGAAAGGGAGAGAGATCATTGCCCCCCAAGTGTAGGACAACGAGAAGAATTACACAACTTCTAGAGAGATTTTAATCATAAAAGACATACCATCTTAAGAAAGGAATACATCCTGACCAAGGAATAGACATGCGCTCACATGAAGGATAACTGCATTCAAGAAAGGACATCAAGTTATGAATAACACGATAGAAGAGGTAATTTTCAAAGAGAGAGAAAGGAGAAGAAGAAGGTTCACCAAAGTCCTTAAAGGAGATATTGTTCATAATAGATGTACCGTTTCAAGCAAGGAGAAGATCCCACTCACAGAACAAACATGCGCTCACATGAAGGAATACTCCATGCAAGAATCAATTTTATGAATAATGTACCCCATGAAGAAAATAGTGAAACCTTAGAAAGAGGAAAAGGAATATTCTTGCCCCCCAAGAAGAGAGGCAAAAATAAATAAACTATTATATTTCTCACTAAGTATGATTGCACCTGAAATTGTACCACCACGAATGACAAAGAGCCCCCAATAAGTAGGCTAACTATGTCACATAGTGAGGAGAAACATAATTGAAACTTGAATGTTATTTTAAATTATCATGATGAATATGCCATTCATTTTCAGATGTTGTTTTTAACATGCCTGAATCAATTTCAAGATTTGTGTTAAGAGAAAAATTTGGAATATGAAATTCAAGCATCTTAGACTTTCTAGAAAATGTAGTAGTGAAATCTAAGGACCCCCAATCATCCTCTAATAGTTCTTCTTTAGGAACTTCTTTGGTAGGAGATGGGATATTTGAGCGAATTGAAGAGAGGATTGTAGGAACTAATAAAGCATGTGATGCTTCACTTATGTTCTCATCAACTACCTCATTAGTATATGTGTAATACACAACATGATAATCAGGAAGAATTTTTGGTTTCCTAGGAACATGAATGGAAGTGATTTGATTTTTGTTAGGCTCTTGATTTTTGGGAGAGAGAGCATTATTATCATACTCTTTTTCTAAGGTATCTTTATGTTCAAGACACTCATTAGAAAAAGGACTATCATATTTAATTAATGCTTCATCTTTATAGGGAAGATCGTGAAAAGAAGGTATGGTATCACTAGGATAAGTAGCCATAATATCATCCTCTTGCACCAAATAGTCCTTATGAGGGAGGTACTTTTTAGGAGAAGAAGGAACACAATTCTCCAAAGATTCATCTTTAGGAGGGAGATCTTTGAAAAAAGTGTCCATATTCCCTTTTTGCACCAATGTGCCCTCATTAATGAGATTAATATTGGGAGAGGGTAAATGATATCTATGAATGAAAGGGAGAACTAAATTATCATCATATGCATGAAAGGGAACATCATGAACATATTTAATGTAACTTGAAATTGAATTATCAAAATAAGATAAGACCTCCATATTCATTGATGATCAAACAAGAATAATGTTCACCCCATACATGCATAGAAAATTTAATAGAGGGAAAATGAAATTTGAACTGCAAATTTAAAATTTGAATTTGAATTTGTGAAATTTGAATTTGTGTTTGACCTTAGAGGGTGTTGAAATTGATAAAGTACTTCAATTTTCTGGATTTAAGCAAAAACACAGTCAATTCCGTCTCCTAAAATTTCGAGAAAAAAGCCGAGGACCGTGGTGAAAGTGCACACGATCCGACCAATTTTTTTTGAAATTTTCAAGGATGATAGGTATTATGATATTATTACGGAATCCAAAAAAACAACTGATTTGGAGATGTTTAGATCGGTCAAATTTGCAATCAAAGGTCAAAAATGGAAAGATCTTAAAAATTAGGGTTTTATGATTTAACCACTGAATTTTCATAATAAAGAGACATATTTGAATTGCAATTTTGAAATAGAAATCAGATCTGAAACAAGTAATTAAAATTTTACACTTCACAAGCTTAATTTTCTCAAAATGAAAAATTAGGGTTTTTATGCAATTAACCTCTAAAATTTGCAAATACATCAAACTTGAAAATGAAAATTTGAAATCCAAATCGCAATTAATCATATCTAATAATTAGAAATCGGAATTAATATGTAAGATGTTGGGTTCACCAAAATGTAAAGTGGAAAATTGAACCCTAGTGACTCCCCACCTAGGAGAGAGAAAGGAAGTCACTAGGATGATTTTCACTCGAAGGAACTTACATTCAAAAGAGGGGCTTGAATCCACTAGATCCAAATCCAAGGGAAACAAGGATATGAATTCCAACTGGATTGCAAGGGTTGAAGTGTGATTTACCCTCTTTTGTAAATGAGAAAGTTGACTTGTTTACTATGTGGAACAGAGAGAGAAAATGAGTGAAATGAGGAGCTACCAGTTCGGGATCGCACTACAACTTCGGATGTGAGCTAATTAGATTGATACTGATCTGCCCTAAAAATTTGGAGAAAAGTCGTCAGGACCGTGGCGGGAATGTACATGGTCCTCCACAAAATTTGTGAAACGAAAAGGGTTCTTTTGTCTCTACAAATGAAGTCCAAACCTGCAATTACAGTTGCGCACCTGCAACCTACACATAGAAAAGAGGGGAAGAAGGGTTGTGGATAGGGGTTTACCTCAGTCAAACCTCGGTCGAGTAATCAACCTTGAAAAAAAATAATTGCAAATGCTTGAATGTAAACAATGGAAATGTATACCTTGTAGATCTGCAATTTGTCGATGATGATTGCTTTGCTTCTTGAATGTAATCACAAGTGTTGCATGAAATGACATGTAACATGACAAAACCCTAACAAATACACATGCTTGCAAATGAATATTGTAATGTTGCTCCAATGGATGAATGAAGAAGACTTGAATGCTTGATGATGTATATCTTCGCCTATGCTTTCTTATCTAATTCCTTCGCTTGAAATTCCCCTCCCATTCCTCCTTATGCAAATGAGAAAACCAACTCCCTTTTATACATGCCTCTTGAAGATTAATTCATCTCATAAAAGGTCGACATCAGGGAGATTTAGGATCTTGAAGTACAGATGGGGTCGGGGGGACCTATCTTGTGGCCACCCTAAGAGCGTGGGACAGGGGTGCCACACCCCTATCCTGCCCTATATTGGGGCCCGAACAGGGTCTTGAGGCTATCTCGGGGCTCAAACATGAAGGGGGTAAGGGGTGAAAATGAAGAAATAGGTCTTGGTCAGAAAGGAGGGTGTCATCGCCAAGGTGAGGACCTCAAATGTGGTTAAAATTGTAGGAGGTGCAATTTTATGACACTATAGTAATATTTATTAAACTAAAAGTTTGACCAAAAAATTATATATCAAAAGAAGATTGTATTCAAGATGAAAGATGGTGGTTCAATTATAGACCCTTAAAATGCATTTGACTTAATTATAAGCCAACTTGCATCAATAGATGTTAAGTTAGAAGATGAATATAACTCTATCCTATTTCTTTTCTTTTTGCCCAAATCTTGGGAAAATCTAATTCTTTCTATTAGTAATGGCAATGTAGAGCCAAATATGGACAACACCATTGCAATAGTTCTTTCTAAAGACATGAGGATAAAGCATATGAGTGTTTTCTCTCAATATGCTTTGCATGTGTAGGATAGGTCCAAAAGAAAGGGGATAAAGGGGACAAAAGAGGGAGAAGTCTAAAGGGCTCTCTAAAACCCTCATGAGGAGCAAAGTGTTGAAATTATGGTAATATAGGGCATGCAAATGAGTGTAAGAATAATAAAAAGAATGTTGATTCCTCCATGAAAAATACTTTGATGATGATTATGGTGCTTTGTTTATTTTAGCTAACACTATTAGTAATGATGCTTGATTTATTGATTCATGTTGCTCCTACCACATGACTCCTCACGAGGAATGCTTTAATACATGCAAAGTATATGATGGAGAAGATGTTATCCTTGATGGTGATACCACAAAGAATATTGTTTGCAAGGGAAAGGTGAAATTGTGTTTTAATGATGACAATATTAAAACTCTTGATAATGTTTTGCATATTTTAAGTATTGCAAGAAATTTACTTTCAATATCCAAGTTGAATGATTTTGGAATGCATGAAATATTTTACAAGTCTAATTTCAGGTTGGTAAGAGGGAGTTTGGTGATAACTAAAGGATATCGAATAGGTAATTTGTTTAGGCTAAACGCCTCTACTTTTTGTAACTCTGCCAATGTAACTGACACTAAAAATACATGTATGTTGTGACACCATAGATTGGGTCACAATAGTGAAAAAGGTTTTAAGACCATTCTTAATAAAAAAATATTTGATGGTATTTCTTATTTCTATTGGTAAAAAGGATTTTTGTGAGTAATGTGTGTTTGGAAAACAAAATAGATCATCATTTACCAAAGCAACTTATAAGACAAAGAGACCATTTGATATTATTTATTTAGATTCATGTGGTCCAATGGATGTTGACTCCTTGGGTAAATCTTGATATTATATTTCCTTCATTGATGATATCTCAAGATGCACATGGATTTATTTTAAGTATTCTAAATCTATTTTTTTCAATGTGTTCAAAGAAATTAAGGCCTTCGTTGAGAAGCAACCATATTATAAAATAAAAGTGTCAAGATTTAAAAAATGGGAGTGAATATTATTCCAATGAATTTAATGAGTTATGTAAGCATGCAAGTATTGTTTGACATAATACTACTCCTTATACTCCCCATCAAAATGCAATAGCAAAAGGAGTGAACTAAACCTTGATGCAAAGAGCTAGGAGCATGTTAAGTGGTGCTAATCTTTATAAATGCTCAGAATTTATAGGTACTACTTGTTATTTGATTAATATATATTCTTGTACAAATGTTGTCGATAAAACTCCTTATGAAGTGTGTACAAATAGAAAGCCTTTGATTTCACACTTAAGGGTCTTTAGTTGTGAGGCTTTTGTTCATGTGCATCAGGAGAAGTGATCTAAACTAGATCCAAAAAGCATAAAAGTACATCTTATTTTGTTACAGTGAGAATATAAAGGTTATAAACTTTGGAATCCTCTAACCCATGAAATCATCCTTTCTAGAGATGCAATTTTTAGGGTTTTTAGATGTTACTTGAGGTAAAGAACAACTAAGGGAGAAAGATAAGACAAATATAATGTAATTCAAGACAAAATTTACAAGTAGGAAGATGAACATGTGGAAGAATACTTAGATGGAATGAAGATAGAGAATGTGAAGAAGTTCAAAGAGTTTAGAAGATGTGCACAATGAGCTCACAAAAGAAGATGAATAGGTAGACACGATTACTCCTACCTTGAAGAGATCCACAAGAAAAAAATTAGTTGACATGCATGGACTACCATATTTTCTGTCGTGTATTTGCTTTGTTGAGTATTAATGATGAACCTAGATCTTTCAGGGAGGGTCTATTACTTGGATGCAAGCCATGTAGGGGGGATGATGGCCTTATATTGTTGTAACACTTGGGATCTTATTAATTTTCCCAAAGGAAGTAATCTCATTGGTCGTAAGTGGGTATATAAAAATAAATTTAGAGCGAATGGTTGCTTGGAGTGATACAAGGCCAAATTGGTAGCCAAGGGCTACTCCTAGAGGGAGGGAGTTGATATTGGTGAAATTTTCTCTTTTGTTTCTAAATTAAATTCTATTGGATTCCTATCGTATATTGTTATTGCTTGTGATTTCAAGATAGAGCAAATAAATTTTAAAACTATTGTTTTACATGGGGATCTTGAGGAGAAAATTAGAATGCGACATCATGTCAATTTTGTGGTGAAAGGAAATGAATAGTTTGTTTTAAAGTTAAAGAGATCTTTGTAAGGTTTGAAACAAACACCTAGGATATGGTGCTATAATTTTAATGCTTTTGCATTAAATTTTTTGAAAAGAGGGGTAACGAATTATTAATCACCAAAGATTAGTACAAAGAAGCAATAGCTAGTCGATCCAACAATTGAAAAACCAACAAAAGATAAATAGACACACAATCAAGAATCACTATGAACTCCCAAATAATCTCTCATCTCCTCCATAAAAAGCTCCTCCAAGATATAAGAGTATTTAGTGAGCAAGTTTCCCCAGTCTCTGCATTCCACACTCCCATCTACTCATAAGCCCATTTTGCCAAATAATTTGAAACCTTGTTTCATTCTTGAGGAATGTGACAAAAGTTAATATAATCCAAGGATCTACATAGTCTCAAAATCTGATCGATCACTAAGGCTAATTGTCAATTCATTCCCTCCACTTAGCGCTTATTCAACATATCAATCACTACATGTGAATCAAATTCACAAATAATCTTTCTCCATCGAAGGACACAACTTATCTCCAGAGCATAAATAATAGAAAGATCTTTCATAAAATTTATTAGTATGTCAACCTTTATACATAGAGAAAAAGAAATGGACAACTCCAAAAATATCTCTACCAACTTCACCAGTCCCAGCATGCCCAGGATTACCTCTAAAATACCCCTCATAATTTATCTTCAATGCATCATGAGGTGGAGGTGACTAATATCCATCCCAACAGACCTTTCTCTTGGCCTAATGACCTACCCTAGAAGAGGGGAGTCTCATACCATCATCCTCCAACCCCAACCTCTGAATAATGACCAAATCACTTGGATCCTCCTACGCAGACAAATCACATTTTTCCAATAAGGTTTTATGTAAAACACTAGTAATTCACATCCAAGGTTGATGACTCGACATTTTATTGTCCTAAAAAATCCTTTAGTTCCTTTCCAGCCTAATTTGCCAAATAATAAAAGAAGGGCCTATGTTTCAAAAAATGTGTCAAAAAGGAGTCTTAGTTAGGGAGTTCCCTAGAATACCCCATAACTCAACCAAGGAGGAAGCAAGCCTTATTCCAAAACACCCCGCTGATAATGCCAAATTTCCTTAGAATATGGGAATAGGAAGAAAATATGTGAGGAGTATTCCTCATTTCTATTTCACATTACACACATAAAAGGACCCTAGAATCTTCACTTTCTTAGATTATATGAGGTGAGACACCTATCCTGAATAACCAACTACATGAAGAAGTTGAATTTGGGCCAATAAAACTTGCTCCACAGCTGTTTCCACCATGGGACCCCAATTCTCCAATGAATTCATCTATCTGATTCTCGTATCAGGGCCCCAAGCAAGAATATCTTTCTCCTTTAAGGAGTGAAAATCTTTTCTTGTCAAAATATTTACAAACCCTTGACTATCCTCCTCAGATCTACCTTGAGGCCACTCATGAGCTTCTTTCCATCTAAACACTTCTACTTGACCTAGAGTCTCAAAATTTTTGTAATCTTCCACCTTAATCTGGATCCTGCCTCGAGAAAAATGGTACACAAAGATCACAAATGCAGATAAATGAATATGATGGTAAGGGTCCCATCCCAAGAGTCAAACTAGAATAAATCCTCTTATCCTCTATTGCAAATATAAAAAATCCCTTACTCAATTAATTTATCTCCTCTTTTGAGAGTTCCCTAATCCAAAGAGCCTTTGACCTCGAGGTTACAATGAGGAATATCATGACTCTCCACTCCCCTCATATATTTTGAAGTAAGGATCATAGTCCAATCCTATTCTTGACAACAACATCATATCCAATAGAGTTTATCGACCAAGATTCACCATTAAGACTTGTTTTTCGAAGGCCAAGGCCACCTTCTTGGTTTGGTCTACACATTGAATCCCTCTTAACCAAACCATTTATGTGAAAGCAAGTTACCTTCACATAAGGATTTTTAGGAGAGGGCATCAAACTCTTGAATGAAGCTAGAAGGAGCTACCTATATAAAACACTTATATAAAGGAAGATCATGAATCATCCACTTTATAAAAGTCACCCTTCTAGTCAAAGAAAGCCACATACAATTCCAATGAGTAAATTTATTTAGGAACTTATCTAAAACATCCTACCAAAATATGCTAGGCAAAGAGCCTACAGTAATGTGGAAACTAGGATATACAAAAGGAAGAGCACCAATATTAAATCTAAGAATCCATGGAATCTTGGTTTGGATAGGCTTAGGAGTGTTAAAGAAAAAGATGATGGACTTGTTCTCATTAATCCTTTACCTAGAGGCACCAAGTAAATATCCAACAACCTTCTTAGATTACCCACCTCATTAACTCAAGCTAATCCAATAAGACTTGTATCATCCAAAAACTCTAAATGAGAGTGGAAAGGCACTTTGTCAGCCCAATTAGAGCCCTGAATCAATCCTTGCCTCACATGAGACTTTAAAAATATTCCCAAGCATTCAACCATTAAAATAAATAAGGTGAAAGAGGATCCCCTCGACGAAAACCTTAAGAAGCACCAAAGAGTTTGGAGGGCTCATTATTAATGAGAACAAAGGTAGAGGAGGATGTGACACAACTCATGAACCATTTGATCCACCCACTACCAAGCCCAAAATTTATCAAAATCTTATGCAAAAAATTCTAACTGACACAGTCATAAGCTTATGCCATGTCAAGCTCAATAAGCACAACCTTCTATTTGAAGGTTATCATGGAATGAATAGCCTCTATTGCAACCACAAACCCATCCTGAAATTGTCTACCGGTAACAAAACCCCCTTGCTCCTCTAAGATAAGAGCACTAAGCAATGACCCAAGTCTCTTTGCAATCAACTTAGTAATAATTGTATAAACTACATTGCACAAGGCTATAGGTTTAAAGAGGTCTAATTAATAAACTCCCTCTCTTTTTGGAATAAGAGCTATGAATGTAGCATTCATGGTTTTCAGCATTTGTTTAATCCTTTGAGATTCCAAAACCACTTTCAAAAGGTCTATTTTGAGAACATCCCAAAACTCTTGGTAAAACTCTATTGGAAAACCATCTAATCAAGGGCTTTCCCTTTCTTCATTTGAAGGATGATACTCTCTAATTCACTCAAAATAATGGGTTTGTTTAAAGAATAATTAATCTCATTAGAGACCAATTAGGGAATACACTCTAGAATGAGATTTTCTTCCTCCTGTGCCTAGGGATAACCTCAGTAAGCAAAGTAGAATAGTAGTGAACGATCTCTCTTGAAATCATCCTGGAAGATGAGATTAGATTCCCTTTAGAGGACCTGAGAGGGGTAATGAGATTGTGTTGCCTCCTATCCTTAACATAGTTATAGAAAAAGGCAGTGTACTTAACATATTGAAGTCTCTTGGTAAATGAGAATAATGTTGTCCCAAACACAGGCTTCCCTTTGGACCACTATTATTGTATATATTATTGTAAAGAAGAGTATTGAAGCCACATAAGTTAGAATTATAAAGAAGTATTTTTAGAGGTTGTGAAGAAATTAGTCGAAGGTTTGATCAACCAATAATCTAAGCCTTTCCAATCAAGGATATTTGATTTGGTAGTCCAACTATATCTAACCCAACAATTAGACACTAGGAACCTTTCTAAACTCTCAAAGATAGCATCGACAATCCACCTGATGGGTGAGGCCATTGGTGTAACAACTTGCATCATTTAATTCTTTCAATATAAAATTGAGTGTGTCTCAGAGCTGTATGCGATAAGGATGAGTTCAAGTTGGGGGTTTTTGCACTAAGAACTGTGACTTTTGCTTTGGTCATGCTCCATTAGGATCCCTTAGGATCTCTTTCAAATTAAATCTCATACTAATGGTGTTTGCCTAGAACCAAACTAAATATACTAAATCTTCTCTAAGGAGGACTTTGGTGCTTCTGATACAATCTAAACAAAACTTTAATTAGAACTGATTCATGTAATTATCTAACTAGGGCTAAACCATATCTAAACTATAACACGAATTCAAATCCTATTTTACTTGTTGGAAAGTGAAATCTATTTTATGATTTTCAAAAAAGTGAAATCTATTTTCACTTGCAAGAATATGAAATCTATTCTATAGAGCATTTAAAGCAAACTAAATCCCATGAACAAGTTTAACAAAACTTTTGTCTTGATCACAATTTCAATCATGATTACCATCTATTTTAACAAGATTAATACTAAATTGGAATGCAACATTTGATCAAATCTAAACTAAACTAAGAAAGCATAAATTTGAACCTATGTGAATGAACTATTCTATCTCAAAAGCTATTGAATCAACTTGTAAATGAAAACTACATATTGCAATTGATTTTCAACTCTTAAAATTATCATGAGCATACAAAAAAGAGTGTAACTAAATTGGACATGCAAAATTTGAATAAAACAAAGAATTAACTTAGGATTGCCTCCCTTCATTTGAGTGGGCTCTGCTCTTCCTCTAGTGGGATCCGTAAATATAGATATATTATGTCAACTTCAAATTTTCATTGCAATTGGCTCCTAGGATGGAGTAAAACAAGTTTTGGGATTACAGAAAATGAGACTCTAAACAGATGAATAACTTACTGTAGACATCTAAAATTG
The DNA here is from genome assembly GCF_030272615.1 of Cryptomeria japonica. Taxonomy (NCBI): domain Eukaryota; kingdom Viridiplantae; phylum Streptophyta; class Pinopsida; order Cupressales; family Cupressaceae; genus Cryptomeria; species Cryptomeria japonica. The sequence goes on along the minus strand of NC_081414.1, from coordinate 319,099,208 downwards.
TCATGTCTAATTAAATAAATATTTTATTTATTTAATTATCTAAGCCTAATTCTTCTATTTTTTTTTTGATCAATAAAAGGCCGAAGCCGCATTTTTATTTCATTTGTAAAATTTTTACAAACTCCATTCAGTGTGGGCACCGGTAGGAAAGAATGGAGCTAAGAAAACCTCCGGTCTAGCCCAGATCCCTTAAGGGATCAGATATCAGAACAACTGAATAAAAAAAATTTTACAATTCCTCATCTGAGGGAGATAACTGTCTTAATAAGACATTTTAAGTTTCTTTTTGTGCATAAAATCTCGCACCAAACTCTAGATGTACCCGTCTTCACACAAAAAAGGAGAAACCACTGAAACTTCGAGCTTTAACTTTAGGACCTGAATCCTGCATCTGCAAAAACCTTATTGCAACATGCTCTGTCAAACTGTTAGTAGCATAGTAAGCATGATAATATGTAAAAATCCTTCAATGAATAATAGCATCTTTTCTATTTTATGTAAGAGGATTGTAGCCTGGATAACCCTTAGCTTGAGACCCTTTTAGGATTCAATTTAAGAGATTATCCAGGCTACAATTCTGCCTACACCAATGAGAAATGTCAATTTCTTAATCACTCTTGACACAGCTTACATCTGATGCTCCATAACCAAAATAAATTAATATGCCATTGTATGCACATATAAATGTCAATATACGAGATTATCATGGAGTCTGCCAAGATCATGAATCAAAACAAAAGTTCACAGAGAAATATATGTCTAGGTGTAGGAGAAAAACAACCAAAAGAATAAAGGATCTGTACAGAGACAATAGGACCTGTAACAGATCTGAAACAAAGATAGGACTGATCTCAACTGCCCTCCAGAAGCCATTCCATTAATTCGCAGAAGATAGTAAAGACCCAAGTGAACCCCACCCGATATAGAAAAGTCCAATTATCACAACTAATACCCCTATAACTGCACCAGGAACCAGTGTAACCTGGCCTCTAAGTAAAAGACAGGGCTAATATCAATCACAAAGAAGCAATGAGTCAATAATATCAAAAATAACACAGCCAGAGACTTTAACAAAATACACATAGCCTGGCAAACCCCAATAGTCATAAAAAGATATCATATCTGCCAAAATGAAGACTACACCCGAGCTGCCCGGAGAATACTCAACACAGATACCCTGCAGAGGAGTGTAAACCAGCATGAGCCAGAACATGAATACCCGGCATCAATCTTCAATTAAAACTCCTAAAGCATCCCTTTACCCACAAACAGGGGCATGAGAGGGGAGGATGAAACATGCATATGTGACAGTTTGAATAAGGATATTGCTGAGTTAGAATTTGAGCATATATATACCAACTCATATATATATAGTGTCTGTATGTATATATGTATATTTGTGTGTGTGTAATAATCTGGTTATCTATTTACACCCACCCACATACACACATATATATATATATATATATATATATATATATATATATATATATATGAATGTGTTTATTTGTTAGAATGTTTATATATTCATATATTATGCAACCTCGCAGATAACTAAAACCAAGACATGAACAGTACCACAGCTTTACCACTAAACATGCAACAGCAATCAGAACTAACTGTCCCCGATGTACACAGGGCTATCAGTCGGTGCAAAGAATCAAGAATGTCATACAATAAATAACAAGAGAACCATAACTTGAAAACACATGGCACGGCAACCTCAGTGAATGTCATAAAAGTCATCAAATCTGCCAATGCAAACCATAACCACGCAGCCAGGGCGATAAAACCACAGTTAACATGCATTGGAGGGAAGGCCAGCTTGAGCCAGAAAAAGAATAACCGATAACATCCTAACACCTTGCTATACTCCCGAGCCACCCCTTTACAGGTAAGAAGAAGATGGATCAAGCTTATATGAGTTAGTTTTTGAACCTGTATACACACACTCATATATATATAATCTCTGATTTATATATATGTATATATGTGTGAGTGTAAGTGAATGTGCATCTATTTACACCCACATACACACACACACACACACACACACACACACACACACACACACACACACACACACACACACACACACACACACACACACACACACACACACACACACACACACACACACACACACACACACACACACACACACACATATATATATATATATATATGAGTATGTGTATATATGTTTATGAATAAGGTTGTGTATATATACATGTATCTATAGATATGGATATATATATATGTGTATATTTGTATTAATATGAGTCTACAAATATATACATATATGTATATGTGATCATATATATATATTTCTGTATATATAACAATACATACTTGTCTGAAGCTTAGATTTCAAAAGTGCTGTACCAAGGATACCCTGACCGCAATTCCTAGGTAATATACAAGAGGTCCAAGGAGAGGACTTGGAGAGGAGTGAAGTGAGGTATTGGCATGGTCAGCGTCAAAGTATTAATCCGAGGGAGGATCTTTCCTAAAGACTGACGAATAACCATCTGCCCCTAGATTAGCTAGCTTGTCAGCTATAGAGTTACCTTCTCGATAGATATGCTTGACCGAAGTTTCCTCAAAGTATTTGATCAGATCCAGAATACTTTTTAATTCCGTTTTCAATCTCCAGTTGGTAACTTCCCTAGTCCTGACTGCATTTATAGTTAATGACGAATCACCTTCAATTTCCAGATATCTAATCTTGAGTGATTTAGCTAAAATCAGACCCTCTCGCAAAGCTAAAAACTCAGCCATGTTATTGGAAGCCACATCTATGGGCTTATTTATGCTAGCTATAAGATCACCGTTGTCTTGATGGATAGCACACCCAATGCCTGCTACCCCCGGGTTCCCACGGGACGCGCCATCAAAGTTAAGCTTAGCCTAGCCCATTCTGGGAGGAGCCCATTTTGTTAGCTTCCTATCCATCTCAGCCTGATTCCCACCTTTCCCAATAAACGGGGGAATTATCAAACCCAACCATTTAGATCGAAGGACCTCATCCCATCTGGATAAGTTAATGGACTTTTCCTGTGTATATCTAAGATTATTATTGATTTTTTCCACAATTGTTGCTTCGATTTAATTTAGAAGGGATTCTACCCTCAATTAGATTCTTTGAAGATCTGCCTGTTTCTCTCCTTCCATATTTCCCAAATGAGGATTGCCGAGGAAATGAACCACACTGAGTGATATATATCCTTTGTGTGAGGAGGTTACCAACTGGTCAGCCATTCTGAAATGTCCCTAGGTCTCGGCGTCAGCCATCCAAGGCTTGAGAAGAGCCAATCCCAGCATCTCTGACTGAAACTGCAATTGAGAAGCAGGTGGTCCGCATTTTCTTCCTCAGATTCGCAGAGAGGACATCTTGAAGGGCCCTGGAAACCTAATTTTGAGAACCAGTCTGAGGTAAGAATCCTTTTTTGGAAAGCTGCCCATGAGAAGAACCCAGCTTTAGGGAGACCAATGTTATTCTAGCAAAGGCTAATCGGAATAATAGGATAGGTCGCAGCTCGATTGAGTTTTAAAAGTGAATATCCTTCTTTGGCTTTGTAAATGCCAGACGAGCTGCCCACCCATATTATCCTGTCTTTCCCAGAATGTAATGAAAATTGCCTATGCTTCAAATTATTCCAGAGGATCTCCATATCAGAATTTGACAAATTCATCTCATCAAGGGGTTTCCACTCCCAACCCATAGCGGGATCATTGGAGCTAAGCTTGATATAATCCTTAACAAACCTACCCCTGATAGCTTTGCAATGATCTATACCTTCTAGGCTAATACCAGTTTTGTCTAAAGCTGGATAGCCCCCCCAGGAATCTTCCCAGAACAGAGCCTCAGAACCATCCGCGATATCCCAAGAAAGATAATCCCTAATCACCTTTCTACATTCCATCATGAAATTCCAAACTTTGGATCCTTTGGGTACTATTTCTGTCCTCAAAATACTATCAGGATTGGAATTAGTAAGATATTTAGCTTTGAGGATCCTTACCCATTTAAGATTTGGATCCGAGTACATTTTCCAGACTAATTTCGCCCCCAGTGCCAAGTTTTGAGTCCCCATATCTTTGATGCCAACTCCCCCTAAATTGATAGGATGGCTAATTTTGTCCCAAGCAATTAATGCGAATTTCTTTTTGTCTGAATCCATATTCTAAAAGAACTTCCTCATCTTTTTAATCATATCGAGCTGAGCTCCTTTAGGTAACTGCTGGCAGGACATTTGATATATCGGAATAGCTGCCAAAACGGCTTTAAGTAAAGTAATCCTCCCAGCCGAAGAGAGGTATTTATTCTTCCAAGAGTTCAACCTGAGATCCATCTTATCGAGGATACCTTTCCATAATGAGATTAAATTGTTTCCCTTATCCAACGGAATCCCTAAATATTTACAGGGCAATTTCCCTCGATCAAACCCAAAAATATTACATATATCTGTTTCTAAGTTCTGCGAAGTATGGAAGAAAAAGATTTCCGATTTGTTCTTGTTTACTTCCTGACCCGAGGCTAAAGCATAAATGTCAAGAATCCTTTTGAAAGCCATGGCTTCCGACCTATTCGCACATCCCATCAGCAATGTGTCATCCGCAAACTGCTGGTGAGTGATAGCCTCCAATCCATTAGTGATTTTAATGCCTTTAATAATCTGGTTCATGCGAGCACATGAAATGATTCTCCCAAGGCCCTCTGCCATTATGATGAATAAGAAAGGGGATAAAGGATCCCCTTGTCTAACCCCTCTGGATATCTGGAAGAAGCCTGCTGGAGAACCATTAATAAGTAATGATATCCTGGGAGATGAGATGCATTCAAAAATTAAATTGATCCATTGTTTAGAAAACCCAAAGGATTCTAAACATTTACACAAAAATCTCCAATCAACTTTGTCATATGCCTTTTTGATGTCTAATTTGATTATCATAGCTGCAGAACGATTTAGTTGTAACGAGTGCATGACTACTTGCGCCACAATAATGCCATCGAATATGGATCTGCCTGGAACAAATCCTGTCTGTTCCTCTGAAATTATGCAAGGGAGAATGCCCTTCAATCTATTCGCTAAAATTTTTGTAAAAAGCTTGTAGATAGTGTTGCATAAGGAAATAGGTCGGAAATCATCAAAGTTTCTTGATTCCTCTTTCTTAGGAATCAAAGTTATGAAAGTATTGTTGATCTCCCTTAAAATAGTTCCAAAATTTCTTACGGCTTCCAAAGCATCCACCACCTCCTTACCAATAATGTGCCAGCATTTTTGGAAAAAGCAAGCTGGAAAACCATCGGGACCGGGAGCTTTGTCCGGGTTAAGTTGCCCCAAAGCTAATTTTACTTCAGATTCTGAAAATTTGTTGCAAAGTGCTTTGTTTTGATTTTCGGTTACGATCTTAGGAATATTCCTAAGCAAAGCTAAATTTGCGTCTTTGGGGGAAGATTCCGAACTGAATAAAGTTTTGAAGTGGTTCACCACTTCTGTAGCGATGTCTTTTTGATCTTCTAGAAGGATGCCATTATTGCTCATGATCTTGTGAATACTATTGGTGATCCTCCTGTTTTTTGTACTGTTGTGGAAGAACTTAGTATTCCTATCCCCATTTTGAAGCCAATTCTCTCTAGATTTCTGTTTCCAAAAAATTTCTTCTTTTGTAAGCGTATCCTCATATTTCCCGAAGAGCTCCTTTTCCTTGAGGAAGCTCTCCTGATCCATCCCAAGTCTAAACACCTTTTCATTGAGGTCTGCAATTTCTTTTTCTAATGAAATTTTAGTTTCAAAAATATTACCGAAGACTTCATTATTCCATTTCAATAACTTGCTTTTAAGATGTTTTAATTTGTTTACAAGGCAGAACATTTTTGAACCCTGGAAATTAACCTCCGACCACCACCTGGCCACGAGATCGAAGAAATCCGGATTTTGCATCCACATTTTTTCAAACTTGAAGGGGCAGCACCTCGGTGTAGCCTCTCCCTCAATATTGAGGATGATAGGATAGTGATCTGATCCTGACGAAGGGAGTAACGAAGCTGAGAGGTTAATTGCTAGATCGCTCATATTCCCTTTAAAAAGGAATCTGTCTAATCTCTCAGCGATTTGAGTAAAGCCTGATCTTCTATTGTATCGGGTATACATACCATTACTAGTTTCTATATCAATCAGATTGTTCAGAGCAACCCACTCTCTAAAGTCTTTTAAGGATTGAGGTTCCCTACGTGTACCACCCTTTTTCTCTGATAAGTTTAGGATAGCATTGAAGTCCCCTCCTAGAATAACAGGGGAAGAGGGATCTATTTCCATCATAGACGAGATTTCCGACCAAACTTTGCGTTTTCCAGCATCTGGAATCGGGCCATAAATGTTTATAAGGGTAAATGTGAGCTTACTGTGTTTGCTTGTAACCTTTCCCAATAGCCAGTTTCTGTTTCCTGCTAATGGACAGAATAATATGTTACGCGGATTCCAAATGATACCTAATCCTCCAGAGGCACCCCTGGCTTCCACAAATTCCCAGCTTAGAAGACCTAATTTCCTTTTAAAAGCCTCGGCTTCTACCTGGGCTAATTTGGTTTCTTGAAGGAGAACAATGTCATGTTTCCATTTAATGATGTTGCGTCTAATTAGACGCTGTTTGTTAAAGGCATTCATGCCCCTAACATTCCACGAGGAGATTTTCATTGGACCGTGGGAAGGCCCTTCCCCTTCCCAGCATCAAAGAAGGCAGTTAATTTGCCTTGATCTTTTGCATTTCCATCCTGCAACCTTAATTCGCTTAAAGATTTTCTACCTCTACATCTTGCTTCTCTTGCGCAATCAGGGGTGTTTTTCCCGACATATATGTTTGATATTCCTAAGGGTAGATGGGGAATTGTCTCTCCTTCTCCGACGTCCTCTCCTGGATGGGACTGAGCTGCTATGCTGTCATTGACAGGGAGAGGGATGTTATCTCCTTCCCTATTTTCATTATTATCTCCCGCATCCAAAGAGGCCAGAAGTTCCTGAATTAGAAACCTCTTCTCAGCTTCTTCTTCCGGGGAGAGATTTTCGACTTCATTATTATTAAATACCTCTATAACAGCAGCCATTCTAGAAGACATTTCTTCTTGATCTGCCTCATTTTCTTGCCCCATGTTAACACCTGATTTTGTTTCAGAAGGAGATATCAATGAATCCACCGAATCGGAGATTCTTTTTGACATCTCCACTAAGGCTTCTTCTTTTATGGAATTTGCCTCATCTATTATCTTATCAAGGTCATTAATATTACTAAGATTGTTTTGATTATTTTCATCTGTATTAGTAACAGGAGGGCAGTTAGCATATTCATGGATAGTATTTAATGTGATTTTATCAGTCTGTTCTGAAACAGGGTTTTCCTTGTGTTCGGTGCTTTTAACCAGTGCCAGGCATGGTTTCAGCCAAATATCTGATTCATTTATGACCCCCTCATAGAAGGTGGGATGAATGATCCATTCCCCCCTATTTGTTACTAGCTTGGTGGGTTCCAATACCCGGGAGTTACAATCGAATTCAACTAAGATTTTGGTGTTTTTGTTTGAAATCATTCTTTCTAACCCTTCGCAGCCCAGAAAGGACCCGAACTGTTCCCCTATGAATTCCAAAATTTTAAAATTCAAATATTCGATAGGTAAAGAGCCCAAATTAATCCATCTTGGATATTTGTTTATATTCTGAGAATGAGGGTCAAAATTCGGCATCCATTCACAACGAAAAAAACCAAAACCTCTATACAATTTAGCCTTACCATGCAGAATGTCATCCTTTGTTTTCTGATTTTTACACAAAATTGCAAGAAAATTATTATCCAGGATAGTGATACTTACCTATTCCGGATAAAGGGCCAACCACCAGTCGACAATCTCTTCTAAATCTTCACCGATACCGGCCCATTTTACAAAAACCCCATATTTGTTATATGAATTGAATTGGGGTTCCATTAGATAATCCGGAATGTTGCATATGCGCCTCTGCCTATTATTAGGTTTAGGCTCAAAAATTTGAGCTTTCCCGAGTGGTACCAAGTTAGCCCCTGTTGCCGGAGAAAGCTTTGAAACTGTGTATTTGCCCTTGTCCATATTTAAAGCAGTGTCTTTGTTAATGCCCATCTTTTTCCTGGTTTTTTTCGAATGATGCACTTGCCATCTTCCGTCGGAGGGAAGCGACAAGGTTTTGGCACTTTCCGCCCTAAATTCATTATTTATCCCATAGATGCCCACTCTGATGACCGAATCCCTCCTTTCAAATGACCCCGAAGTGTTTTTTGCAGGGATTCTCTTGCATGGCGGGCTGAATATCGAAACGCTCTTCGGGCACGATGCGAAAACTTGCCTGCTCCCCCCCGTCGAAAAACCCCACCAATGCATAGGTTGTCTTTTTCGCATTTTCGCCTTAAGCCTAATTCTTCTATTAATTGAATAAATCTTTATTTATTTAATTAATTCGTTTATCCTCTTCTAGCCATATTTCTCATTTAAATAAATACATTTATTTATTTAAATTATCCTTTTCCTAAATTAAATAAATATCTTATTTATTTAATTGATCCCACTTCTTCTATTGATTAAATAAATCTTTATTTATTTAATTAATTCATTAACCTTTTCTACCCATGACACATGTCATTCATCTCTTAATTCATACACTACCTACCCTCTCATTATTTTCTTATTTCCTTTACCTACCCTCTAATCATAGTCGACCATTTATCTTTTACACCTCTCAATCTTATCCCTCCATTTCTTATAGTGTCTTCTATATAAGGAGATGTTTCCTTCATTATCAACCCTATGCATCCTGACTAACTCAATTGCGCACTCGACTATACTATGCCTTTTACATGCGATCCTACTTGCAACCACATTTTCGTTCTTTGTTGAGCTCTAGTGAACATAAAATCTGAGAGCAACTATATCAAACAAGATCAATGGAGATAGGAAGAATGGAGATCCAAACCCTATTGGACATGTGATGGTATAATCTTTGTGATTTCATTTGATTTGCATTGTCTTAGGTAATCTTCATATGTTATGGTGGATCTTTGTTGTTGTTAGGCTAGGGTTTTGTGGTTGAATTCATTTAGTCTTTCAACATTATTGTTGTTGTCCATTTTCACCATATACATTTTGGCACGCCCGGTGGGACTCTTGTCCCTTTTGCATTTAGCATCTTTTGTTGCAGAATTTGTGTTTTGAAGTTGCAAATCTGACATTTCTAACAACATTTTGATATTTCCGCATCTGCGTACTTTTGGATCACATTTTTTTATTTTATGCCGCATCTGCGACATCTGGAATCGCGTCTATGTCCTCGACAGTATTTTATTTTTCTGCAGATTCTGAAAGTCGCGTCTGTGTGCCTTAGTCGCGTTTGTGGAGTTTTCAGGTGCATCTGCATCCAAGAGCCATGTCTGTGTTCTGGAACCGCGTCTGTGTCGGCTTTAGGCGCGTCTACAAAATTTTATAGTGTTTGTGTTTCTGATAACCACATTTGTGTGAATTTGTTACATTTTGGGGTTTTCTTTGATTCGGTTTTGTGCCATTCAGATTTCAAATTTGGTTCATTTTGAGCTAACATCTTCAGATCTAGCTAACGAAATTGGTGCATCTTGTCTTGAAAGAAAAATCGTTTTGTTTAAGGCCCCTATTTTCACAAAGTCTTTTGGATCTAAAATTTACCTAACTTGTGTGCTTGTAGGAAGGGGTGATTATTTCAAACAATCCAAACTACTAATAGATCTTTGTTGTAGAACCTTGGCAAGGGTTTTTGATCTTTCATTGTGTGCCTTGTTTTCATAGATTAGCAAACACTTCAATTGGTGTACTAAAATTGAACCATTGTCTTTTATGTCTTGAGCAATAGGCTCTTTTTGTTTAATCTTTAGAGGGCATGTCTCCTTGTGTGGTCATTAGGACTACTAGTGAGGAGAGAATAACCCAAGTGGTAGCAAAAGAAAAGCCATCTTCTTCCAAACCATTATAAATAACTGTATTCATCGTGAAAACTGTGGATAACATGTGTTGATTAGTTCATACTGACACTATGTCTCCCCATAAACCCGTTTGATCAAATTTATTTGATCATTTGTAGGGCGTAACCCCTACCAGCTGGGAGCCTTCTGTATTTACAGAGTTGAAAGTGTCGCATGTATGGCCACACGAGCATATGCCTTTACTAGCACCTTTTTATTTTAGAAGCCAAAATCCTTCTAGTTGTTGGGGTAGGAGGTCGGACCTCTGGTAGCGGCCCACACACATACGGTTCTTAGTAGAGATACAAAGTTCGCCACGAGGAGTTTTCGTGGGGACTGATGCTTGGCTGCCTCGAGAAGTGAGTGTCGAGGGTGGAGCCAGTGGGGTCAAGCATCTAAGTATCCGCTCTGAATAGCGTAGCCTCAGGGGAAACTCCATGTGGGATCAACAACTATTGTCTTGGCCAGCCATAAGAATTGTGCTTGACTTATTTTGAACAATCAAACATTCAAGACCAAACACCAAAACATTATGTCTTTTGTGTCTTCAAGTGTATGCAAAACAATTTTACATCAAACAACACACTTTTCTTTTAGTCATTTTGAGTCTAAACACTTGCAAACATTGAGTCATCATCAATACTGTGTTCTCTTGTCATGAAAAACAGTCAAACATTCAGATTTGGTCACAACAAAACAATTTCATAGATTGGAAAAATTGCACAAAGTTTATAGAAACACGTCTGTGTCTGACAGACCCACGTCTGTGTCATCTAAACGTGTCTGTGAAGGGCAGAAACGCATCTGTGTCTTTTGAGCAACATTGCAGCATCTCAGAAACGCGTCTGTGTCTAACAGACCCGCATCTGTGTCATCTAAACGCCTCTGTGAAGGGCGAAAACACGTCTGTGTCTTTTGAGCAACATTCCAGCATCTCAGAAACGCGTCTGTGTCTGACAGAATAGTGTTTGTGTCCTTTAAGCGCGTATGTGAAGTATACAGGCACGTCTGTGTTTAGGATTGAAAACTTTCATAATTCAACAAACAAGAACAGTCAGTTTCAGACTTATTGAGCTTCCTAGGTTATCTCTCTGCGGTTTTCATCTAGCATTCAACCTGTCTTTGGGTCTCACAAAGTCCATCATTGCTTTACACCTTACATTACATTCACATTTGTCTAAACTTGAGTCAAAAGGTCACTTGCTTGTCCTCGTCTTATTTTGTCAACATACTACATACAACAACATTTTGCTAAGTGGTCCCTCATCAAGGTCTATCACCTTTGGGTCTCATTTGGTCTTACTTAGAGTCAAGGTCAACTTACCTCATCAAGAGAAACTATCATCTCTTTGGAAGTCACACCTACTCTACTACATACATACTTGGTCTTACACTTTGGACATTGCAAGTAAACCCCAGATTCATTTACATTCCATCCAACTCTTGGTCTTCCATACTCTTTCCATTTTCATCTAGTCTCACACATCTTGGTCAATACCTAGTTCATGGTTGAAACCCATTCCCAAAAATCTAGGAGAGAAGCTGAAGAGGCTCAAGAATCTGCAAACATGAGTTCTTATGAGTATGACAATGATATCTTTTTCAATTCTGATCATACTACATTACCTGACATGGATGCCTATAGAAACATTCCAAATGTTGAGAACATGGACACTACAAACAACAATGGTACACACAATGACAATATGGACAATATTTCAGTACATTCGGAAGAAGTGGAAGACAGCATTTTGAATCCCCATTTCAATTGATTGGTTGAGGAAATAATGAGGAGAGATAGACAATACTTTCTACAAGTGATGGCACAAAGTGGAGCCAAGATCCCTTATGATTTTGACATGTCTCAAATAATGGAAAATCGACCTTTGCAATAACCTCACCTTAACATGGATCAAAGGAGGCCTAATAGTGGAGGCAATAGAGGACCACATATGGTGCCTGAATCACCATCATCTTTGTTTCAAAAACCAGAGGTCCCATACACACATGGTCAAGCATATGATACTCACCTTCGCAGACCATTATGGAAGTCTTATGCAGAAAAATATGCTCAATCACATACCAATGCTAATGATCAACCACCAAAACAATTGGATATTCAAACACATGCTCAAAATTTAGACACAAGGAAACCCCGTGTCAAATTTGGGGGCAACACACTAGAACAAACTCATGACATGCCTGTAGAGTATGGTATACATGGACAAAACAGATATTCTATTCCTCATCATGAATCTATACCAAGAGGTCCTTATACGCAACATAATTATAGACCTCCTCCATATGAACATGTGTATGATCAATACCATCCATATATGCAACATGCTCCTCCTCCACACATTGGTTTAGGCATGGGGTATGGTTCAAGAAGTTAGTCTCTACCTAAGAACAATTTGGAATAGCAAATCAAGGACTTGCAAAAGAAAATGGAGGACATAAATACACCGAAGCCAACTTACACAATGAGAGACATATGTCCCTATCCATTTGACAAAAGCATTCCAATGCCTCCATTTCCTACACACTTTGTGACACCTAAGTTTGATAAGTATAGAGAAAAAGAGGATCCTAAGGCACACATAAGACAGTTTTTCACAGCTTGCATTGAGGTAGCAGTAGAAGAGACATATTTGATGAGATTATTCCCACAAAGCTTAGGTGATCAAGCTATGGAATGGTTCTCCCAACTTCCACCTGGAATTAAGTCATGGGGTGACTTAGCTAAGGCATTTATACAACATTTCTCATACAACATAGAGACAGGCATATCAGTCACTACCTTGTGCAACACCAAGCAAAAGGATGGAGAATATTTTTCATCATTTTTACAAAGATGGAGGAATCTAGCTAGTAGATGCTCTTGTGAAATTCCACAAAAACAAATGGTAGAGATGTTCACCCAAAATGTTAACAAAGACATTGGTTATGACCTAAGAAAGGCTTGTTTATCCACCTTCAAAGACATCATTGAAAAAGGCTTAGCAATAGAGAAGGTCCTAATTGAACAAGGAGTCATTAAGATATTCAAGGAAAACAAAGATGACTTTAAAGGAAAAGATAAGCCAAGATTTTGGAATAAAAACAAGAACACAGTCAATGATGGTGTTGTTGAAGCCAATACAGTGTGACCCAAAATCATTTTTTTCTGGATCAAGTTCTACAAACAATCAAGTGAATACTCAAACAACTTCCAAATCACGAAGGAAGTACACCCCATTGGGAGAAGCACTTGAGTCAGTTTTCAAAAAGCTAGTGGCAAACAAAATAATAACAATTCTAGATTTGCCTCCATATGAGCCAAAGGTCAAACCAAATTGGTGGAATGATGATGAATATTATGAATATCACAAAAGCAAGGGTCATAAGATAGGAAATTCCCATCGACTGAAGAACATCATACAAGATCTCATTGATAGAGGTGACATTGAGATTCAAGGACACTCATCCAATCAAGAACATGAGATGTTTAAGGAACCATTCCCAAAACATGACAAGGGAAAAGCTAAAGCCATAGATGACCAAACCAATTATACCAGAGCATCTTATAGCTATGATTCAACTGTCAATCACATTTCAATAGACAATTATGTCTCTACCATTATCATCGAGGATAAAATGCCTGAAAATTCTACCCAAAGACCCAAGATTGTTCTAAAAGGCATTGGATCTTCTTCTGAACCTACCTATGAATGTAATGTTACAACTCATCAAGGTAAATTCACCTTGCAAGGTGCCCTAGCTAAAAACACCACTTCATCATCAACCAAGCCTAACTATGACTTTGTAGAACAGTTAGGGAAGACACCCATGCTTATCTCCATCCTTGAGCTTTTACGCATATCCCCCGCACATAAAGCTATTCTTGACAAAATCTTGAGAGACACTGCTGTCCCCACTAATCTGAACGTGGACCAGTTTCAAGCCATGGTGGGATACCTTTTTGTTCCACACTCCCTTACATTCATAGAAGTTGATGATGCCTTCGTAAGTCAGCCACATAATGCACCTTTACACATTGAAGCCTTCCTACACAAACATCGAATAAAGTGAGTCCTGATAGATGGAGGAGCTGGTCTAAATATTTGTACATTGAGCACTATTAAACAATTGGGATATTCTGATAAAGTTGTGAATTCTACAAACAAAATTACCATCAAAGCATATGATGATGAAGAACGTTCATCCAAAGGTACAGTCACCTTGCCTCTCAGAGTTGGGCCAGTTACAAAGGATGTGGTTTGTCAAGTCCTAGACCTTGACCTCACATACAACATATTGCTAAGACGTCCATGGATTCATGAAATGAGTGCAGTCACATCTACATATGATCGATGTATCAAGTTCCCACACAATGGAGTGAAGTGACCGTCAAAGGTGATCTGAATCCATTCATATATTGCAATAATCTGCGACCTAGATCAAAAACAACAATACCAGTCAATCGAGAAGTTGTTCCTTCATCAGCATATGTTGATCCAAAATCCTTAAAAGATTCTACATCAAAACAGGCAGAGATCAAAGAAAAGTTCAAGATTAAAGACCTGGGATGTGGTGAGTATATCTTTCATGTTGATCAACTCCCACTATCTCTTAAGACATTCAGTCAATAGGAACAGTCTATAAGCAGTATGCAAGACCAAGGAATTGGGTGTGAACCACCTAGCGTTGTGGCTACTAAGTTTGAATGCAAATCTCCTCTAGTGGTGCAAGCATCTCTTGATATCAATATTCCTAAGAGTGGTTCCAACAAAGAATCTATTGAGCGTATCGCCATCCCTCTTGATAACTCACATAGCTTTTCCATTTCATCCACTCATTCCATTTGCACTACTCTCCCAGACTTGGATCAACAAGAATTACAAAAGCCCTTACTCATTGGAGATCAAAAATCAAGCTATGAACAGAAAAATTTAAAAGTCAAAAATAAAGAAAAGTTCTTTAGTTCAAATCAAAATCAAAAGCTATTGGACTCTGCAAAAATCAAAGTCAAGGATAAAAATCCTGTGAACAAAAAAGAACAAGAGTTGATCTCCCCTAATATCAAAATAATTGGGGGCAAAAGTTCTACAATTTTAAGTCAAAAAGCACACGTGTTGATCCTAAGTCTCCATCATGCTATCCTACTTTCACTTATTTTCACAATCATAAGCCTTCATCACTCATCTACGTGTTCCACACATTCTTTCCCTTTTGGCGATACATCATGGACCTTTAATGGAGCTTCCTTGAGGGACTTTGTTATCAGGGATGCCCAAACTTCTTTAGGTGACACGCATACGGGCCTGTGTAGTCCACACATTAGTAATTCTATCTCAGTTCCTTTATCAAGGAAGACAGACACTCGAGCTACACATCATTCGCTCAAGGAACAATGCAATTACAATCACAAGGTAAAACCTCGCACATTTGAGGTGGGCAACTTAGTTCTTAGAAAAAATCCTAAAAATCAGCAAGACAGAGAGAAGAAGGGCAAGTTCGAACCGAACTGGCTTGGTCCTTACATCATCACAGCAGTATGGATCTGGTGCATATCAGCTCTCAACCACAGAGGGTGAACCTTTGGATGATCCTATCAACAACATGCACCTTCGCAGGTTTTACACATAGCTCTTCAGAGTATCCCAATAAAAAAAATACAAAAAAAAAAAAGAAAATTCAAAATATATCAAAAAAATACAAAAAAAATAATCATAAAACATAAAAATCGTTACTTGGTGAAAACCTGGCAAACAGGCGCCTTGTGACACAAAAAAATTTAAAAAAAAAAAAGAAAAACATTTCGTCCAACGGTGAAAACCACTTCGGTGGCGCCCTGTCATGCCCAAAATTTAGGGCAAAAACAGAACAATTTTTTTTTTAAAAAGATACTAATTTAATTAACAAGTACACTCTTGCGACAAGCGTTAAAGAAAATTTCATTATTAAATTTTGGCTAATTCCGAAACGAACTAAGCTTCGATAATTTGTTATATTTTAATCGCGGAAAACCTACTGGTTTAGATTCTATCTCCAAGAGATATTTAGTTAATAGCTTTATTAAATTAATCAAACTAAAAGTATTAGGAGAGATATTTTAATTTATCCTCCATTATGACTATATAGTCTTAGCAAATTTAATTAATTTTCTCTTTATAATATACCCCAAATCAATATTGTGTACATATAAAATGTACATATATACATATTGATTATGCATATATTTTGTATATTTATAATTTAATTTCTTATTTCAAAAAAACTCAAAAAAACATATATATACATATATATATATTCCCATATATATATATATATATGGAAACATATATATTTATATATATATTTTACTTATATATTAATATTTTAATTCTAAATTTGAATACCAATATAATTACCAAATTATAAAACCATGTTTTTCCCCCAACCCTAATTAGGGTTCTAATTTCTTATATAAAACATTTTCTAAACCAAATAACATATTTATTTTTTTAATTTCAAAATGCTAAACTGCCCTAGCCCCTTTCGGGCTAGGGTTTAACCCTTTTTTTTAACAGGTAAAGTTCCTTGCTGGACCGAAAACCCTACGGGCGGCCATGAAAATTTCTTTGCAGGTTACGGGAGGAACAAGGCAGCTTTGGGCCGCGCGCGCGCCACTGTGTGAGCACACAGTGGGCGCCGCGACACCACTGTGTGCCCACACAGTGGGCGCCGCTGGCGGCACCACTGTGTGGCCACACAGTGGCGGCCATGGCCGTCCACTGTGTGCCCACACAGTGGGAGCCGCAAGCGGCTCCACTGTGTGTGCACACAGTGGGCGCCGCGCGGTCATCCACTGTGCGTACACACAGTGGAGTCCGCGGGGACCCAAAACTTAAATTTTTTTTTTTTAAAAACTATAACATTTAAAAATATATATATATATGTGGTATTTACATAACTTAATAAGCATAGATAAAAAGATAAATCTAAATTCCAAATAAAATTTATATATATATATTTTTTTTGAAAGAGAATTTTTACATGCAAAATTTTAAGCTAATATAATAAAGGGAAAGATAACATTAAGTTTAATCAAAAAAAATATATATATATATATATATATTCATCTATAAAACAAGCTTTTTAATCAATGTTAACAAAAATACATTTTAAAGTATTTTACAAAGATACATTATACTTTTTCTGGAAATAAGAAATCCATTAATATATTTTTTTTAAAAATAAAATATTCACATAAAACAACTTTTTTTTTTTCCATTCAAAATACTTAAAAGCTTTCAGCTTAAATAAACTTCTAAATTGTCCGATTTAAAATACAGGTAAAATCTAAATGAAAACAGACCTTTTATTTCTTCCATAATACAAGAAGCTTGCATGCAACACATTTTTAACTTTTCTTTTTTCAAATAAACCAGAAGTAGAAATAACAAGCTTTTCTTTTTTTTTTAAAACATCTCTAAGATATTCTACCAAATTTACAGAATGTTTTCTCTGAACAGTCACAACAATAAGACTTCAAGTCTACTATTACAAATTTACAACTTGCTTCTCCTTTCTCTTGAATGAGGCATTTATTTACAACAACTTTAAACAACATCTGCAACTGAATTCAAATATCTTCAAATACAATCTTCTGAATATCTTTCATGAATCCTATCCTCTTTCCTCTGAATTTCCTGCATAATAGAAAACACAAAATTGACTACGGAGTGCTCACCTCCCAGCCTAGGCTAACTGGTAGCCACCCCCGAGCTCGGAGAACCAATTCCTAGACGGGTAACAAACAGGCAAACACATAGAAACACAAGCATACAAATAAACCAGACACTTTCCCAACCTGGCTTTCACAGCACCACACTCTGGTGGTGATTATTTTTCAAAGGGTGGTAGTGGACCAAATACCCTGAGGAGAATCTGTAAGTATGTAATAATAAGAAGCCACCTCATGGCACAAATAAAATATCAAGAATCTCAACCCCATAATCCTTATGCCCCCCAAAGGCATTCTAGCCTTATAACCCTCCTTATGACCCCCATTGCACAAACAGGCCATGCAGCAAGGGTCACACAAAGATCCCTTGTGATCGCTCTGAAAAGAGAGTCTCTCACTCGAGGGCTGTCACTGCTACCACCCTCAAGATCCTCTTCTCCCCCAAGAGTAAGAGATCTTGAGAAAACTCCCAAAACACATTCATTCATAAAACAAGACACCAAAAGATTTTCAAACATCCATTTTCAAGAATACAGATTTTCTCATTCAACAATTTTCAGAAATAAACAAGAAAAAAAAAACATTAAAAGTAAATATTGAAAACCAACCTTAATCTGCCCAAAGGTTATGATGATATCTGAAGAAGAGCTGTCCAATCCATAATTCTTTTTTTTCCTTAATCAATTTCTTTATCCCATAACATTATTTTTCTTCCAAATTTTCTTCTGTCTCCAAAAATGGAGAGTGGGTGATTACCCTGCTATTCCCAAAAATCTTCCTTAAGAAGCTCACTCACTGAGTTCTCAAGGATTCTAAAAAAAAACAAAAAGAAGAAGGAAAAAAAAAATGCAAAAAGATTCTCCTTCCCAAAAGGAAAAATCTTGATTTGATTTCACTTCAATTTTCAATTTTCGCTCAACTCAAAAAAACCAATTTTTAAAGCGTTAAAAAGATCATTATAAAGTAGAAACTTGCCTAAAATTACCCCTAACCCCTAGGTATACCTTATGGGCATTAGGAAACCCTATTAAACTACCCCTAGGTGTTCATTTAACCCATTTTAAACCCCTCTGAAGTTTATTTTCGGGTCAAACATAAGTTGACCACTCCAAATATTAAATTCTCAAAATATCTTTTTGACAACACATTATTTTATTTAATAATTAATTATAATTAACACTCTCCCAGCAAGAGACAAAATAAAATATTTAAATTTAAATCCACAAATGTGCCAAGTGACACTAATAAAATACTTTTACAAAAATGAACATGAAATTGTCTCTTGAGGTTTTTTTTTACACAATAAATTTAAATAACACATAACACTCATGCAGCATATACTGATACGAATAAAATACAACACAAACGGGGTGTTGTCTCTCCAAATAGACAAACCCTGGCTTACGAACATACATAAGTCTAGGTTTGATTCTCCGTAATTTTCCATGGTCACATGGTAAATTTCCTGCGTATCTCAATTTATACATTAGTACTTCCAAATATCCAAATATAATATAATTCAATAATATAACAATGCACATCATCACTTGCATACAATTTCCATCCGCACAGATTGAATACATCTTTTATCAAGCAAATTTCACATAAGCAATTTCATCCCAATTCACATAAACTAAACATACATCATAGTTCTATATTCAGAGTAAAGTCCTGCAAATTCAATAACGACATCTATCATTGCAATTATCATCCTATCTAATAATCATGTAGTGTTCTATCCCATAAAGCATGTAAGTAAATCATCAAATCATAGCAATGTTATCCAATATCCTGAAATCATATAGGTTCTAAGTCTCAAAATGCATCAAAATAAAGTATCCATAATAGTCTAAAATATAAAATCCACTGAATGTCAAACTGAGTCGAGGTGAGGCCTCACACGCCCTGGGCAAGTACCATGGTGAAAACCGGGTCACCGACGCCATGTGTAGAGACATTGCTCCTCCCTCATTCAGGATTCCATTTCATCCTTTCACTTTGCACACACTCACAACCTATCCATCCATAATAAACTTACCCATTCCCATCATGGCTTGTTATTGATCTACCCAAGATTGGTAAACCATTCATAATAACCCCCTTTTCCCCCTCTTTCCATCCATAATAAATCAGCTCCTATCTGTGGCTAAGGCAAATCCTACATCTAGTAATGGGTGTGGAACTAAGAGAATCGCCTATTCTGAGGAGTATAGTTTCTTCCAGCTTTCTTCAGTCTATCCGCGCACAATCCGTAATAAAGCAACATTTGCATCGCCAATCCGCAATAAAGTTTCATCTTCTCCGCAATAAAGTATCAATTTCATGGATTCAGTCAGTTTCAGATGAAACACAACAACAATGGGCTTCAACAAATCAAATCTTTCAACAGACTCAGACAACATTATGGTTCAGTGCTATCTATCCTTTTTGTGAAAGTAAACATTGTGACCACAATCAAATAAGACTTATACAAGTGACAAGAGACACTAAAATTGAGGACTACAGTGGATGTTGGTGTCGAGTCTTGGTGTTATTTTGATTTTATCTTTTGGTGACATGTCTTTTAGCTTTTCCAGGATGTCTCTGACTAGAGATTCTATCTCCAAGATGTCTTTGACTAGAAAGGTGAGGATGGGGTATTGTCACCTATTTTTCTTTGTTGTCTACAGATTGTCTCTTAGTAATGCTATGACTTGTCCAAGGATATGAGGACACTGAGAGTCTAGTGTGAACTGGGGCATTCCTTGTTTGCGACTGTCTTATCTCCATGCAAACAGGTACAATGACTTTCTGGGTCGAACATATGCCTTGATTGTCATAACCTACTTACCATAATAAAGCTCAATGATGATAACGCACAAGAAGCTCTTTTCACTTTCATATCTTCTATCTTCCATCCCTCATTCTTGATTGTGACTTCCATCATCCTTCTTGAGTTCGTGTAGCTTGCTATCACACCACTGAGTATAATGACACACCAAAAATATTTGCATCTCATGTAGTTGCACTTGCATTACCACATATAAGCATTTCATACATACATATAGATATTACAATTGCATCACATCCTACACACAACACATGTTAGCATATTTTACATTCTCATCATGTAAATAATCATTTGCATTATCATATTCATCTACATTTCATACATTCACATTGGCATCATGCATAACATATTAAAAACATAAAAGAACAAAAATATTGTATTTCATCATGTACATATTTGCATCCATATCATAAGCATCATGAAACATCTCATCACATAGGTACACATGCATATAGCTGCCGCAAGGATGAATCTCATATATATATATATATATATATATATATATATATATATATATATATATATATATAAGTGTCATGATACAATGATATCAAAATCATATGGCTACAATCACCTGAATGTGTCTACATCATCATACAAAATGGTACAAAACTGATACATAGGGAGCCCTCTATGGCTATGATGAACTCCCTCCCTCAGAGCCGCCTGGCCTCGATGGAGTCTGAGCCCTAGAAGGACCCACCCTAGGATCATCTCTCCTACCCCCTCTATCTGGTGGTGGTGGTGGACCCATAAACCCACCGCTGGATTCCTGTCTCCTCTGACTCCCTCCACTAGCCGTTGTTGTCTGCGATGGTCTACGGAAGCTCCTAGCCCACTGCTCTGGTGGCATTGCCCCGTAGTATAAGTCTCACCAATAACCTATCTCCTCCCCTGCCCATAGAACATAGGCATATCCAGCCCCTGTGTCCTCTGTCACCTGCCTCCCAACCCTCAGTACTGTCTCAGCCTCAGTATAGCGCTGGATAGCCTGATCCCGCTCCCGCTCTATATCCCTCAGCTGTCTCTTGAGCCTAGCTGTCTCCCTCTCCAGATCCTGGGTCTCATCTGCCTATCCCTGGCAGATCTCCCTCAGCTCAAATAGCTCATCTTCCTCCTCCTCGGCCCCCTGTGCCTATGGCTCTACTTGTGGCTCCCCTGTACTAGTGGTTGTGCCTATGTCTGTGCCTCTGCCTATACCTGTACCTGCCTCTGTCCCTGTCCCTGTACCTATCTAGGACCCTGTGCTGCTGGCACCTGTAGTGGCAATCCACTGAGACCCCTCACCACCCAAGCCTGTCTCTCCTCCCCACCCTCTCTCCGTGGAGCCACTCTCCTCTCTCCAACTGCACCTCACCTCCTTCGTCAGCCTCTACCCCCACCATCTCCATCCTCATCCTCATCCTCATCCCCTCCGGCATCTCCATCTATCTGCTCACCTAGGTCTATCAGGCGTGGAAATGGATGCTCAGCCCAATATGCAGTGTACTCTGCATCCATATCTGCATCCTCAATCTCAGGCCACATATCCCATGGCACGGGCACCATTTGTACCAGCTGCATCACGGCCTGATCATATGATAATAATGGCCCAAAGTGTGCCTGGTCTCATACTATCCGCGCATACATACCAAAACCTCGTGGCATCCGCTAGATCCTGCCAAACTGCCTGCATACCCTGTCCACTAACTGCCTCTCCAATACATAGGGCGTCTGCCCAATCAGATATCTGCTCCTAAAGGTATAGGGTAGCTCCACTGCATCATCCTCCCACTACTCGCACTTGCGGTATGGCCTCCATATCACAGTGTCAATCTCATCGATCACTCGACGCCAATGCTCCAACCTGCCAATCTGTGTCTGTGAGGTAATCATATCATATAAATGAACAAAATTGCGTCCATGACCCCGACCTCTGAAATGTATTGGTCGTGTGACTGGCAGATGCTCATATGCCCAAACCTGCAACAATGTAACTCTGTAGCCCAATCCTACGGATCCATGATAAACAAACTGATGAAGCTCATAGTACAAGTGTGTCAGCACGCACGGTTCCTAGGCATATATGGTATGTTGTGTAACCAGTGTCTCCAAGGTGCTCCCCCAGCCCATAGCAAACCCTCGTGTCACCCTGTCTGGACATAGGAACCCACTGATCACTCCTCCTAGCACTGCTGGTAGTGCCAGTCCTGTCGCTGTCATCGTGTCCCATGCCACGTGTCCAGCCCTCATCTCTAGTCCCGGATCCTAGAACACTCGTCTCAGGGCCTCCCTGTCTCCATCTCGATCATAGGGTATCAGCTCCCCGTCGATCGGTATCCTCAATATCCTGTACACATCCTCTCAGGTGACTATCATCTCACCCATCGGTAAATGAAAAGTGCATGTCTTAGAATGCCACCTCTCAGCAAGTGCAGTCAGCAATCCCATGTTCGCCCAAAACTCAGGCACATACAGAATGTATCTCAGACCCATAACCTCAATGGCAGCCCTGTCCTCGAATGTCAGCTCTAGTCGTAACCTCTGCGTCGATAGAAATCTCTCCCGTGACTCTAGCATAGGCAAGTACTCCTACAGTCAAGCAAATAAATCATGTCAGTCAAAGTGACACTCATTGTTCATCACAAAGTGTTGCTTCTATCCTAGTGACACTTACTATTCATCACAAAGTGTTGCCATCTATCCTAGTGACACTCACTGTTCATCACAAAGTGTTGCTTCTATCCTAGTGGTACTCCTTGTTCATCACAAAGTACTACGTGTTTTGCACTCCCTGTTCATCACAAAGTGTTGCTCATATTTGCACTCCATGTTCATCACAAAGTGTTGCTCCTATTGGTACTCCCTGTTCATCACAAAGTACTATGTCTTGGTACTCACTGTTCATCACAAAGTGCCTTGATCTATCCTAGTCTTCCCTAGAGGACCTGCTTGAGTGTATCCTCTCAACAGCTTATCCAATCGGCAACGTATGTTCATCACAGAACTACCGATTTGACCTTGAAGACATAAACGCACTTTTATGATATAAATGCGCTTATAGATTGCACAAATGCGCCTGCTCTGCACAGACGCGCCTGAAATATATAGACGTGCCTATGCTCTGCACAGATGCACCTATCCTACACAGACGTGCCCACATTTCACAAACGCGCCTGCACAACGCAGATGCGCTCGCATCTGGCACATACGCTTTTCCCAGCATAGACGCTCCTAGCCCAAACGCAGACGCGCCTAGCCAACATAGACGTGCTTGGCACCAACGCAGACGCACCTACATGTTTTTGACATTATCCTAACGCACATTTATTGCACTACCTAGCATGCATTTATGACAACAATTAATGTGACAAAGTACAAGGAGGTTTTGTGGTACTCACCGGCTCTCTTGCATCTGCTGGCCTCTGAAATCGGCGAACGAGATCGAATCTATGCACCAATGCCATCGTTGCTGACTATTGCTGCTCTATTCTCTCTCTAAACTCTGATCTCTTGGATGTGTGGATGACAATGAGGATGTATTCCCCTCGTGGTCTATTTTATGGACTGCCCTAGCCCTCGTCTCCCGAGTCAGTCTTCTTTATCCCGTGACTCTGTCACTCTATCCTATCTGATCAGTCCATTCTAGCCTTCCTTTCTTATCGAGAGATTGTATGTGATCTTTTCACATTTTCATCCAATCTCTCGAGGGGGCATATCATTCCCATCTTGGGGCAACTTTGTATCAGTTCATCTTATCTTCTTTGAAACAACGCGACAAGCTGCATTGTCTCAAAGAGGGGCAAAATGTAGACACCTAAAATTGTCATGTCTAATTAAATAAATATTTTATTTATTTAATTGTTTAAGCCTAATTCTTCTATTAATTGAATAAATCTTTATTTATTTAATTAATTCGTTTATCCTCTTCTAGCCATATTTCTCATTTAAATAAATACATTTATTTATTTAAATTATCCTTTTCCTAAATTAAATAAATATCTTATTTATTTAATTGATCCCACTTCTTCTATTGATTAAATAAATATTTATTTATTTAATTAATTCATTAACCTTTTCTACCCATGACACATGTCATTCATCTCTTAATTCATACACTACCTACCCTCTCATTATTTTCTTATTTCCTTTACCTACCCTCTAATCATAGCCGACCATTTATCTTTTACACCTCTCAATCTTATCCCTCCATTTCTTATAGTGTCTTCTATATAAGGAGATGCTTCCTTCGTTATCAACCCTATGCATCCTGACTAACTCAATTGCGCACTCGACTACACTACGCCTTTTACATGCGATCCTACTTGCAACCACATTTCCGTTCTTTGTTGAGCTCTTGTGCACATAAAATCTGAGAGCAACTATATCAAGCAAGATCAATGGAGATAGGAAGAATGGAGATCCAAACCCTATTGGACATGTGATGGTATAATCTTTGTGATTTCATTTGATTTACATTGTCTTAGGTAATCTTCATATGTTATGGTGGATCTTTGTTGTTGTTAGGCTAGGGTTTTGTGGTTGAATTCATTTAGTCTTTCAACATTATTGTTGTTGTCCATTTTCACCGTATACACTTACAATCTACCTAACTCCCTTTTCGATGAAAGCTAGAGGATATATATACATATCCCCATTCAAATTCAAAATTCAATTTTACTTGCCTTGAGGGTTAACAACAACTAGCCTAAACTAAAAAATAATTTACAATTCATTTATTACTCAAAATGAAACTTGAAGTTTCATAGAATGGCCAATAAAAATAGACTTGGAGAAGACAAAAGTTTCGTCCAAGTAGAGAGATCAGGAGTGACCAAGCATTCCGCGTTGCTTGAACAAGAAGTTCATGATTCCATGTCATACAATAACTTCCAAGTGTGTCTGAAACATATCTAAAAAAGATAACACAAGATATAACAACAAAAATTCAAAAGATTGATTATTTATTCATTTAATCAGTCATAAAGTATTTCATTTACACAAAATACTATTTCTAATATATATCATCTAATTAGCATAATATAAAAGTAAAAGAAATAGACGTGCATGTATAAAGTCTATCACTAAGCACATTAATTAACAAAATATTAAGAGTTTTTAAGCATAAATTATCATTGTCATATTTGGGCACTCATCATTCCCCCCTCCTCTTATAGACCATGTTCTCATGGTTGTGGATCTTGCAGATCCTTGTTTTGTGCTTCAATCTAGAGGACTAGATCAAGACAATTAAAGTTGTACTCATGGTAGGCTCTGGGAGAAACATATCCATTCCATTCTTCCACTCTGTCTATCCAGTCACTGATATTTTCTCATGCGAAGCTACTTGGTGCATTCAATCTACGTGATGACATAAGAATCAACGATGGTATGAATCTCATACCTATCCAATTTGTTTGTTGTTCTTCTATAATTGCGACCTTTGATATCACTCTAGTCAAGCTCCAGTTGATATTATGAGGAGAAATAGGTTCTCTCCTTCTTAACTAAACTGGAATAGTATTATAACTCACCCTGGATGCTTGCAGAGCTCGATAAGGAAGTTGATTTTGCACATCCCTAAAAGATTGAATACTTGATGCAAGTTTTTTATTATAGACTGATCTTACCTTATTAAGTTTTGAAATGGAAGTAAAATTACTTTTGAATGCTAGAGACCTTGGTGTTTCATACCTTATGGGGAGGCCTAATTTGTTTTGTCTCTCTATACTGATTTAATATGTCCTCCCATTCAACTTGATTTTGTAATAATGAAACAAATGCTCTGATTTGAATTTCTCTAGCAAATATATTTAAGAAAGATTGATAAAAGTGACCTAAAAGAAAACCATGCAAATAATATTCACACATTTTATTTTGATAGCCAGGGTTACCTCTATAAAAATCCTCAAGAAAATCATAGTCATCATCATATTCAATTTTTTTGCCCAACACTAATTGATTGATCTTCCACTATAAAAATATTTCCCTTAAAAATAGAGCATAAACTCCAGAGGTTTTTCTCATTGCTAGCGACGTTGAGGAAAATTTGGCTACCTATTCTAGTCTTTGTGTGGCATCATTTTTCTATTTTTGCATCTCTGCAAGTTGTTTAGTTAATTCAACATTTTTATGTTTGTACTTCATAATAGTCAAAGAGAGATATCTAGGGGGAGTAGAAGAAGTTAAAGCTTCTTGGTTGTTGGGATTTTTAATTGCAATCAAGGTTGGAATACTAATTCACAACTCAAGGATTTTTATCCACACTAAGAAACCCTTCATGAACTAGAAGCTACATTTAATTATCAACCCAGGGACGTGAACTTGAAAGGAGACAACATTGTATATGCACTATGGAAGCCTTCTAAGCTATTGTATCAATTGTGTATAGAAAATAAACTCAGAATAATAAACTGAATTGAAAACATGACAATGCTGGAAATAAAACCAACTACACAGCAGTGGTTGCAGGAAGACTGGTTATTTGCAACAACAGTGGTTGCAGGATGGCTGATTATTTGCAACAGCAATGGCTGCAGGACGACTGTTCTAAAACTAGTGAAATCAAATATGCTAAAAATAAAACCTTTCATAACCAACTCACTAATTAAATTAAAGTATAATGAATAAAAATATCAACTATTGCAAATCTAAACTATGATGAAATCGCAGTTCCTCAAGTGGCCCTTGCTTGAGTTGCTTCAATTTGTCATTAGCATTCCATCTTCAATAGACAAGCTTCAATGCTCAAATAATATTCTTATTGTAAATAAAATATTACATGGACATGTATCAGACTTTCTGATTGAAATTGGACACCATTAACAAGACTCAACACTAACCGGATACTCTCTACACCATTCTCAACACTACTTTCAACAATACTTTTAACACTACTTACTCACAACTCAACAAAATCTCAGATTTATGCTTGAGGCTTGAGAGTTGAAGTAATTAAAAAATCAAAAACTTATTACAAATTTCATTTCTCTTATGACAGCAAGGAGATGACTTATTCTACTCATGATTGATAATAAAGATTAAACTAATAAGAGTTGAGAGAGTTCTAATCCTCTTCGAACTCTACAACTATAAAGTACAGTCATGGTTGAACATGCGTACAAAACCTGTTATTATTATTTATGAATCATAAAATATTATTTTCACAATATTATCCAATATTCCTTCTCTTTAATAACTCCAAATACTCGAACTCATGAAGAGGTAGAAGAGTCCAAGTTGAATTAGAACTCAATCCTTAACTGCTGCCTGAAAATCTGCTAGTTTGTCTCAGTCAACTTCTGGTGAATGCTTTTCATTAACTATTGTGAATCGGCTCAAATGGTTTAAACCCATTTTAGATATACTTTTATTATTTCCAGATAATTTTGAAAATCTAAATTTTATTAAGAAATGAGTGAGATATGCCCATTTTACTAAAACTGGTCTTTTGACTTTTTTCTGCACTTTCAGTCAACTGCTACACCTGTCAATTGCCAACTTGCTCCTCCTTTCTTCTAGTTGTATGAACAACTCAAATCACTTACAAACAATATGTTAATAATTTTAAAATACTTTACATTTAATAATAACTATTTATTAGAATATTTTACCTTTATTTAGCATTAACTAGCTAGACAAACATATGCATATCAAACACCATTAATCCTAGTTAATGCTTCACAAGACCAAGGTAATGTTTGGAAATGTCTTGGAAGGACATTATAAACATGAGGTAAAGTATCATAAACCATGAAATAATTTGGTCAATTTATAGGCTCGTCATTGGTCATGAGTATGAATCATTTATCTTTTCAACCGATCTTCTTTTTGTTCCAATTGTCTCCTCAACTTTCTTAATTCCTCAACATTTTCCAATTCTTGAGCATTAGCCTAGAGGAGTGTCTCCTCTATTTCCATTATTTGATTTTTCAAATTATATTCTTTTTCATCTGCCTCTCTCTGTATCCATTCAATTTGTTGAATAGTCTTTTGAAGTTCTTCATTTTTTTGTCTTAAAATTTCTTCAAGGAAACACATTTTTCTCTTGGCTTCAATGAGCTCAACTTCCACTCTCGATAATACCATTGCTTTCACCAACTCATCATCTTCCTCCATTCTTCCCTTATTTGCTTTCTCTAAAACTTCTTCTTCGACCATAACTTCCTTTCCCTCCCTTTTGACAAATGGTTGAGGTGATGAAGGTGGTAGGGTTTGGTCAAGTGGTTGGGAAGGTGGTGACTGAGTTTGACTTATTTCAAATTCCTCAAGAGCTTCAAGTATTTTTGTTCCTTCTCTTGATGGTGAGGAGGATTGCGGTAATTATGGTGCTTCAGAATAATTCGAAGAGTTGTCATCAATGGTACTAATTTTAGGAGTTTCTTCAGGAGTATTTTCATTTCTTTTATCAGCAAATATCGCATCAACAATTTTTGATTTAGGAACATGAGTTGACACTGGTTTTTGAGTCTCAAGAGTTTGAGAAGTTTTAGGGGTTTGTGAACTAGGGTCACAAGGGGTTTCAAAAGGTGGAGCATCAGGACCTTGTTGGGTGGCATCAATGGGGTTATATTTTTCTCTTATCTACTCTCTAGTTACCCGTTTCAAAGAGATACAAGTAACTATAATAGGCCTCGATTCATCAATTTCTACTTTCCTTTATTTGTCTGATGTTTCCCCTTTTGTGGGCCTAGACTTCTTAATTTCTATTTTTTGTTTTCTTCTCCGAGGTTTCCCCTTTTTTCATTTTAACCCTTTTTAGCATGGCTCATCTCTTAGCCTTTTTCTTTGTAGGAGAAGACAAAAATTCCAACCACCCTTCTTTCCCAGATTCTTTTCTTAAGAATGATGCTTTTATGATTAGATGAATCAAACTATGATATCTTATTGAGCTACCCTTATCTTTCACCCTAGATATCAATATAGAAATTTGAGAAAATAGGAAAGCTGGAAGATTAATTCTAGCCTCACGCTGGGTATTTCCACACCTTAGGTACGTTATTAGTCACATGCTTGGTCCTAGCACAGTCCCATATTGGCCCTTGTAGGTGAATAATTTCATCAACCATAATAATGTTGTCCTATAGGGTTCTTCCAAGCTATTTATGCTTACTCCCTTAGTGCTTCCTTTATGGACACATAATTCAATTTGTTGTTCATCCCCTTAATTAAATGCATTAATCAACTTCAAAATTAATGTGCCCTTTGTTTACTAATTCTCCTTCTACTAGAATCCCTAACAATTCATTGATAACTTGAGGAGTAACTTCTATAACTTCTATACTGACTTTGGTAACATTTACATGAAAATTCCTTACAAATTCCTCCACCATATCCAACTCAAAAACCCTCATACATTCTTATAAAATTTAGCCAGCCTACTCATTCTAATAGTCTCTTTATCTAGGGGTGTAAACTAAAATTCTCTGAATCGGTTTTTCGTTTGTTCCCCATTTTTAGCTCTACAATTTTTAAAAGAATGCTTCTTCCACTCTTAATGTTCAAACTTGTTTACGAAAAATGAATGAATATTTTCCACTTTTAAGAGCCATAATTTTAGCACAAGCAATGATTTATTACACACGTTCTCTCATTAATTTCAGATTTAACCGGACGATCCGCACGCCACTTTTGTAAACTCATTATTTAATTTGCTAGGTTGGCGGCAGTCGTAGCATGTGCGTAATATTTTCACAATAATCATTGCTTATATTTGAAATGACAAGTGATGTCATTAAAAATCTAAATCCTTATCTCTCTATAATCATTAATTTGATATTTAAACTTATAATAATAATGTTAAAAATGAACTAGCAGAGGTTTCTATACAAACAACATTTACCACTCCTACTTTATACTTACTAAATTAGAAAATAATACTTCGAAAAATAATATTTGCAATAAATGAATACCTTTTTTTAGTTAATGCATATTTTGTTAGGATATTCCACACATAAATAATTAAACCATGTCAATCAAGAGATATCATGCAATACTGACCATTTTTCCAAGAGACAAGCGACATCCCGATCAGGAGCCATCTGGAGCATATATATCAACTCAATTGGTAAAGAACCAATGAGCTAATCACAAGTTACTCAAGGCTCATCCTACATGGACTAAATGATGCATTAAATGATCTGGGACAATCTTCTAAAAAATGAGAGATTCCTTCCTCAGAGAGAAGGATCAAGAGAATTATAGAGGCATTCATTGATACAGACCTGCAAGAGACTCATTTGAGAACATTAAGAGCCATCAGGAGCAAATTGAAGTTGATTTGAGTAAAGTTGTCATTGTTGATTTTAAACTTTACTTTATCTAGTATGAACCGCCATTTCTGGTTTTCAATTCACCCCTGGGGTAGACCGTCATTTTTGGTTTTCAACATCCCTATTTTTTTTCTGGAGATAAACGTCATTTCTAGTTTTCAATTTACCTCATTTATTTAGTCTTCTTGCTAGATTTACTCAAAATCAAATTCCACCGAGGAAGTGACATCTTCCATGATGACGTGTTCAACTTTGGACTATAATTTTGATAGAAGCTCTTCTCTAGATGTTGGTTTGTGATATAATTTCAGATGATGACCATTGACTAGCATAGTTCTTCTTTCTTCATCTATAGGTACCAACTGAATTGTACTCCATTATCAAAAACTTGATCAATCTCATACGGTCCTTAGCATCTTATGTGAAACAACCCCTTAAATTCTTAGAATCTAGAGTCAAATAATAATGCCCAATCTCCTTTTCTAAATTGTCTAGAAATAATATGTTTATCATGCTATACTTTTCTTTGTTTCTATATTATTTTAGTGTGATGCAAAGCTTCCATCCTCATTTCATCTAGCCTATTCAACTATAGAATTTTGATCTTCTCTACTTAAGATAATTCAATTTCAATTTTCAATCTTGTTCTTAACGTCTACAACTCAAATTCAATAGGCATGACAACAGTTTTTCCATACACTCTCATGTGGAGAAAAACTTGTAGTAGTCTTCCATGTTGTATTATAGGCCAAAACTGCTTCATGTAATCTTTTTGACCAATTTGTTTTCCTTAATGACATAGTATTTATTAAAATATTCTCTAATTCTCTATTGGTGACTTCTACTTGTCCATCACCTGAGGATGATATGGTGTAGATTTTTTATGTGTCATCATGTACTTTTGCATGAAGGCTTCCATCATTGTAGACATGAAATGAGGTCCATGATCAGAAACTATTTCTCTTGGTGCACCAAATCTTTGATTAATATGTTTGTATATAAAATCAGCTACCTTACCTTCCTTTACTATTGATAATGCCTTCACTTCTACCCATTTTGTGACATAGTCTATATAAATCAGAATGTAGTAATGTGCTTTTAAAGGCGGATCAACAGGTCCTACAAAATCAATTCTCCATTTTTCAAATGGTTCAAGAGCTATCTGGGGTTGTAGCGACATCTCAAGTGTTGGTGTAGGTCTTCCCATGGGTTGGCATTCATCATAATGTTTCACATAAAATGAAACATTTTTTGTCATGGAAGGCTAAAAATAGCCTGCTCCCAAGATCTTGTGAACTATTCTGACCACTGAATTGTGTCCTCCTTTTGGCTCATTATGACATGCATGTATAATGTCATAAACATCTATTTCCTGCACACATCTACGAAGAACATGATTAAGACACATTTTAAATAAAAGACCATCTATCCACTGAGACCTAGAACTTTCATGGATTAGTCTTTTCTTTTGCTTAGTGTTGAGATGATTTGGGCACTTCCATGTTACGAGATAATTAGCAATATCAACAAATCATGGAGACTGAATGGATATAGAAAAAAAGTGTTCATTTGAGAATGTATCATCAACTAGTTCGTTATTACCCTGTAAAACCATTCTTGAAAGAAAGTCAACGACAACATTATCTTTACCTAGTTTATCCATAATCATGATATCAAATTCTTGTAAAAGCAACAACCATCTTATAATTCGGCCATCTACAACAACTTTATTCATTAAATACATAATGGTTGCATTATAAGTGTGGACAAATACTTTATAACTAGTAATATAATGTCTAAACTTATAAATTACATAAACAATAGCTAAAAATTCCTTTTTAGTTATTGTATAGTTTCTTTTTGAGGGACTCGGATTTTTGTTGACATAATAAATAGCATGCATTGCTCCATTTTCATCTTTTTGTCTTAAAACTGATCCAATGGCTAAGTTTGAAGCATCAAAATTTATGTGAAATGGTTCTCCCCAAAGAAGTCCTTTAATGATGGGGGAGGTTAAGGCATGCTTTAAAGATTCAAAATATTTTTGGCAATCATCTATCCATAAGAATTCTATGTCCTTTTTGAGCAGTGTAAACAATGGCTCAACAATTCTACTAAATCCTTCAATGAATCATCTATAATATCTTGCATGTCCCACAAAAATTCCAACATGAGTTTGAGTCTTTGGGATCTTAGTTTGTTGAATAATTTCCACCTTCTTTGGATCAACTTTTATTCCCTCTTCATAAATATGATGTCCCAAAACTATTCCTTCTGTCATCATAAGGGAATATTTTTCATGATTCAATGATAACCTGTGATCCTTACATCTTTGCAACACTTTATCCAAAATTTCCATTTCTTCTTCAATGTATTTCCATGGACTGTGAAATCATCCATATACACCTCCAACAAAAGAAGTAGTTAAATCTGCAAAAATAGCCAATACAACTCTCATTAGAAAAGTGGCTAGTACATTATAGAGTCCAAATGGAAAAACTCTATACGCATAAGTTCCCCAAGGACATGTAACTATTGTTTTGTCCTGGTCCTCAGGAACCACTTGTATCTGGCTATAACCACTAAAACCATCAAGGAAAGAAAAATAACTATTGCCAGCTAGGTTATCAAGCATGTAGTCAATAAATGGTAAAGGAAAAAAATCCTTCTTAGTGGCTTTATTTAATTCTTTGCAATCCATGCAAACACACCACTTACCATTTTTCTTGGGTACAATAACCAATGGGGAAACTCACTGACTATCAGAAATTGGATAAATGAACCCTACTTACAACATTTTTTTTATTTCTTGTTTAACAAAATCTCTTAGAGTTGGATTGAATCTCCTTTGTCCCTGTCTCACAATTTTAATATCCTCAATGTAAATATGATGTGTGCAAATAGAAGGGTGTATTCCTCTCATTTCCTTATATTCCCGAGCAAATGCTTTTGTATGCTTCTCTAAAGTGAGCTTCAACTCCTCTTCTTGCTTTGGAAGCAAAGATGAATTGATGAAGAGAGGTTTGTCTGAAGATACTATAATTTCCTTTGTATCACTCTTCCCTTTAGATGGATCTCCTATAAGTATATTAAGAGGACAAGGATGTAAATTATCATGATGTAGAGTCTCCTTATAACTTCCCTTTCTAACTCCTTTATGAGAGGGACATTCTTTATTATCTTGATTGAACTTGTTAGTATTATTATTATTATGTTCCTCTCCTTGTTCCACATAATCTTCATATTCCTCAACATGTTCAGTGGAGGTAACCATGGCCAACTCGACTACTCCATCTCCTTTTAACTCCATTTCATCATCAACCCAATATTGAGTGTCATAATGAAATGTTGGTTTAGTTGGATGGTAAAGTGTCAACTCATTTTGTTT
Organism: Cryptomeria japonica; assembly: GCF_030272615.1. Taxonomy (NCBI): domain Eukaryota; kingdom Viridiplantae; phylum Streptophyta; class Pinopsida; order Cupressales; family Cupressaceae; genus Cryptomeria; species Cryptomeria japonica. The sequence goes on along the minus strand of NC_081414.1, from coordinate 319,065,021 downwards.
TTTGCCATTAGAAATAGTCATATTACCAAGTTTGCAATCTATTAATAGTATTGCAGTTGCTAGCTAAGGTATTCCTAATATGATTGGATATCCTAATTCTTTCTTCCTAGATTTGAGTACCAAAAAGTCAACTAGGTAATCCCATGTATGAATTGTGACTGTTACATCTTCCAGAACACCTTCAAGTTGACAATAGATTGATTTGCCAAGTGAAGCATAGTTGTTGTGGGTTGAACCCCTGTCATTCTTAGCATTTATGTAACATCAACAGTGATAACATTTATAGTTGCTTCCAAATCAATCAATACATTAGGTATCTCAATTCCTCGTATGCTCAAAGTAATTACATGACTCCCAAGGTCACTATGTAAATTTCAGAAGAAGTAATCTTCCTGACAATACATTAGTGAGCTTGGTCCTTTTTCTTCCAGACATTTTTATACATAGTGACTTAACAAGTTGGTTGGTTTCCATTATATCCTTAATGGCTTGTAATAGAGGTATCTCTATATTGATATTTCAGCTCACGGAGAAGTGGATAATCTACCATATTAAGATGATCTAGTTGGGAGGAATCAAGAGCTACTTGTGTTCTTTTAAAACATTCTGAATAAGGTTCTCTATCATTTACTTCTCGCATTTTATCAAAACTTTGATCTTTTTCTTGAATCTCCTCATTCTTCCCCTCCTCTTTGTCCAAAACATCTAATTTTGAAGGAATCAATTCCTTAGCTGAATATCATCAACTTCTATTACATTCAGACCAGGAGGATTAGAATCAACATTAAACGTTTGCTGAGGATGGTTATTCTTTAGGTTTGAAACTGGTTGTGTTAGCATCTAAGATTGATTCACTTGCTCATTATCAAAATTTGGTCCAGTAATGAGGGGTGGAGGTTGTCTCCAAGGTTTTTTTGGACCTTAATTCTTCCAAGATTGAGATTGAGGTTGATTTTGTTGCCATGATGGTGGGTTTGGTTGCCACTATGGTTGATTTGGTTGCCCTTGTGGTTGATTTGGTTGCCATTATGGTTGTTTCCATAGAGGACTAACCCATTCTAGAGTTCCCCAAGATGTAGGAGGTGGTTTCATTACATAAGGAGGGGTCCACTAATTAACATTCTACCATTTGTTTGAATTCCAATTATTTATAGGGCCATATTGTCCTGAACAAGTATTAAACTCTGGATTCTAAGATCTTTGTCCACTATAGTTAAGCTCTTCTTTGACAATAGGAGGTTTCTTCATATGGTTTTTAATCTCTGGTAAGAGATTACAAGAGCTTGTTGCACGTAGATTTTCACAAATTTCATAAAGTTCAATTTGATTTAATGGACATTCTCTCAAAATATGTTTTCCCCTACATTTTGAATAGTAAATGGCTAAGGGCTCAATAATTTTCCTATCTGATTGAGTATTGAGATGAAGGAGTATGTCAATTTTCAATTTTTCTATTTCCTCCATCACTTGATACATCAGGACCTAAAGCTTTGTTCTTTCTAGAATCCCTGGTTCCAACTCTAGTCCTAGAGTATTTTTTGCATATACCAATAATATCTTCCAAAGGGAGTTTATTGATATCTCCTTTTCCCATCAAATTAAAAGCTTCTCTATATTTATCATCAATTCTCCTTAATAAAATTGTCCTACTAATCTCATCATTAAGTCCCTCAGCACATCTTTTATATACAAATAAAAACTATCAACATAATCTTCCAAACTTTCATTTTCCATTTTCTTCATTTGAAACAACTCATCCCTCCTATCTCTCACTCGATAATAATCTTGGTACTTATCCAAGAATACAATTTTCATCTCTTACCATGTTGTTCCTCGTAAACCAATAAACCATCGTAATGCTGATTCTTTCAAAGTAAAAGCAAATAATTTCAATTTCTGATTATCAGATGTATAATCATAAGTCTGACAAAGGAATTTAAACTCAAAAAGAAATTGATTAGGATCTTCAAAAGTTTATCCTCTAAAAGTCAGTAACACTAAGGGTGAAATATTTTTCATAGGTGGCTCATGATCTCCCACATTCAAGCTAATAGGATATCAAAACGTCCTATTAGGTGGAGGATCCTCAGTTGCTACTCGATCACCCATCTCTTCTTCTTATTGATGTTCAAATTATTCTTCATGTTCTTCAAAATCATCTTATTCTTCTTCTTACAATTGATCAAGATTATAATGCCTTGGAATAAATCTTCCAAAAGGATCTCTATCTCTTCTCATCGACTACTTAACTCTTTCCTTACCAACACTAAGGCTTCAAACTTGGTAGCTAGATCTTTTAGTTACCAACAACGGTGCCAAAAATGATGGGTGAGGTCGTTGGTATCACAACTCAAATCATTTAATACTTTCAATATTGAACCGGGTGTGTCTCATAGCTATATGCGATAAGGATGCATTTAAGAAAGGGGTTTTTGCACTAGGAACAATGACTTTTGCTTCAGTCATGCTCCGTTAGGAGCTCTCAAGATCTCTTTCGAATTAAATCTTATACTAATGATATTTGGCTAAAACCGAACTAAAGACACTAAATCTACTGTAAGGAGGACTCTGGTGCTTCTCATGCAATCTAAACCAAACTTTAATTAGAACTGATTCATGGAATTACCTAACCAAGACTAAACCATATCTAAACTACAAAATGAATTCAAATCCTATTTTAATTACTGGAAAGTGAAATCTATTTTACGGTTGGAGGAAATTCTACATAACATTTAAAGCAAACTAATTCCCATGAACAAGTTTAACAAAACCTCTATCTTAATCATAATTTCAATCACCATTGCCATCTATTTTAACAAGATTAATACTAAATTGGAATGCCACATTTGATCAATCTGAACTAAACTAAGAAAGCACAAATTTGAACCTATGCGAATGAACTATTCTATCTCAAAAGCTACTGAATCAACTTGTAAATGGAAACTACAGATTGCAATTGATTTTTTACTCTTAAAATTATCACGAGCATACATAAAAGAATGCAACTAAATTGGACATGCAACATTTGAATAAAACAAAGAATTAACATAGTATAACCACCTTCAGTTGAGTGGGCCCTTCTCTTCCTTTGGTGGGATCTGTGAACATAGATATATAAAATCAACTTCACATTTTTATTGCAATTGGCTCTCGGGATGGACTAAAACAAGTTTTGGAATTACAGAAAATGAGACTCTGAACTAACGCTTAACTTACAATCTAGCTAACTCCCTTTCTGATGAAAGCTAGAGGATATATATACATATCCCTATTCAAATTCAAAATGTAATATTACCCACCTAGAGGAGTAACAACAACTAGCCTAAACTATAGGAGAATTTACAATCCATTTATTACTCAAAATGAAACTTGAAGTTTCATAGAAAATCTAATAAAAATAGACTTGGAGAAGACAAAATTTTTGTCTAGGTGGAGCGATCAAGAGTGACCAAGCATTCCACGCTACTGCAATAATAAGTTCATGATTCCATGTCTTACAATAAATTTTGAGCATATTTGTAACATATCCAAGAAAGATAGCATGTGAGATATAACAAAAAAAAAATTAAAAGATTGGTTGTTTCTTCATTTAATCAGTCATAAAGTATTTCATTTACACATAATACTTTTTCTAATATATATCATCTAATTAGTAGAATACAAAAGCAAAAGCAATAAACATGCATGTATGAAGTCTACATCTAGGCACATTAATTAACAAAACATTAAGAGTTTTTAAGCATAAATTATCATTAAAAATGTCATATTGAAGCACTCATCACCACCTCCTATTAATCCAACTGAACATTCCATTATATGGATTTATGTTGAGCAAGTTCAAAAGATCTATATTATCCCTCAAGAACCTAGAAGAATGCTCAAGCTTGACAGCACCTCACCTCTTTTCATCCATACTTAAAACAACATTGAAATACCCTAAAAGGGTATAAGGAAGATAAGGGGAAAGGGACCTAACCATTGTGATACAAGACTAGAGAAAAGGATATCCTAAGAGATCAGTTGGAGAATAAAAATTGGTGAGTAGATTAGCTTCACTAGATCCCAAAGTTGAGGCAGCCATATGCATTAAAGATTTGCTAGAAATCCATGAAATAGGAACATTTTTTATCAAATCCCAAAGGCACACTGCATCACTTGAACTGACATGCGCCCCAATGTATGATATTGGCCTCTAGCCTAGATCCTAGAAGCCAAGCTCAAAATACCCTCTAAATACATCTTAGTCTCCTAGATGAAGACAATATTTAGAGAATGAAAATAGATCAAAACTCAAATAGCCTTTTGTCTAGGGATGCTATTAAGAATCCTTACATTCCATGAAAGAACCATCATTTTTGGGATGGAGATAAGTGGGAATCAATGGTTTTCACCAAGCCAAACTCGACCACTCTCTCATTAATTAGTTTCACTTTTTCCTAATCTTTCTTCCTACCCACCTTAGGAGGCTTGTGATGCAAAGGCCTAGAGACTCCAATGGTTTACTTGCCCAAACCAGGACAACACAACCAAGGAAAAACTTGGCATGATATAAAAAAATCAATGCATATTCAAAGGATACAAATTCAAGAGGGTTTTAACTTACAAAGTTTGATTGGAGATACAACTCCTTGCATCATACCCACACTTATACCAACTCACAACAAGACCTCAAGAACTTGGGTTTTTTTGCCTTCATAGGGATGTTAGGCACTAAAAAACTATGTTAACATGTCCAATGGACCCAAAAAATGCAAACTCCATTGACCTTTTGTACACCATGTGCATCAAGGCTATTAACCTATACACTAGGCCTAAATTGTAGTAGCCTTCCTTATAGGACTGGTGAGGAATATCTTCCCAAACCTTTAAATGACCCCCCAAAAAAATTGCATAGTAAAGTACCCATTAAAGATAAGTTTCATACCTCAATATATCAGACCCTAACTCGCACTCTTGACTGGTCAACCCGTACAGGCTCATCTAGTCCTATGAGGCCAGTTAGGCCACTTTTACAAAGCAAGTAACCTCAAATGGATTGATCTCTTCAACCCAATGTTTGTAAATGGTATTAAAACATCCCAATACACTAAATACAACATAAAAATGTGCCTAACACCCTCTTTACAGACACAACACTCAATTCTTCTCTTTCTCAAGGCTAGTCACATAGGGATGCCTAGCCATCTATGCACTTTTTAGTAATGAATCCACTTGCCCCTGCTCCAAAATGTCTATAATATTATTTTACACATGAAACCCCTCCATCACACCCAAAATGGGATCTTCACCAATGCAATGAAGAGACTTTTCTCATTTTTTCAATGAAAACCCTAGGTTTCAAGGGTTTCAGGACTGATTTTACCAAAATGATTGGATCTTCTTCAATTCTATGCCAAAATAAATGAAAACACATTCAAATTAGATTTAATTTATCCTACTAAACATCCAAACTAGTTACAATCTTGTACCAAACCGTACAGAGCAATACCAAGCACTGCATGGGAAAAAGACAGAATTCTCAGAAACAGCAGCAAGTTCTCATTCAATTTCTCTTCAAAAACTCAAAAACTTGTACAATGACATGCCAAAAGGCTTTTTCATGCCTCAGAGACCATGTCCAACCAAAATCAACTAAATTTTGAATTAGTTGACAGTTGGGTTTATGAAAACACACCAATTAGGCTTAAAACCTCCTAGTCAAGCATGACAAATTTTGTCATACTTGTGTCACAACCTCATACAAGTTGGATATTCCAACCACACATGGTATTTACCCCTATAAACATAAGTGAAAACATTTACATAATAGGCCATATAGACCTTATTTACTAAAAACACCTAAAAGAGACCTAGTGGCTTATAACCTTACAAGTAGGTCTCAAGACCCAAATACACAAAGACATGAAAGATGGTCTAAAGACCTTATTAAAAAAAATCAACCTATGATGTTATCCTCATGGATCAAGCCATTGTCATTCATAGGTGCTCCTACACCATATTCCCCTGGTGGAGAGAAACTCAAGTCCCTTGAGTAGCTAGGTCTGCAACTGTGGTACCATGCTTGATTATGTCTGCCTCTGACATCCAAGTAGCTTCAGCATATGGTAATCCTTCCCACTTAACAAGGTACTCCTTGTAAGTGCCCTTTATTGTCTTCTTAATCACCTTGGAATCAAGGATGCATTCAAGTTGTAAAGGCTTGCTTGGAGGTGGATCTTTGACCCAATCACTGTCATCTTCAACATTCTCAGTACCTGCAACACCATCTACAGCAGTAGACCCTCTAAAAGGAAACAAAACAGACACATTGAAGATTGGAGAAATACCAAGACCGGGAGGCAATTCAATTTCATATGCATTGGCACCAAATTTGTGCACCACCTGATAGGGACCAATCTTCTTCATCAAGAGCTTTGTGGGCTTACCCTTAGGGAACCTTTCCTTCTTCAAGTAGGCCATGACCAAGTCACCAATCTTGAACTGCAAATATCTCCTCTTAAGGTTTTCTCTTGCCTTATACTTTGTTGCACTTTGTTGGAGAGTAGCTTCACCTTTTCATGAATGTCTTTCATGGTGATAGCAAAATCTTCACCCAATGCACTTCTTCCATCCATACCATTGAGATCCTTGAGTTCCAAAATGCCTCTAGGATGGATGCCATACACAATTTCAAAGGGACTTTTACCTGTACACAATTTCAAAGGGACTTTTACCTGTACTTCTATTCACCAAATCATTATATGCATACTCTGCTTGACTAAGCACCAAATCCCATGCTTGACTATGTTGCTTAGTGAGACACCTTAGCAAATTCCCTAAAGACCTGTTCACAACCTCAGTTTGGCCATTATTCTGAGGATGGTAGGCTGATGTGAAGGACAGCTGTGTCCCCAACTTCTTCCATAATGTTCTCTAGAAGTGTCCCACAAATTTTGAATCTCTATCAGTCACTATATTCAGAGGTAAGCCATGAATCTTAACAACTTCCTTGAAGAATAACCCAACAATGTGGGATGCATCATTTGTACACTTGCATGGCACAAAATGAACCATCTTACTGAACCTGTCTACAATGACAAAGATGCTATCAAATCCCCTTGGTGTTTTAGGGAGTCCCAACACAAAATCCATACTGATACTTTCCCAAGGCCTACTAGGAATAGGAAGGGGCTGATATAACCCTACATTAGAAGACACACCCTTGGCTCTTTGACAAATAGGACAACTCTTTGCAAACTTCCTAACATCAGTTTGAACCTTTGGCCAATAGTAATACCTTTTGACCTCCTCCAAGGTCTTGTCAAGTCTAAAATGTCCTCCAAGACTTCCATTGTGCTTCTCCCTAATTATGTTCTCCCTCATGCAACATTTAGGCTAACATAACATGTCTCCCTTGAAGAGTAATCCTTCCTGCAATACATACTCAGAAATATCTGCATGGAAAGAGTTAGGGAAATTCAAACAAACGTCATAAATATCCTTGAAGTCACTGTCATCTTTATACATGTCTTTGAGAGCAACTACTCCCATAGTTTGCAACTGAATTTCTTGAACTGTCGTCACTTTTCTAATCAAGGGATCTGCTACCTTGTTTGATGTTCCTTTCTTGTGCTTTGTGGTGAAGGTATATGCTTGCAATTTCTCCACCCATTTGATGTGCCTCTAATTTAACTTCTCTTGTCCATTCAAGAAACTTAAGGCATGGTTATCAGTGAACACTATGAACTCCTTAGGTAATAGGTAATGCCACAACTTTTTGAGTGCTTGCATGATTGCATAGAGTTCCAAATCATATGTAGAATACCTTTGCTTGGCTTCATTAAGCCTCTCAGAGAAAAATTCAACCGGATGTCCTTCTTGACTAAGGACTGCACCAATGGATTGCTTGCTTGCATCACACTCCACTGTGAAGAGTTTTTTGAAACCAAGGACCCTAAGGGTAGGAAACTCTACCACCTTCTTCTTCAAATGCTCAAAATTATGATTTGCCTTCTCAGTCCACATAAACTTGCATTTCACTCCACCCTTGATGGTGTCTAAGATAGGGGCACAAATGTGACTAAAACCCCTAATGAACTTCTAGTAGAATGTGGCTAAACCATGGACGCTCCTCACATCTCCAACACTCCTAGGTGTGTAGGCCAATTGAGGATAGCCTCAACCTTAGAGGGATCCATCTTCAAACATCCCTTGGAAATCACAAAACCAAGGTAGACCAATTCCTCTTTCATGAACTCACACTTTTCAGGGTTGATCATCAACTTCTCCTCATGTATTATTCTTAGAACTTTCTCAAGGTGCCTTAGATGCCCCTCTTTGGACCTATTAAAAACAAGAATGTGATCAAGGTAAACAACATCAAATTTGCTGATGAAATCCTTCAATACCTCATTCATAAGGCACATGAAGGTGCTAGGGGCATTGGAAAGCCCAAATGGCATCACCATCCATTCATAGAGACCCTCATTGGTCTTGAACGTTGTCTTCCACTCATCCCCTTGTCTGATCCTAATCTGATGGTAGCCTAATTTCAAATCAATTTTGGAGAAGTAGCAAGATCCTCATAGATAGTCCATCAAGTCTTCTATCCTTGGCATTGGGAACTGGTACCTTATGATGATTTTGTTGATGGTTCTAGAATCCGTGCATAATTTCCATTTCCCATCCTTCTTAGGTACAAGTACAGTAGGTACAACACATGGACTAAGGCTCTTCCATCACAAACCCCCTATCTAGAAGCTCCTGCACTTGTCTTGCTATCTCCTCATTTTGGAAAGGAGTCATCTTGTAAGCGGGTTTGTTAGGGAGTGTAGCACCCGGTATCAAGTCTATTTGATGACTGATATCCCTTATAGGAGGTAGTGCACTAGGCATCTCTTCTTCCAAAATTCCTTTCTATTGATCTAGCAACCCCTGCACTTCCCTTGGGAGGTCTTTCATCTTACTATTTTTCTTATCAGAATTGTCTCTTGGCTCAAAATCAGTGCATACCCCTGTTTTTCCTTCTCCTTCATGAGTTCAAGGAACTCCTTGATACTTACCAACATCACACTTGATCCAATGTTCTTATCTGGCCCTTGCTCCGGTAGAGGATCCATTTGGAATAGCCTTCCATTCTTGGTGATCATGTAAATGTTCTTTTCCCCATCATGTTGGGCCTTCACATCAAACTGCCATGGACATCCCAACAACAAATGACATGCATCCATAGGTAGTACGTCACATAAAATTTTGTCTTTATACTCACCTATCTCAAACTCTACCCATGCTTTCTCATCTACCACAACATGTTTCCCCTTGTTCAACCATGACACCTTATAGGGACCAACATGGGGTATCCTTTTCAATTTCAACTTGTCTACCATTTCAACTGAAACTAAATCTTCAGTGGAGCTAGAATCAACAATTACCTTACACAACTTACCATGGACATTGCATTGTGTTCTAAACAAAGTCTTCCTCTGAGGTGGTTCTTGGTGTTACGGTACCTTCAATAGGGTCCTCCTTAGCATAAGACTCTCTCCTATCATGGATGGTCCTGCATTGCCAATGGGGGAGTTAACACTTTGTCATTATTCTTCTTGGACTAGTTTGTTCCTCCTCTCTCCTCCTTGAGAGTTTGAGGCTTGCTTTTCAGGACACTTACTCATTGGATGCCCCACTTGGTTACAATTGTAACACTTCCCTGTGAAGACACTTGGACCTCTAACTGGTCCACCAAACCTGCCCCTACCATTGGGCCTTCTTCCTCTAAAGCCTCATCTGGAACTTGATTCTCCACCTTTCTCTTGGTGATTAGTCTCTCCATTAGACCTTTGGGACTAATTACTTCCCCCAAAGTTCCCTCTACCTCTGTTATTCTTTCCACCTCTACCTCTATAATTCTGATCTCCCTTTCTTCTCAACTTGTCCTCAACCCTCAAGGCCATCTGGAAGCACTCATCCACCATTCTTGGAATCACCATGCCCATCTCATCTTGTATGGTGAACTTGAGTCCATTCAGGTATCTAGCAACCTGCTCCTCATCTTCATTATGATTGGCCTTCAAACTCAACTTGTAAAACTCCTCTGTATAGGAGGCCACATCCATGTCCCTTTGCTTCAAGTTGTGTAACCTCCTAATGATTTGCACTTCATAGTCAGCGGGCATGAATTTTGCCTTCATAAGAGACCATTCTACTCCATGAATTGATCATGTTCTTTCCCATCTTTACCCTTTCACCTTGGGTGTAGTTCCACCACACCAATGTTGACCCCTTCAACTGGGTCTTTGCAAACCTTACCTTCTTTTTTTTAGCCATCTCCTTATAGTCAAAGTAATTGTTCAATGTATCAATCCAATCTGCAAGTTCATCTCCATCCAACTTTCCACTATAGAAGGGTAAATCCAACTTAGGTTTTTTTTGTGCTGCTTTCAAGGCATCTATGAACACCTTATGATCTACAGGTATCTTAGGGGTAGTATTTCCTTCTTCTTCCCCTTCTTCTTATTCTTCACCTCCGAAGTTTGTTGACCCATCTCCTTTGTCCTTCTCTTTTTCTTTCAGCTTCTTGATCTCCTCGGCCATCATGACCTTCCATTCATCCCTCATTCTCTGCTCCAACTCTTGGATTTATTTTTCCACCTCTACCTTCTTTGGAGGCATCACACTAGCCTCTCCTTCACTCCCTTCTGCTGACATACACCATCCTTCGCTTTAAGCAAGGCTCTGATACCAATATGATGCAGATGCCTAGGGACTCCAATATTCTACTCACCCAAACCAGGACAACACGATGAAGGACCAACTTGGCATGATATAACAGACTCAATGCACGTTCAAAGGATGCAAATTCAAGAGGGTTTTAACTTACAAAGTTTGATTGGAGATACAACTCCTCACATCATACCCACACTTATACCAACTCACAACAAGACCTCGAGAACTTGGGTTTTTTTGCCTTCATAGGTATGTTAGGCACTCAAACACTGTGTTACCATGTCCAATTTACCCCAAGAATGCAAACTCCATTGAACTTTTGTACACCATGTGCATCAAGGCTATTAACCTATACACTAGGCCTAAATCCTAGTAGCCTTCCTTATAGGACTGGTAAGGAATATCTTCCTAAACCTGCAAATGACCCCCCAAAAAAATTACATATTCAAGTAACCATTAAATATACCTTTCAGACCTCACAATATCAGACCCTAACTCGTACTCTTTACTGGTCAACCCATACAGGCTCAACTACTCCTACTAGGCCAATTAGGCCACTTTTACAAAGCAAGTAACCTCAAATGGATTGATCTCTTCAAGAAAATGCTTGGAAAAGGTCTTCACACATCCCAATACACTAAATCCAACATAAAAATGTTCCTAACACCCTCTGTACGGACACAACACTCAATTCTTCTCTTTCTCAAGGCTAGTCACATAGGGATGCCTAGCCATCTATGCACTTTTTAGCAATGAATCCACTTGACCTTGCTCCAAAACCTCTAGAATATTATTGTACACATTAAAACCCTCAATCACACTGAAAATGGGATCTTCACCGGTGCAATGAAGAGACTTTTCTCATTTTTTCAATGAAAACCCTAGGTTTCAAGGGTTTCAAGACTGATTTTACCAAAATGATTGGATCTTTTTCAATTCTACGCCAAAATCAATGAAAATGCATTCAAATGAGATTTAATTCATCCTAATAAACATCCAAACTAGTTACAAGCCTCTACCAAACTGTACAGAGCAGTACCAAGCATTGTTCACGGGAAAAAAACATAATTCGCAGAAACAGCAGCAAGTTCTCATTCAATTCCTCTTAAAAAACATCAACAACTTGTACAATGGCATGCCAAAAGGCTTTATCATGCCTCAAAGACCATTTCCAACTGAAATCAACTAACTTTTGAATTAGTTGACCATTGGGTTTATGAAAACACACCAATTAGGCTTAAAACCTCCTAGTCAAGCATGACAACTTTTGTCATACTTGTGTCACAACCTCATACAAGTTGGCTAGTTTGACCACACATGATCTAGACCCCTATAAAAATGAGTGAAATCATTTACATAATATGAAATATAGACCTTATTGACCAAAAACACTAAAAGAGACCTAGTGGCTTATAACCTTACAAGTAGGTCTCAAGACCCAAACACACAAAGACATGAAAGATGGTCTAAAGAACTTATTACAAAATATCAACCTATGATGTGATCCTCATGGATAAAGGCATCTTCATGCATAGGTTCTCTTACACCAACTTGTTAGGATTACCTTTTTGAGAGTTTTTTTTTGTTGTAATCCCAATGCAGATGAGGTTCCCTTACTTCTACCAACATCCTGAGGATCTTTCTCTTGATTGGCAACTCAAGTAGCTCCACCTAGACAAACTTTCATCTATTTACACTAAGTTGTTTTCAACTCTTCATGACTCAAAAAGGGAATGTTTGTGTCCATTTGAGCATCTAGGCCTCCAACTTGTGGATCGGTAGGAAGAGTACTGACATTCTCACCAACAATTTTTTTCATACTCATAGAGTCCAAATCAACAAGCATCCTTGCAAGGACCTCATCAAACTAGTCTAAATCTTCTAGATCCTTAAATTTGTTAAAGACCTCTTTAGTTTACCTATCCTTTAAGTTCTCTTTTGATCTCTTCCCTTGTTTCAAGAATTTACCAAGATAATTCTATCTTTATCTTCCACCGTAGGAGGTTGCTCTTCATCTTGCTGAGGTGGTGGATGCGACAACATATTACTTGTAGGCCTTACAAAATTAGATTTAGGACACATTCACTGCAAATGACCATATTCATGATAGATTAAATAATGAAATGGAATGAATTTATAATCAATATGTTGGATCCAAGAGGTAGATCCCAGTTGAATTGTCATGTCCCTTTTTCAATTTTTTCTAAGATAGATATTTACTAAATGTATACAGTGAAAATGGATACAACAATATTGAAAGACTAAATGAATTCAACCACAAAACCCTAGCCTAACAACAACAAAGATCCACCATAACATATGAAGATTACCTAAGACAATGCAAATCAAATGAAATCACAAAGATTATACCATCACATGTCCAATAAGGTTTGGATCTCCATTCTTCTTATCTCCATTGATCTTGCTTGATATATTTTCTCTCAGATTTTATATGTGCACAAGAGCTCAACAAAGAACGGAAATGTGGTTGCAAGTAGGATCGCATATGAAAGTTCAAAAGCGTAGGGTAGTCGAATAATCATCGGGGGTTTGATAATGAAGGAAGCATCTCCTTATATAGAAGACACTATAAGAAATGGAGGGATAAGATTGAGAGGCGTAAAAGATAAATGGTCGGCTATGATTAGAGGGTAGGTAGAGAAAATAATAAAATAATGAGAGGGTAGGTAGTGTATGAATTAAGAGATGAATGACATGTGTCATAGATAGAAAAGGTTAATGAATTAATTAAATAAATAAAGATTCATTTAATTAATAGAAGAAGTGGGATTAATTAAATAAATAAAAGTATTTATTTAATCTAGGAAAAGGATAGTTTAAATAAATAAAGGTATTTATTTAAATGAGAAATAGGGCTAGAAGAAGATAAATGAATTAATTAAATAAATAAAGATTTATTTAATTAATAGAAGAATTAGGCTAAAGTAATTAGACTGGAAAATTTTAGGTGTCTACATTTGTCCCTCTTTGAGACAATGCAACTTGTCGCGTTGTTTCAAAGAAGATAATATGAACTGATACAAAGTTGCCCCAAGATGGGAATGGTATGCCCCCTCGAGAGATTGGATGAAAATGTCTGGAAAGATCGCAGACAATCTCTCAATAAGAAAGAAAGGCTAGAATGGACTGACCGGATAGAGTGACAGAGTCACAGGATAAAGAAGACTGACTCGGAAGATGAGGGTTAGCGCTAGGGCTAGGGCAGTCTATAAAATAGACCACGAGGGGAATACATCATCATTGTCATCCACACATCCAAGAGATCAGAGTGCAAAGAGAGAATAGAGCAGCAACAGTCAGCAGTGATGGCATTGGTGCATAGATTCAATCGTGTTCACCGATTTCAGAGGTCAGCAGATGTAGGAGAGCTGGTAAGTACCACAAAACCTCCTTGTACTTTGTCACAATAAATGTTGTCATAAATGCATGCTAGGTAGGGTAATATGTCTTCAAGGCTGAATCGACAGTTCTGTGATGAACATACGTTGTCGATTGGATAAGTTGTTGAGAGGGTACACTCAAGCAGGTCCTCTAGGGAAGACTAGAATAGCAGATAGGGCTAGGATTGACAATTCTGTGATAGAACATACGTTGCCAATCAGGAAACTACTCAAGAGGATACACTCAAGCAGAGGCCCTAGGATAGGATAGATCGAGGCACTTTGTGATGAACCGTGAGTACCAAGACAGAGTACTTTGTGATGAACAGGGAGTACTAATGTAAGCAACACTTTGTGATGAACAGGGAGTGCAAATATGAGCAGCACTTTGTGATGAATAGGGAGTGCAAAAAACATGTAGTACTTTGTGATGAACAGTGAGTACCACTAGGATAAAAAGCAACACTTTGTGATGAACAGTGAGTGTCATTAAGATAGAGCGCCATATGATAAATATAAGCACTAGGATAATAAGCAGCATTTTGTGATGAACAGTGAATGCCACTTTGATTGACATAGTTGATTTGTTTGACTGCAGGAGTACCTACCTATGTTGGAGTCATGGGAGAGATTCCCCTCGACTCAAAGTTTACGACTGGAGCTGACTTTTGAGGACAGAGCAGCCATTGAGGTTATGGGTTTGCGATTCATTCTGTATGTGCCTCAGTTTCGGGCGAACATGGGGTTGCTGACTGCGCTAGCTGAGAGATGGCACTCAGAGACTTGCACTTTTCATTTGCCGATGGGTGAGATGACAGTCACCTTAGAGGATGTATATAGGATACTACAGATACAGATCGATGGGGAGTTGATACCCTATGATCAAGACAGAGATAGGGATGCCCTGAGACGAGTGTTTCAGGATTCGGGCTTGGAGATGAGGGCAGGACACATGGCATGGGACACGATGACATGGACAGGATTAGCATTACCATGAGTACTGGCAGGAGTGATTAGTGGGTTCCTCTTTCCGGATAGGGTGATGCAAGGACTGGTTGTGTAGCCATATGTATTTTGACATCATTGTATCATTACACTTATGATTTTGATATATATATATGAGATTATTCATCTTTGCGGCAGCTATATGCATGCGTACCTATCTGATGTATGTTTCTATGTGATGGTTATGATATGGATGCAAATATGTACATAATGAAATGCAGTATTTTTTATTTTTTATGTTTTTAATATGTTATGCCAATGTGAATGTATGAAATGCAGATGAATATGATAATGCAAATAACAATTTACATGATGAAAATGTAAAATATGCTAACATGTGATAATGCAGGATGTGATGCAATTGTGATATCTATATGTATGTATGCTAATATGTGATAATGCAGGTGCAACTACATGAGATGTAAATATTTTTGGTGTGTCATTATACTCAGTCGTGTGATAGCAGGCTACACGGACTCAAGAAGGATGATGGAGGTCAATCAAGAAAGGGGGATGGAAGGTAGAAGATATGAAAGTGAAAGAGCTTCTTGTGTGTTATCATCATTGAGCTTTATTATGGCAAAATAGGTTATGACAATCGAGGCATATGTTCGACCCAGAAAGTCATTGTACCCATTTGCATGGAGATAAGACAGTCTCAAACAAGGAATGCCCCAGTTCATACTAGACTCACAGTGTCCTCATATCCTTGGACAAGTCATAGCATTACTAAGAGACAATCCACAGACAGCAAAGAAAAATAGGTGACGATACCCCATCCTCGCGTTTCTAGTCAAAGACATCTTGGAGATAGAATCTCTAGTCAGAGACATCCTGGAAAAGCTAAAAGACATGTCACCAAAAGATAAAATCAAAATAAAACCAAGACTCGACACCAACATCCACTGCAGTCCTCAAGTTTAGTGTCTCTTGTCACTTGTATAAGTCTTATTTGATTGTGGTCACAATGTTTACTTTCACAAAAGGATAGATAGCACTGAACCATAATGTTGTCTAAGTTTGTTGAAAGATTTGATTTGTTGAAGCCCATTGTTGCTGTTGTGTCTCATCTGAAACTGACTAAATCCATGCAACTGATACTTTATTGCGAAGAAGACGAAACTTTATTGCGAACTGGCGATGCAAGTGCTGCTTTATTGTGGATTGTGCATGGAAAGACTAAAGAAAATTGGAAAAAACTTGTACTCCTCGAAACGTGTGATGTTCTTAGTTCCATAGCCATTACTAGACGTAGGATTTGCCTTAGCCACAGATAGGAGCTGATTTATTATGAATGGAAAAGGGTGAAAAGGAATGTTATTATGAATGGCTAACCAATCTTAGGTAGATCAATGACAAGCCATGATGGGAATGGGTAAGTTTATTATGGATGAATAGGTTATGAGTGTGTGCAAAAGTGAAAGGATGAGATGGAATCTTGAAGGAGGGAGAAGCAATGTCTCTACGCATGGTGCTAGTGACCCAGTTTTCACCATGGTACATGCCCAGGGCGCCATTGAAGTGGTTTTCACCATTGGACGAATTTTTTTTTCTTTTTTTCAATTTTTATTTTTATTTTTGTGTTACAAGGCGCCTGTTTGCCAAGTTTTCACCAGGTAACGATTTTATTTTTTTATGATTTTTTTGTATTTTTGAATTTTTATTTTTTTTTTTGTATTTTTGAATTAGGATACTCTGAAGAGCTATGTGTAAAACCTGCGAAAGTGCATGTTGTTGATAGGATCCTCCAAAGGTTCACCATCTGGAGTTGAGAGTTGATATGCACCGGATCCATAGGCTATTGTGATGATGTAAGGACCAAGCCAATTTGGTTCAAACTTGCCCTTCTTCTCTCTATCTTGCTGATTTATTGGATTCTCTTTGAGAACTAAGTCACCTACCTCAAATGTGAGAGGCTTTACCTTATGATTATAGTTGCAACGTTCCTTGATTGAATGATGTGTAGCTCGAGTGACTGTCTTCCTTGATAAAGGAACTGAGATAGAAATACTAGCGTGTGGACCACACAATCCCATATGCGTGTCACCTAAACAAGTTTGTGCATCCCTGATAACAAAGTCCTTGGAGGAAGCTCCATTAAAGGTCCATGATGTATCGCCAGAAGGGAAAGGATGTGCAGAACAAGTGGATGAGGAATGAAGGCTTATGATTGCGAAAAGAAGTGAAAGTATCATGACATGTTGGAGACTTAGGATCAACAAGTATGCTTTTTGACTTGAAATTTTAGAACTTTTGCCCCCAGTTATTTTGATATTAGGGGAGATCATCTCTTGCTCTTTTTTCTTCCTAGGATTTTTATCCTTGACTTTGATTTTTTCAAAGTCCAATAGCTTTTGATTTTGATTTGGACTAGAGGACTTTTCTTTATTTTTGACTTTTAGATTTTTCTTTTCATAGCTTGATTTTTGATCCCCAATGAATAAAGGCTTTTATAATTCTTGTTGATCCAAGTCTGGGAGAGGAGTGGAAATGGAATGAATGGATGAAATGGTAAAGCTATGTGATTTCTCAAGAGAGATGGGGATACGCTCAATAGATTCTTCACTGGAACCACTCTTAGGACTATTGATATCAAGAGTTGCTTGCACCACTAGAGGGGATTTGCATTCAGACTTAGTAACCACAACACTAGGTGGTTCACACTCAATTCCATGGCATTGAAAATTGTTTGTAGATTGTTCTTGTTGACTGAATACCTTAGGAGATAACGGGAGTTGATCAACATGAAAGATATACTCACCACATCCCAGGTCTTTAATCTTGAACTTTTCTTCAATCTCTACTTGTTTTGATGTAGAATCTTTCAATGATTCTGGATCAACATATGCTGATGAAGGAATAGCCTCTCGATTGACTGGAATTGTTATTTCTGATCTAGACCGCAGATTGTTGCAATATATGAATGGATTTGGGTCAGCTTTGATGGTCACTTCAACTCCATTGTGTGGAAACTTGATACATTGGTGGTATGTAGATGGGACTGCACTCATCTCATGAATCCATGGACATCCTAGCAATATGTTGTATGTGAGATCCAGGTCTAGGACTTGACAAACCACATCCTTTGTAACTGGCCCAACTCTGAGAGGTAAGGTGACTGTGCCTTTGGATGAACGCTCTTCATCATCATGTGCCTTGATGGTAATTTTGTTTGTAGAATTCACGGCCTTTTCAGAATATCCTAATTGTTTAATAGTGCTCAATGTACAAATGTTTAGACCTGCTCCTCCATCTATCAGGAATCGTTTTATTCGATGTTTGTGTATAAAGGCTTCAATGTGTAATGGTGTATTATGTGGCTGGCTTACAGAGGCGTCATCAGCTTCTGTGAATGTAAGGGAGTATGGAAGGGAAAGGTATCCCACCATGGCTTGAAACTGGTCCACGTTCAGATTAGTAGGGACAGAAGTGTCTCTCAAGATTTTGTCAAGAATGGCTTTATGTGCGGAGGATATGCGTAAGAGCTAAAGGATTGAGATAAGTGTGGGTGTCTTCCCTAACTATTCTACAAGGTCATACTCAGGTTTGGTTGATGAGGAAGCGGTGTTTTTAGCTGAAGCACCTTGCAAGGTGAATTTACCTTGACGAGTTGTGACATTACATTCAGAGGTAGGTTCAGAAGAAGATCCAATGCCTTTTACAACAATCTTGGGTCTTTGGATAGAAGTCTCAGGCATTTTGTCCTTGATGATAATGGTAGAGACATAATTGTCCATCGAAATGTGATTAACAGTTGAATCATAGTTATACGATGCTCTAGTATAGTTAGTCTGGTCATCTGTGGCTTTAGATTTTCCCTTGTCATGTTTTGGGAATGGTTCTTTAAACATCTCATGTTCTTGATTGGATGAGTGTCCTTCAATTTCAATGCCACCTCTATCAATAAGGTCTTGTATGATGTTCTTCAGTTGATGGCAATTTCATGTTTTATGTCCTTTGCTCTTATGAAATTCACAATATTCATCATCATTCCACCAATTTGGTTTGACCTTTGGCTCATATGGAGGTAGATCTGGAATTGTTATGATTTTGTTTGCCACTAGCTTCCTGAAAACTGATTCTAGTGGTTCTCCCAATGGGGTGTACTTCCTTCATGATTTTGAAGTTGTTTGTGTATTCACTTGATTATTTGTAGAGCTTGATCCGAAAAAAATGATTTTGGGTCGCACTGTATTGGCATCAACAACACCATCATTGACTGTATTCTTGTTTTTATTCCAAAATTTTGGCTTATCTTTTCCTTTAAAGTCATCTTTGTTCTCCTTGAATATCTTAATGACTCCTTGTTCAATTAGGACCTTCTTTGTTGCTAAGCCTTTTTCAATGACATCTTTGAAGGTGGACAAACAAGGTTTTCTTAGATCATAACCAATGTCTTTATTAACATTTTGTGTGAACATCTCTACCATTTGTTTTTGTGGAATTTCACAAGAGCATCTGCTGGCTAGATTCCTCCATCTTTGTAGAAATGATGAAAAAGATTCTCCATCTTTTTGCTTGGTGTTGCACAAAGTAGTGATTGATATGTTTGTCTCTATGTTGTATGAGAAATGTTGGATAAATGCCTCAGCTAAGTCACCCCATGACTTAATTCCAGGTGGGAGTTGGGAAAACCATTCCATAGCTTGATCACCTAAGCTTTGTGGGAATTATCTCATCAAATATGTCTCTTCTGCTGCTACCTCAATGCAGGCTGTGAAAAAATGTCTTATGTGTGCCTTAGGATCCCCTTTTCCTCTATACTTATCAAACTTAGGTGTCACGAAATGTGTAGGAAAAGGAGGCATTGGAATGCTCTTGTCAAATGGATAAGGACATGTTTCTCATTGTGTAAGTTGGATTCGGTGTATTTATGTCCTCCATTTTCTTTTGTAAGTCCTTGATTTGTTGTTCCAAATTATTCTTAGGTGGAGACCGACTTATTGGACCATACCCCATGCCTGAACCATCAGGTGGAGGAGGAGCATGTTGCATATATGGATGATATTGATCATACACATGTTCATATGGAGGAGGTCTATAATGATGTTGCGTATATGGACCACTTGGTATAGAGTCATGATGAGGAATGGAATATCTGTTTTGTCCATGTATATCATACTCTACAGGCATGTCATGAGTTTGTTCCAATGTGTTGCCCCCAAATTTTGAACAAGCCTTTGGATATCCAATTGCTTTGGTGGTTGGTCTTTAGCATTGATATGTGATTGAGTATATTTTTCTGCATAAGAATTCCATAATGGTCTGCGAAGGTGAGTATCATATGCTTGATCATGTGTGTATGGGACCTCTGGTTTTTGAAACAAAGATGATGGTGATTCAGGCACAAGATGTGGTCCTCTATTGCCTCCACTATTAGGCCTCCTTTGATCCATGTTGAGGTGAGGTTGTTGCAAAGGTCGATTGTCCATTATTTGAGACATGTCAAAATCATGAGGGATCTTGGCTCCACTTTGTGCCATCACTTGTAAGAAGTATTGTCTATCTCTCCTCATTATTTCCTCAACTAATCTATTGAAACGGGGATCCATAATGGAGTCTTCCACTTCTGCTGAATGTACTGAAATGTTGTCCATATTGTCATTGTATGTATCATTGTTGTTTGTAATGTCCATGTTCTCAACATTTGGAATGTTTCTATAGGCATCCATGTCAGGTAATGTAGTATGATTAGAATTAAAAAAGATATCATTGTCATACTCATAGGAACTCATGTTTGCGGACTCTTGAGCCTCTTTAGTTTCTCTCCTAGATTTTTGGGAACGGGTTTCAACCATGAACTAGGTATTGACCAAGATGTGTGAGACTAGATGAAAATGGAAAGAGTATGGAAGACCAAGAGTTGGATGGAATGTAAATGAATTTGAGGTTTACTTGCAATGTCCAAAGTGTAAGACCAAGTATGTATGTAGTAGAGTAGGTGTGGCTTCCAAAGAGATGATGGTTTCTCTTGATGAGGTAAGTTGACCTTGACTCTAAGTAAGACCAAATGAGACCCAAAGGTGATAGACCTTGATGAGGGACCACTTAGCAAAATGTTGTTGTATGTAGTGTGTTGACAAAGTAAGATGAGGACAAGCAAGTGACCTTTTGACTCAAGTTTAGACAAATGTGAATGTAATGTAAGGTGTAAAGCAATGATGGACTTTGTGAGACCCAAAGATAGGTTGAATGCTAGATGAAAACCCAGAGAGATAACCTAGGAAGCTCAATAAGTCTGAAACTGACTGTTCTTGTTTGCTGGATTGTAAAAGTTTTTCAATTTTGAACACAGACGTGCCTGTATACTTCACAGACACACTTAAATGACACAAACGTGGTTCTATCAGACACAGAGGCGTTTCTGAGATTTTGTAAATGTAATGTTGTTCAAAAGACACAGACACGTTTCTGCCCTTCACAAATGCGGTTAGATGACACAGACGTGATTTTGTCAAACACAGACGTGTTTCTGAAAACTTTGTGCAATTTTTCCAATCTGTGAAGTGACTTGTTTTGACCAAATCTGAATGTTTGGCTGTTTTTCGTGACAAGAGGACATAGTTTTGATGAGGACTCAATGTTTGCAAGTGTTTAGACTCAAAAATGACTCAAAGAAAAGTGTGTTGTTTGATGTAAAATTGTTTTGCATACACTTGAAGACACAAAAGACACAATGTATTAATGTTTGGTCTTGAATGTTTGATTATTCAAAATAAGACAAGCATAATTCTTATGGTTGGCCAAGACAATAGTTGTTGATTCCCACATGAGGCTACGCTATTCAGAGCGGATACTTAGATGCTTGACCCCACTAGCTCCACCCTCGGCACTCACTTCTCAGGGCAGCCAAGCATCGGTCCCCATAAAAACTCCTCGTGGCAAACTTTGTATCTCTACTAAGAACCATATGTGTGTGGGCCGCTCCAAAGGTCCAACCTCCTGCCCCAACAACTAGAAGGATTTTGGCTTCTAAAACAAAAAGGTGCTAGTAAGGGCATCCGCTTGTGTGGCCATACATGCAACACTTTCAGCTCTGTAAATACAGAAGGCTCCCAGCCAGTAGGGGTTAGGCCCTACAAATGATCAAATAAATTTGATCAAATGGGTTTATGGGGGGACATAGTGTCGGTATGAACTAATCTACACACGTTATCCATAGTTTTCACCATGAATACAGTTGTTTATAGTGGTTCGGAAGAGGTGGGACCACTTGGGTCGTTCTCTCCTCACTAGTAGTCCTAATGACCGCATGGGGAGACAGGCCCTCTAAAGATGAAACAAAAAGAGCCTATTGCTCAAGACACAAAAGACACTGGTTCAAATTTAGTACACCAATTGAAGTATTTGCTAGTCTATGAAAATAAGGCACACAATAAAGATCAAAAGAAAATCCTTGTCAAGATCCCGCAACAAAGATTTGTTAGTAGTTTGGATTGTTTCAAATGATCACCCCTTTCTGCAAGCACACAAGTTAGGTAAATTTTTAGATCCAAAAGACTTTATGAAATAGGGGTCTTCAACAAAACGATTTTGCTTTCAAGGCAAGCTACACCAATTTCATTAGCTAGATCTGAAGATGTTAGCACAATATAACCAGGTCTGAAGATGTTAGCACAATATAAACCAAATCAAAGAAAGCAAAATGCAACAACTGCACACAGACGCGGTTATCAGAAACACAAATGCTATATAAATTCGTAGACGCAGTTAGATCTGACACAGACGTCGTTCCTGAACACAGACGCGTCTGAAGACTTCACAGATGTGACTAGGGAACACAGACGCGCTTCCTGGAATATTAAAAATATATACGGTGAAAATGGTTACAACAATATTGAAAGACTAAATGAATTCAACCACAAAACCCTAGCCTAACAACAACAAATATCCACCATAACATATGAAGATTACCTAAGACAATGCAAATCAAATGAAATCACAAAGATTATACCATCACATGTCCAATAGGGTTTGGATCTCCGTTCTTCCTATCTCCATTGATCTTGCTTGATATATTTGCTCTTAGATTTTATATGTGCACGAGAGCTCAACAAAGAACGGAAATGTGGTTGCAAGTAGGATCACATATGAAAGTTCGAAAGCATAGTGTAGTCGAAAAATCATCGAGGGTTTGATAATGAAGGAAGCATCTCCTTATATAAAAGACACTATAAGAAATGGAGGGATAAGATTGAGAGGTGTAAAAGATAAATGGTCGGCTATGATTAGAGGGTAGGTAGAGAAAATAATAAAATAATGAGAGGGTAGGTAGTGTATGAATTAAGAGATAAATGACATGTGTCATAGGTAGAAAAGGTTAATGAATTAATTAAATAAATAAAAATTCATTTAATTAATAGAAGAAGTGGGATTAATTAAATAAATAAAAGTATTTAATATAATCTAGGAAAAGGACAGTTTAAATAAATAAAGGTATTTATTTAAATGAGAAATAGGGCTAGAAGAAGATAAATGAATTAATTAAATAAATAAAGATTTATTTAATTAATAGAAGAATTAGGCTAAAGTAATCAAATAAATAAAGATATTTATTTAATTAGACTGGACAATTTTAGGTGTCTACACTAAAAATAATAAGTCAACGGTCCCAAAATAGCAAATCGGGAGCAATTGACATATTTAAAAAAAAAAAACAGTGACTTGGTCATGTATAAAACATTATTTTATCACCAATTATATTTTAAATTAATATTTCTCCTCCTTGGGTATGGGATTTTGAAAAGATAACTCGTGGCTTACTTGGTGACTTCTTAGAGACAATTGACAATTAAAAATGGAAGGGACTTTTGTTGCAACTCAATGATCACAATGGGAGCCTATTTTAGAGAGAAATTGATTGATATATTTTTTTAGTTTTTCAAGAGAGGGTCGTGAGGGTTTTCTCCTCTATATATTTAGAGGCTATTTCACATTTTGGGCATTCTTGTTCACATACTTTAATAGAAATTTGGCTTGTTTCTTCAATGAATGATAAACCAGTCGAGGAGATTCTTTGAGCATGATGCTCATGGTTTCTTGGTGATATAAAGTTAAGAGGCTAAGGATTTATAAGAGTAATCTCATCTAGAGGTTACCATTATGCCTAAAGATTTGGAAGTTTTGGTAATTTTAAAATTTGGCTTGCCGGTTTGAAGTGTCAATTTGGGTTTTGAATGCTCTATTTGTTGTAAATGTTTATGGACTCATTCTAAACATGGGTTTGTTGGTATTTGTTTTTATTTACTATTATTTTTTGTTAAAAACTTGGAGTGGAGTTTGGAGTGTTTTTCTTGTAAGTTGGGTAGAGTTTCTATGAATTTTGTAGTGTCGAATAACTCTATAAGTTGCAGGAATTCATGCTCTTTGTATTTCTAAGTTAAGATAAATCTATGACAACATCGACGCCATGGGTTATGTTGCTATTGGAGTGTTTCTTGATGTATTTTTCTATTAAGATTTAATTGTGGTGATTTTGAGAATTTGCAAGTATTATTTGTGTGTTTGAGCTCCAAATTTGGGGATTTGTTTGATGTAATTTGCAATAGATGTGCATTACTATTATATAATGTATTTGACAAAAAATATGATGTAAATTAATTTTAAAATTTTATAATAGACACTATACATCAGTTGCACAAGGTTGAGTTTGATTTTGTTGTGCTTTTGATGAATAATTTGGTAATACCTTGTTTATCTATTTTTCCATTCTTTTCAAAGTTGAATTAGAAGTTAAAAGAAATATTCCAAATTATATCCAATATCTTGAAATGGTTTAAAGACTATTAAGTTTGGTTTAAAATCTATCTCAAGGGTTATTACATGAATTTCCATATAATTTGGTAAGGCTTACTTAAAACAACATCAATACAAACACGAGCATACTTGATCACCTTTTTATCCATAGTTTGTTGTCATGGGCCCACTGGTTTGCCAAGAAACGACACAAATGAATAAAAAAATGTCACATCTCCAAAATTCTAGCAAAAACCACAAAAGTCGTACCCAGACTAGAACTCTTGATGGAAGCTCCTTTGAAGGGTTGAACCAAACATGTTAGGGCTTAATAAAAAACCCAACTTGATTATAAAATACGACCCACCTACAAAAACTCTTTTAATGTCTAAAATGCATGAAAACACCACCAAAAAATAACTTTTGGCAACCAACATCACCTCCATTTCACCCTTTGGGTTCCATGTGCGATTAGAACATGATTTTGAAAAGGGAAGCGAAACTCATATGCCCATGAATTTGCAAATAAAGGCATGATTGGACAAGTAGTTGACATCCTCCTTCATCGTATTTGTTATCACTAAGGTTTGCACCTTAGCTAAGCCTGGACTCAACTAACCTGTGACACATGGGACTACCTCCGGGTTGTGGGTACTGTTGGGACTGATTAAAATTGAGTCGAGTTTATAGGCCCATTTCAAAATTTTGCTCTGCATGTCAGAAAAGTACCTGAATGAGTCAGTTTGAATGGCCTAGTTGGAGAGAGGGTAAAATGGGGCCAGTTGATTTTCAGAGGGTAAGGCTCGGGATTCATGTCCCACACCTTTCGTTTGGCCTATTCAGTGATGTGCAACTTTCAGAATTCAATTTGGATAAGTTTTTGAGGTACCCAGTTTGAGGGGTGAGCTGGAAGTGCATTTTAGGCACAAATGCAGATTTTATGGAGTAGCCTTCTTTGAGCGATTACATCTTTTGCCCTATTGATCATCATGGATAAATTCAAAATGGATTCAATTGTATGCATAAATGTGAGTCAACATGCAAAATTTCAAGTCCTTATGAATCCGTTTGCTCAGTTTTTGAAGCCGATTCCGTTTACAGTTTGTGTGTTTTGGCAAGTCCCTGTTTCGACAGCTAGTCGGAGCCCTGTTTCGCATAAGTGTAAAAGTTGCCTCAGTAAGCATCATGCCATAATATCTGTTCCGGGCTGATTTTGGTATAAATGATGAGCTACGTTTCAAATTTCAAGGCTCTACCAATCCGTTTGATCGGTTTTCAAAAGAGCTCATTTTGCCATCATTTTTAGTTATCCGTACTTCCAGTGCGATATCAGTTCAAGTAGCTATTTTTGTGTGTGAGCCATTTGAATCTTGTCAGTCTAGTGATCAAACTTAGAATTCAAAGATTTAATATGTACTTCAAGGTACCTATGTTCCGAATTTGAGAGCCTACGGACGTCGTTTGATATTTTTGAGAAAGGCATCATGTGTTGCCAGAACATTGACTTCATCAGGTCCGCAGTGTTGACAAAGCCAGTTGGCCGTTTTCGGAAATTAATATCTCTTCGCTCGGGACTTGTCTTGAGAAACCGTTTGGTAGATGCCATCCTTGTATATCAAAGTACACGCCTGTCAGATGGCGAGCTCCAGAAAGGTGTTTTGACAGGTTTGAAAATTACGTCTTCGCGATTAAATGCGAAAATTGTGGTGTAATTGCTTGAAGGATGTAAAATGCAATTTTATGATCCGAAAATGGTGCCGATCGATTCCAGAGGTGTGTTTGAGGTTCCTGAAGCATTCCGAAGGTCAGTTGCATGAAAACGAAATTTTTTTTTTAGTCAGACCCACTTTGGGCCCCGACCCGGCTTGACTACAATTTGCTAGTTGGACAGTGAGAGAGCCGAGAAAGTTCAAAACCAAGTGTAAATTGATATGTATGTCAGGAAATGTAGTTGAGAGGATACCCTTGGAAAGGCCTTGGGTAATGATCAGTGTTAATAATGACACAGATTTTCACTTCCGCAAAGCTCAATTTGATCCATGAGATTGTCCAATTGATTGTTCAAGAACATGTGAAAGAGTTTGCCCTGCTGGTGCAAGTAAATTTGAAAGCTCAATTCATTACAATGATGTGCCTCTTAATGCTAGCTCTATTTCCGAGTTTCCAGTTTTTCCCAAGGCAAGAGTAATTAGTGAACGTTGCTATGGTTGTGGTCGTTGCCTCCCACTTTGTCCATATGGCAAAATCAGAGAAAATACATATGTTAGAACCGATGCTGCTATTACAAAGCTTCTCATGGGAAGCAACGTAGGTGCCATAGAGATACACACAAGTGCAGGGTATATCTTACCTATTTTAGGTTTTGATTATATTATGGTTATAGGCATCGTGATTCATTTGAGGAATCGTGGAATAATCTATCAAATTTTGTGGAGCAACTGAAGCTTATTGCAAGATATATCGTATTCAATCCAGGCGTGATGAATCTGGCACTTTGGGTTTAAGTCTTGTGTTCAAATTCTCAGTGGGCTCACTCTGCATGTTCTTGTAGCATCCTAAAATTGCGACACTTGCAATTTCGACTGCATTTCGGTCTTCACGATGGTGACGCAACACGCAACCTGAATGGAGACCCTGAAACTTGCTCACGACACTGAAAACTGCATTTTTCAAGCACCCTGGCCTGAACCTCCTTGCACCCTGCTGTCCCGGGAGGTGGGACCAGAGCGCCCAGCGCCCTGGTCCCTCAGGACCAGGGCGCCCAGCGCCCTGGTCCCTCAGGACCAGGGCGCCCAGCGCCCTGGTCCCCAGGACCATGGTGCCCAGCGCCCTGGTCCCTGGGTCCTATTTTGGGCCCGGTCTCCTAAGGGGCTCGGGTCTTTTTGTTTGCAATTTGGAAATTAACTTTCCTAGTCGGCCTAAGGTCGAGAAAATCAGTCTATCAACCCTAAATGACAAGTATATAAACTACATTTTTCTCTCTCATTTGAGATGAGGAGGATATGTGGAAAAAGGCGTGGAAACTATACTCAAGCATTCAAGCATTCAAGCATTCCTTCAAGCAATTGATCATTTCAAGTCTCCATTCAAGGCTAAGTGTTGCATTCAAGTCAAGGATTCAACCATTGAAGAGGAGATCACATACTACATGCTACAACATACAACATACAACATACAACATCTAAACCTTCGCACATAAGGATACAAACATCCTTAGAACAAGGTATTAGTACTTGTTTTACAGTCATTTACATTTACAGCTCTTGCTCATTTCTTGGTTAATTCCAAAACCGGGGTTTGACCTAAAGGCAAACCCCTAATCCCTAACCCCCCAATCATCTTCGCTTTTCTGTGTGTAGGTTGCAGGTACGCGGCTGAAATTGAAGATCTGGAATCCTTGTGCAGAGACGAACAGATCCCCCTTCGTTTCGCGGATTTTTCGGAGGACCGTGGCGCCGGGCGCCATCGTCCCGACAACTTTTGCTCAAATTTGCAGGACAGCGCCGTATCGACATTTTACTGCTAATTCCAGGTCCGCAACTTCATCCTATAATCCGAACTCAGTTTATAAGCAAATCTTTGTCATTTTCTATGCATGCTTAGTTTAATTCTTCTATCAACATTCTTTACAAAAGAGGGTAGCCTTGCTGTCTTAACCCTTGAAACACATTTAGCATCCAATCTTGCATTGCGTGGGATTGGATCTAGTGGGTTTCAACCCCTCTTTTGAATGTAAAGTCTCTCCCCTAAGTGAAAACCATCGAATCCTAGCGAACCTCCCTTCTCTCTCCTCGGAGTTGGAAGAGGGGAGAACAACTAGGGTTCGATCGCGATTTTCCGCTTTACATTTTGGTGAACCCGACGTGAACATCCTTTCTGATTTTTCATGCTTAGATCTGAAAAAATTGATTACATTTCCATGTTTGATCTTTTGCAAAATTTTAGAGGTGATTGCATTAAAACCCTAAAATTTCTTTTTAGTAATTGAACTTGCGAAATGTCTAAATGTTAATGCTTGTTTTAGATCTGCCCTTCTATTACAAATTTGCAATTCATATTTGTGCTTTGATTTTGAAAATTAAGTGGTTAAGTGTCAAAACCCTAATTTTTGAAACCCTCTTGATTCAACCTTTGTCCGACAATTTCACTGATCAAAACATCTCCAAATCAGCTGTAACTTTGGATTCCGCAATAAAATCACAACATCTTTCATCCCTGAAAATTTGGAAAAAAGTTGCGAGGACCGTGGCGCCGAGCGCCATCGTCCCCGACATTTTTTCCGAAATTTTGGGAGCAAGATCTTACTGTATTTTCCTGCTAAAATCCAGAATTTTGGCTGATTTTATCAATTTTAACACCTTCAAAATTACAGTCAAAGTTGGTCTTGTGATTGCTTGGATTAAGGCTTCTAAACATTTAAAAATCATTGAAATTGAAATTTTGTGTCAAAATTGTGTTCTTACTGTCCTAAATCTGAAAAGTGTGTTTGCATTCATTCGAAATTTCAGCGCTTTATTCAAATTCTTGCATTTTGTGACTTTTGAAATTAAGTGCTTAATTACAACAACTTTGATTTCCGCTTTCAAAATTGAATTTTGCGTGAAATTGAGTCAATTTTCAAATTTCAAAATTTGCATTGCTCTTGACATTCCCTCTAAAAATCATAAAATTCAAAATTTCAGTTTCCCTCTCTTTTTCAAAATTCAAATTTTGCATTTTTCGACAATCTTGGTAGGGTTCAATTTCGAGATTGCAACTTTAATTTGGCCTATCTACAGATCGTAAAATCACTCAATTTTTTCAGATTAGCTCTAAAATCATCATAACTTTCATCCCTGCAAATTTCGAAAAAAGTTGCAAGGACCGTGTTGCACTCCGAGCGCCACGGTCCCGGACATTTTTTCCGAAATTTCGGGAGACTGTCGTGATTGCATTTAACAGCTTAAATCCAGAAGATTGGCTGATTTTACTGAAAATTGCTACCTCTAAAATCAAAATCTTCTCTCTCTTTCTAGTGCATGAGTTTTACAACAATAAGCCCTACTTACACTATTCCCGTTAGACGAAGCCGTAGAATTAAGTCTTTCCGAGGTTTAATTACCGAGGAGATGGAACCTGATTTGAATAGCCTTTTTAACGAGGACATGGGTAATTCCTCTAATCCTCCTAATGATGAAGAAGCTCTCCATGAGGTTTCTGAAGAACAACTTTCGAAATTGGATAACCAATTTGACGATTTTCGACAATGGATGTCTCAAGAATACCCTGATAGTCAAGCTCTTCCTTTAATTGAGGGTCTAAAACGTATGCTTCAAAGTGATAAGAATGGAATTGATATTTTGCATGGTATTTCACACATTGTGAATTCGAACGTGATGCCTATGAAGAGTTGTGCCGAAACTTTAGGTTATACACAACCTCCTACACAAGTCAATCATTCTATTCCTTTGATGACTTCTATTGCTAGCATACCTACCTTTACATCAAACATAATGGCTACTTCTATACAAGACATTCCTCCCGTGATTACTAGTCATGGGGGCAACCCTTCTTCTTCAATTAACCCTCTTCCTTCATTTAATCCGACTTCTTCATTCATTCCTCCAATGAGTGTTCCTACTACATCTTCACAAATGAACATGACGCAAGGGGGCAATTCATTTAACCATTCCATTCCTCCTTGTAGTGTTCCTCCTATCCAATCATCCCCTATGGTTGATTATCATAGAGTCCCACCACCTTAATCTTTACCCTCTTTCAATAACATAACACCTCCATCTCAATCTAACACATCCAATATGAACTCTTCGACTGAAGCGACCATTAACAATCTTGCACAAACTGTCTCTTCTTTACAGCAACAAATTGCCTCTATGAATCAATCTAAGTTTAGTGTGCCCACATTTGATGTTGCGAGCCCACTTTCTCTTGACATTGTTTGAGTTATCCCTCCTAAACATGTTGAAATCCCGCATTTGGAACTTTATAATGGTAAAGGAGATCCTCTAACACATGTTAAGACTTTTCAAACAATTTGTACTGATTTTGCTTATGACCAAAGGTTGCTTGCAAAACTGTTTACTAGAACATTAAGAGACAAAGCCCTACAATGGTATTGCTCGTTGCCTTCCTATTCTATTACTTCTTTCGAACAACTTGCAAATGCTTTCATTCAACAATTTCAAAACAATATAAGTCCTAAGGTTACTTTGATTGATTTAATGCATTGTAAACAAGGTGTTAAAGAAAAAGTGACTGATTTCATTGGTAGATATAAGCATTTGTATGCTCAAATTTCTTTTCCAGTGCCTGACAATGATATTCAAAGAATCTTTATTTCTAATTTACAAAAAGATATTCGAGACAAACTTATGTTTTCTGAGTTTACTTCTTTCCAACAGTTGTGTGCAACTCTTCACAATTATCAACTGACTGTGAGTCAAATGGAACAATCACATCCTATGGCTCCGAGTGATAAGGGTGATAGCAGTCAACAACCATTTGGGAAGTTTAAACCGAACAGAGATTCCATCAAATTCAATGAAAACATCATCAACAACAATGTGAATGCAGCATCAGGTGTGCCTCCTATTTCTAAATTTTTCAAGAAAGAAAGAAAGTATACTCCTTTGAATGAATCATTGCATAGTATTATGAATAAATTGTTGGAACAAAATGTGCTTACTCTTCCTCCTATAAGACAAATTGATCCTACAAAGATTACTTCACCTTATTTTGATAACAAAGCCTTTTGTCAATTTCATCGTCAGCCTGGGCATGATACTGAAAAATGTTTTTCTTTAAAGGGTAAAATTCAAGATTTGATTGATAATAATACTATCTCTGTTTCTGGAGTGAATGATAAAGGTAACACATCTGTAGCTCCTCCTAACCAAAATCTTCAGATTTTCACTGATCCATTGCCTTCTCATACCTCTAATGCAATTGAGGCTAATGATTCCTCTCTCTCATCTGATGGTCTTGTGTCTATGACTCCGAATGTGATTAACTTTGTAGAGCAGCAAGAAATCCCTAAAGAACTTTCCATCACATTTGATTCCAATGAAACCATTAGGGCACCTGATGGTCCTTTATACATAGTTGCAAAAGTCAAGAATACACCTTGCCGTGGAGTGCTTATTGATCCTTCGTGCATGATTAATGTTATTACTGAAGAATTCCTTTTTACTTTGCAATTGAATCAAGTGATTTATGACAAAACAGATGTGATTGTGAAACTATTTGATGCATTTTCTTCTCCTGCAATTGGTTCTATTACATTGCCTATTGAGGTCCATAACAAATCTCTTGATGTGAACTTTGCTATTATTCCATCTTCCGAACAATTTCGTGTGAAGCTTGCCTATCCTTGGCTATCTTCCATGAAAGCTATTGCTTCTCCTATTCACAAGTGTTTGAAATTTCCCCATAATGGTGAAGTTGTTACTGTCAATCATAGTCTCTTTAAACCAGCTGAAAGAACTTCTAGCGTTCCTATTGATTACTTTTGGCCTAAACAATCTCAATCTCTTCCTCCGCGAAGTGATCATCTTTTCAAATCTTATCAAAAGTGGAAAACAGATATGATCTTATCTCTAAGTGAACCTAGAACACCTAAACTTGACATTCCTATCATTCTTGAGAAGGAAGTTCTTCCTTTGAAAGATAAAACTAATGTCTTTCCTCAAGAAGATTCCCAACCCATCCCTATGGATGTGACTATGTCTATGCCTAATAAACTTCCTAAGAGTAGACCTATACCTCCTCGTCATGATGGACTTGGTCTTCTCCCTAAACCAAACATTCCTCCTTTATATGGAGCAGTTCCTCCTCCTTCTTTTTATAGAGAGAAGAGACCTTCTTCTTCTCCTATTGTCCAGCCTAAGAGACCACAACCTAAACACCCAAGTGCTAGGGATGAGAACATTCCTCCTCCTCAATCTTCTCCACTTCCTACTAAGACTAGACGAAATCGTTCTGCACGTGAACGCCGGCGAAAGCGTCGTCTTAGAGCTCAAACTTTGCAATCTCCAAAAACACCTTCAACAAGCATTATTCCATTTTCTCCTCAGCCGGACATTGAGCCTAAATCTCCTAAACATAAGATGCATGATGGTCTTGATCCTATGCGAGTTAAAGATCCTATTTTTATAAATCTTGATGATGATATAGATGAAAATGTTATTCATGATGAAAATGTTACTTCTCTTGCTTCTGATAGTGAATATGAACTTGTTGATATTGATAACCATTTATCTAATGAATTTTCTAAAGCACTTATCCTAGCTCCTAGACAAGAACAATGTGGCTTGGAACATGAACATAGCCCTTGTTTGGATCTTGTGATAGCTCCATCTGCTGTGTTGGATGTTCCTCCTCTAGCGTGTTCCCTGCCTTCCCGAAACATTGATCAGCAAGATCGGGGGGTAGATGACGTGCTAGACTAGTTTCATTAGCATAGCAGATTCTCTCCCCCTCTCTTTTGTCACTTCTTCTATGTGTACTCTCATTCTTCTATTTGTTGTCCTTAGTGTTGTCTACTTGAGGACGATGCAAAGCATTGAGATCTCTCGATCTCTCTCATGTTGACTCAAAAGACACATGTGTTCCCTTCTTCTAGGTGACCTTCCTTGATTGGGGAATGAAGAACAATTATGCATACATACATATGATATACATGAATTATCATACAGCATACTGACCCCAAGGAAAGCGAATTCACCTCGTGCTTTGTGTTTTGTGTCTATTATCCTTGGGCTTATCTCACACTTGGGGGCTAAATCCTTGCGATAACGTGCTCCTTTCTCATTTCTTATGTGTATCACTATATTAAAACAATCACCCCCGGTGAGGCGTGTGCGATCGCTTTAACGTAGGGGGGCATACATCCCGTTCATATCTTTTCAAGATACTTGAAAATTTCTTGGTAAATTTAACCTTGCCTTGAAAATTTTTGATATCTTTCTTGCATGACTCATAGTGAGGGAACCTTACTACTGACAGTCATGGTTCTCCCTCGTGATCTTCCCTTTTACTTTGTCAATCGAAGTCGTAAGATCCTTAGTCCACTGGGGGCTTGGTGTATCTTGCCTCCTTGACGTGGTGAAAGTCTTTCAATATTGTTTCCTTGTACTTTACCGGAAGTATGAGCATACATACTCCCACTAAACTGGGGGCTAAATGTAGCGTCCTAAAATTGCGACACTTGCAGTTTCGACTGCATTTCGGTCTTCACGATGGCGACGCAACACGCAACCTGAATGGAGACCCTGAAACTTGCTCACGACACTAAAAACTGCATTTTTCAAGCACCCTGGCCTGAACCTCCTTGCACCCTGCTGTCCCGGGAGGTGGGACCAGAGCGCCCAGCGCCCTGGTCCCTCAGGACCAGGGCGCCCTGGTCCCTGGGTCCTATTTTGGGCCCGGTCTCCTAAGGGGCTCGGGTCTTTTTGCTTGCAATTTGGAAATTAACTTTCCTAGTCGGCCTAAGGTCGGGAAAATCAGTCTATCAGCCCTAAATGACAAGTATATAAACTACATTTTTCTCTCTCATTTGAGATGAGGAGGATATGTGGAAAAAGGTGTGGAAACTATACTCAAGCATTCAAGCATTCAAGCATTCCTTCAAGCAATTGATCATTTCAAGTCTCCATTCAAGGCTAAGTGTTGCATTCAAGTCAAGGATTCAACCATTGAAGAGGAGATCACATACTACATGCTACAACATACAACATACAACATACAACATACAACATCTAAACCTTCGCACATAAGGATACAAACATCCTTAGAACAAGGTATTAGTACTTGTTTTACAGTCATTTACATTTACAGCTCTTGCTCATTTCTTGGTTAATTCCAAAACCGGGGTTTGACCTAAAGGCAAACCCCTAATCCCTAACCCCCCAATCGTCTTCGCTTTTCTGTGTGTAGGTTGCAGGTAGGCGGCTGAAATTGAAGATCTGGAATCCTTGTGCAGAGACGAACAGATCCCCCTTCGTTTCGCGGATTTTTCGGAGGACCGTGGCACCGGGCGCCATCGTCCCGACAACTTTTGCTCAAATTTGTAGGACAGCGCCGTATCGACATTTTACTGCTAATTCCAGGTCCGCAGCTTCATCCTATAATCCGAACTCAGTTTATAAGCAAATCTTTGTCATTTTCTATGCATGCTTAGTTTAATTCTTCTATCAACATTCTTTACAAAAGAGGGTAGCCTTGTTGTCTTAACCCTTGAAACACATTTAGCATCCAATCTTGCATTGCGTGGGATTGGATCTAGTGGGTTTCAACCCCTCTTTTGAATGTAAAGTCTCTCCCCTAAGTGAAAACCATCGAATCCTAGCGAACCTCCCTTCTCTCTCCTCGGAGTTGGAAGAGGGGAGAACAACTAGGGTTCGATCGCGATTTTCCGCTTTACAGTTCTATTGAAGTAAGCTCCCCTGATTTAGGCAATTCAACAATTGAAACTTTGAATTCCATGTATTCAATCATGGAGCCATTCCTATGATTTTACAATCTTTGGCATTTGCAAAGGACCCAGCTGGGCGTGGAGATGAGGAAAGGGTTGCAGAGACATTCTAGACAATGCCAAAGACCTCCCTGCAGCGTGGCTATGGAGTGTAGCCAAGCCTTGAGCATTTCCCCTGTGTGGAGTTAAGTGGGGAGCGTTTGAAGACCTTAGCCGTTGATATTAACAGGTGTCATCAACTATCTTCTCCCTCCCTGCAGCGTGGTTGTGGTGTGAGTTGTGTAGCTATTTAAAAGCTATGTTAAAACAAAATACATTTAAGCAAATGCAATCGGCTATTGAAAGCCATAAACCCCTCTGCGTGAGGTGGAAGGAACCAGGGCACTGCTCTTGTTGACATAAAACATTGAAGACTATCATGTGTATGCCAAAGAAGTGGAGAATCAACACAGTTTGCAAGCATGCGCAGGTATGCAGTACGCCATAATGCTCGCTGGGAGTAGTGTTTGGAGTATGGCATGATGAATGAGGGGCCATATGGTAACATGCTTAGTAAAATGTAAGCCAAAGATTCCATTGCGTGGCATGTGGTTGGTTAAGTAGAAAATCCCCACAAAGTGGCAATGCACTCTGCGTGGTTTTTTAACAAGCATGGTGTTTGGAATGTGGAGGGCAAATAAGAAGCTTTCAACCAAATCGCATTGGCGAATGAAACTTCCAGGCAGTCACTCAGGCAAATCTCCAAAAATGAAGCTCCAGGCTTAATCGCTTTGTCCCACATGCGCTGGGAGGTAGTTCTTTTTAGTGTTTATATGCTAATCCACACAATACTATAATGTCTAAGCCATAAAGGCTTTTGACGGATGGTGCCTATGGGTGCCCAAGGCGGGCCGACGCGTGAGAACGCTTCCCGAGGTGATGGAGGAGTTGATTGGATGAAGACCAAGTGGACCCCACGCAGGCATGCTTCCCGAGGCAAATAGGCAAAATTTTGCATACGAAGGCCAGGTTAACGAGCGAGCAAGTTCGAGAGAGATCAACGGCTCGCGCTATTTCG
The DNA here is from genome assembly GCF_030272615.1 of Cryptomeria japonica. Lineage (NCBI taxonomy): Eukaryota > Viridiplantae > Streptophyta > Pinopsida > Cupressales > Cupressaceae > Cryptomeria > Cryptomeria japonica. The sequence goes on along the minus strand of NC_081414.1, from coordinate 319,028,651 downwards.
CGAAGGGAGATGCACGTAGTTTAAACCCCGCGAAATAGAAAAAGTGAACGAGAGTCGTCCACGTGTCGTGATAGGTGGCAGTCCAGCAGGCGGGTCCCGGTGAGGTGGCACACAGTTGGCGCATAGGTGGCAGTCCAGTGGCGATGACGTGGCGGCGAAGTGGCAGTGACGAAGCAGATGACGTGGCGATGATGAGGTGTCATCCCGAGTGGCATCCGATCAACCCCATCGACCAATCAGAGGCCACCACATGGCAAGGCGTCAGAGCACAAATGGAGGCAAAAATCAAATTTAAAATGATTAAATGATATAGTTTAAACTATAGAGAAATTCAAAAAATTTAAATGATGGGTCCGTGTTGAGGATTAATTCGCCCAGGGCTCAATTTTTTGCCAAAGTATAAAGTGTTATATGTTTTCGGAAAGCTCTCGGAGTGAGGAATCCGATTATGAAGTTAATTTTGACAAATGTGGGATATTTTAGAAGCAGTTTCCATGGGAACAAAATTCAGTTAGAGAGGAGAGACACTTGGCAATTTTCAGTTGTGGATTTGTTTTTCTTCCCTCCTCTTTTTATTCCCCATTCTTCTCAGTTGTAAGGGTTCCAGAAATTTGGAAAATGCTCCAGATTTGATGGCTTCCACTTTCTGAATATCATGACCCAGATTTGTGAATGCTTCTGTTTGGTTTCAGGGTACAGAGATTGCAATGCATTATTGTAAATATGATTTTAGTTGGAGGTCTTGCTTGTGTCAGGCATGAGTAAATTCCTCACAATATTGTCTCTAGGTATGCATTTCATTATCATAAATTGAATCCTCAAGGAGGATGAAGATTTGTCAATTCTAAGGAAATTGTGTGACTGTTTGTAGGTATCCTTCAAGGAAGGTTTTAAATTCTATAGTCAGTCATAAATGATGAAATGTATTTCCAGATATGATAAATTTGTGAATGAATCAAATAGTGCATTAATATAAGGTATTGGTGCATGAATATCTTGCTTAAGGAAAACAAACTTGCATCTGTGATTCATATTTGTAGTTTTGTGTGTGACTCTGCTGCCCAATGAACAAGGCACTAGTCTTTGACAGATTTGGGAATGGTCTCAGATATACATTTTAAAAGATAAATCTATTTTCCCTTCATGTTTAGGGGTGTTTGTGTTCCATTCTTTCCAAGCTCTGTTTCATCCTATTGTTTGTATAGATCTAGCCAATCTATAATGTTTCCTAATATGTTGAGCTTGTGAAATGATCTATCTGCTTAATGTTGATGCAGTTATGTGTCTGTAATTGTTGTATTTAGTGCATCAAAAGGGTGTCCCCCCCTAGGCTTAGCAGAACCTGAAGTGCAGGAGGATCAATTAGGGTCCTATGTTATGTTGTCCAAGCCCTGATGTGTTTTGTAGACTGAAATTGGCCATTTCATAGAAAGATTTGCAGGTGTTCTTGGGTTATCACTTTTGGTGAACAACGGGTACCCTATTGCGGAAGTAGACCTCCAGATGAAGGGTTGGTTCCCTTTTGATTTTCCTAAACTACTAATTCCTGACAAAGAAAAAGGATAGAGAAATGCTTTGAAAATTAAATTCTAATCTACTCAAGCGGTGATGCACCAAGATGTTTTTTTGTTTTTTTTTAATGTTTTGAAATGACTGATTACAACTAGATCAACTCAGAAAATAACTATTGTTCACAACCTATTCATGCCTAAGTGGATCATAAACATTTCATACGAAGGCAACTTATTCTAGTTCACATAAAGATGACATGAATTCATACAATATTGCTTGCTGAAATGGAGTTTTTACACAACATACAACCTGATCAACACAAAAATCTATTTGCCAAAAGATATAACATAGATGAAACTAAACTTAAAGGATTGAAATTTTCACAATAAGTCTCATAAAAATCATACAACATCGCATAAAAGGCAAAAGAATGGCAGGAACAACATGTCTTCACATTTATTTTGAAGAATCATTAGATTACAATACCAAAAAATACTTCAAAGAACTCAAAATATTTGAGTTATAAGACCAAATTTACTGTTGTACATACAGAAAACAAGGCAATAACTAATTGTACAAAAAAAAATGAGAAATGTCTTTTATTGAAGCTTCTTTTGAGATTTGAAATTCAAATTATTGGCTCCTCTTGACTTGCCGACTCAACTGAGTTGTAGGATGTGTTGGTTGCTCCTTTGTCCCTTGAAATCAGTTGCTAACTGATTGAGAATTTGAAAATTACTATGCGAGCACACTTGAAATCTGCACAAAATCAGGGACAAAATTGAAGTTAACCTATTGTTGACTGCCTCAAAACTCCCCCTGGGTGATACTTGATCCATGTTGGCCTCCAAATCAGGGATTAGACTGCTGATTTGGATTCCAAATTCTCCCAAAAGTGGGATTTTATTTTTTTAACAACTCTCTTGGTTCATTTTTTTGAATTTAAATTCAAGCTTGATGGCATATTTGAATCTGAAATTCAAATGTTGCTTCTTCTAATGACAACTAGCCCTATGACACTAGTACACTTGCAATATGACATCAAATGATCTTAACATTGTGACCTTCTCCTCAAACTCATACCTTGGTTGGTGACTATCACATATCCTCATCTTTTCTTATTATCATTGATGACCAAATTGATTATAATATCCTCTTTAGTTCATCTACTATTGTAGGTGTAGCTATCTTCTATTGTTCAAAAACAATGAGGAATTGTTGTCACGCTCCTGTCATATTTCTCAAGGTCAAAAGCTCTTTAAGCTTTGCATTGAGTCTTTACTATTTTGATGGTGACTTGTTCATCCAAGTATCAATGTCATCGGTGTTTAGTACTCTGCCGCAGTCCTTAATATCTCTGTATTGGTTTTGATAGTGACATTTTCTCTATCCTTTGTATTCTGATGTCATTGCCTCAAAACTATATCTTAACTCTACCACAAGTCAAGATATCCTCTTGAGCTTCCCCATAGAGGCACTGCCTTTTGATATCTGCAATTTCTTTTTCTCTTGCTCTTGTGTACCTACGAGGGGCTCCATTAATTGTCAAAACATCATGTGTGAGGACTTATCTCTATGATTGCACTTTGGACCTTGACTGCAATAAATTATTTGTGTATAATGGATTTGTCTTTGTTTGACGACTGTCCTTTTTGAAAGGCATATATTAGTCTCACGGGGTTTGATAACTATATTTAATACCCTTACTGTGTAAGGTATGTGATAAATGACACTCTTTCATAACCTCATTGCATCATTGCTACCAATCATGTTGAGGTTCTAAATTTTTCACTGTGTGTAAATACCATGCACCTTTCTATCTTTGTTGACTATGAGCTATCATTAGATGCCTCTCATGACTATATTTTTCTTCTTACACTATACATCATCAATCCTACCCATGCCATTGTCATAAGATGCATTACCTATCGATGTGAATACAAAGATCGATGTTTGAGAGATTATTGTTCTGCTGCTTTGATGAATCTGACCACTATCTTGAACTGTCCTTGAACTCTGAGTCTGATTGAGATCTACCCCTTAATTTGCAAAAACAATACAAAATAATGTAGTATTATCTTATGGCCTATGGTATGCTATTCATCGATTCTTGAAAATGGCTGAGATGCTCTTTAAGGACTTTGATGATTACTACTATATTTGATGGAGTGTTGTGAGGGTTGTGAAGGCTCCTTGAACATTTCTAGTGACACCTTTCCTTAAGATTCCTCAAAACTAAGTTCTCCCCATTGTCGACTCATTGTACCTCATCATATGCATTGTGACTGTACATTCTTTTATGATGCTATGAATTTATGAATCCTTGGAATTCACTAACTCTCTAGCCCCCTTGGATTGTTATTTGACCTTGTGCCCTATTCCTACTAACTGCACTAAGACTGTATGTTATTTTGATATGATATGTAAGCTGCAATAATATGTCTCGAGACTGTGCCCTATCCTCAAATTTGATAGTGAATAGGTATTATTTTCTCTTGGTCTAATATATGGTATCTTTTGGTGATTCAAGAGTTGCATCTATATACCCATGATTTTCTCCAATGCTCCTCCTTTGTCATTTATGCTTCATGGCTAGTGGTTGCTCAAAACATCAGTGGGTCGTCTTTACATTATGATTTATCATTGTTATCTACCCTACTTCAGGGATTTGAGCAACAATTTGTGTTCTATGGGTGTATGACTTTTTGAGCTGCTAATATCTTTATGACTGCACTACTATTAGATTGCCATTTGATATTTTTTATCTTTGTGACTTAGGGTTGTATATACCCTCTTTGTTGCTTTGATATGGACTACAATATAACCATGGCAAAGGTCTTTGCTGGCTACTCTGAGAATTTATTCCTGCCAATCACTATTTTTTTTACTTTGTTGGGCTGATCAATCATGACTGCATTCATCTCTGATTGGTAGAATTTGAAGGGCTAAGACTACCTTTGACTAGTATTCATCACTAATACTGTCTCCATTAGCAACAAGGGATGCTCACATCTCATTCATGGATTGAAAATGAAATCATCACTGTTTCCTTTTGCATGGTGACTATAAGACTGTCTACACCACATAAGGACTGTTATTGGAGACTTGTTCACACTTCAACGTTAAAGCTACTCTTTATTGACCATATATTTTCACAGCATAGGCTACTTTATATCCTCTATATCTCATCTTTGTGAATCAATGCTTATGGAACTTTATGACTGTACCTTGGATGTGGACTGTCACTTCTTGTCTCAGGTCTGCAACTTAGGCTTCTATCTTGATTATTGGGTCTATGACTTTGATCATATACCTTGATTATCAAAGGAGGCTCCTAGGACCATCTTTTGCTAGATCTTTCCATCACTAACCTCTTTCGTGGTAATTGTGATTGCGGATAGACCATTGTTTTGACTGAGATATATGGTCTGAGACTACTTCTTTGCATGATCTAGGACTGTGAACAAAGTAGTCCTTCTCCTGCTTTAGGCTATCAACAAGATTGCCTTTTTCTATGTATTCGTGTATTCTAATTGTCTTGTGATGCAAATTATGAAAGAGGACTTCTCTATAAGGATTTTGGACCCTTATCATGCTGATTTATCCAGGTTTTTTGATTCACTGTCATCATTGTCAAAACCCCAACCCAGATTACTCTTGAATCCTTTCTAAAGCATTCTCAGGACAGTATACAAGGGCAATGTTCTTTTGCTCATTGATTGATCAAACCTATTCTACAAACCCTCTTAGATGAATATGATAATACATATCAATAAGCAACCATCATGCACTTTTCTTAATTAACAAGGTATCACAATATTCATGAATAAAGTCACTGAAGGCATAAGGGGAATGATGACAAACCGTATCAACATGTAGCTTGATTTGAGTGAGCCTCAACACGTGGATTAATCTGTTGTTCTTGCTCCTTAACTAAGTGAGACTACTTTCCAGTCACTCAAAACTGCACTCCATACATTATTCACTGCCTGTCAAACTCAAAGAGCATGGCAAAACTTTCCAGAACTGTTACTCCTTCATGAGAAGCTTATGTTTAACTAAAATCTCATTGTCTTAGCGGCCATTATTCAACTGAAACACAAAACTAGGGTTTTTGCTCATGAAATAACAAAAACCTCCCCTTGACAAAACTCTAACTTATCTCATGCTACGTAGAAAAGATAGAGATGCCAACTATTGCCTATGACCACGTGAAAGTTTAATTTTTACTTCCCTTCTGACTAAAATTATTTCCCTCCAAAACACAAAAGGTTCCATCTTTTCTTAATTTAAAGCTTTGATTTAAACAATATGGAAAAAACTAATTAATTACAATCTTCGAATAAGCAAAGGACTTTTAAGAAGCTACTTCAGCCTAGGTGGCAAAAATAGGTAATAATATCAAGATGAATCATAAGCATATGTCTATGTTCACTCCTTGCAAGACACCCATTCACCTTTGAATGCTAAAAAGGATCACCTTGAGAGGCACTTTCCCCTATACCTGTATTATTCAACCCCATGCCATAATTTATTTACATATTAGGAGAGGGGATTCCTCCTAGCACCACATCTTTGAAGGGATGCTTTTGCATCGTTGGAGAACCTCCATGCAAATCCATGCAAGGATTCATGAAGAAAAAAGCAAAGATCCCTATGCCCAAACCATGATCAAAAGCAAGTGCAAATAGAAAACACCTTTACCAAGAGGAATAACCCCAGTCTACTCTCCACGACCACACAAGCCCCCACCAAACATAGAAAAAAAACCCATAAATGTCTATCTTGTAGCAATAAAAATTCCCACCCTTATAGCCTGCACAACAAAAAAATCCTCAAACAACTCTGCAAAAAAAGCATAGGAGAAGCAAAAGAAGTGTCCAGGACATGTGGCCCTAATCAATGAAGGCAAAACCCCTCACACCCATGTAACACCCTGCAACCATTGTTGCTCCAACTCTACTTTTGCATTAAATTTAAGTTATATTGGGAGTAAGGATTATTATTGATGATTAATACTAATTATCGTCTTGTATATTGTTGACATGTTGTTTATTGATAACAACAAGGCTATGATTAGAGAGTACAAGACTCGCCTTTCTAGCACATTTTATATGAAGGATGTGGGGGTTGTAAAATATATCCTTGGGATGGAAACTAACAAAAAGCTTGTTCACAAAAAGCTTTCATTAGTCCAAGTAAGTATGTTGATATCAATTTATGGAATTTTAATATGCATGATTGTAAGCCAATTAATATTCCATTTTTGGTTGGTACTAAGTTGGATTAAAAAAAAGGTGTCCTATTTTTTATGATAATTTCGAAGAGAAATATAATATTTATTATGATAGTGTCCTTGGTAGTTTGATGAATGCAATGGTTTGCACTAGACTAGATATAGCCCAAACAACAAGAGTTCTGAGCAGGTTTATGACTAATCCTGGTAGGGAGCCTTGGACTTTTGTTAAAAGGAGGCTTAGATTTTGTGAGTTATTTCTATTTGTTTTTTGGTTTATCATGGTATCGACAATGTGGTTAAGTCATTGAACATATCAAGATTTGTTGATGTAGATTGGGCATGCGACTTGGATGGTTAGAGGTCCACTGGTGGATATGTATTTACTTTGTTTGGAGGAGTAGTGAGTTAGATGAGTAAGAGACAACACACAACTATATTTCCCACCGCTAAAGTAGAGTATATGGTTCTTACACATGCATATACGGAGGCAATATGATTTAAACTACTTGGTAATTGTATTGGTTTTGATTGCAGGATTATAAGAATCAAATGCGATAGTCAGATTGTTATTTGTCTAGCCAAAGATCTTACATATCATGCTTGTATGCATGTTGATGATCGATATCACTTTGTGTGAGAAATGGATGAGAAACATAAGATCCTGATTGAAAAAGGTTGACACTTTAGATAATGTTGCAAATTCTCTCATGAATCTAGTGAACACAAATAATTTTTATTGGTGTAGGAAGGCCATGGGCCTTAATCACTCTACTTGAGTTTATTATTTCTATCTCTTGGATGTGATTTAAATATACAATGTCAAGTGGGACAATGTTATGATAGGTGATATTAACCTTTCATTTCTATGCCATTCATTTGTCTCCACGTTCCTTGGAATAGGGGACATGAAAGGAAAAACATTTAATATTTATATTCTATGACAAATTGTAATTGCATCTTCAAAAGGTGAACATCTGTTGATGATGATTTCAAGTCAACATGGGATAATATACCTCCCAGGCATCCCAATTTTGGAAATTTGAAGAGTCATGTGTTGGGTGCATAAGATTGGAAGGTGAAAGGTTATTTGTTTTGTGATCTAAAGAGTTGCCAAGGAGTTATAAACCATTTGATAAGTTGAAGAGTTGAGTGGATATGGGTTAGGTGTCCATGTTGGAGCCATGTAAATGATATTATTTAATTATCATTAGTATTGGTTGTCCATTATCCTAGGCATGAGTTTTTGCAAGTGGTTTGTTGTCTCTTGTTTTGGATACCAAAGTGGTATTCCCTCTTACAAGTTTTTTATAAATTGGAACCATGAGATGGTATTGTTAAGATGTTCAGTTCTTGTAGGTAATAGGGTGTTTCCAATTTTATCATAGGATAGTAGTGAAGTGTATTATTGTACATCTCCTCATTAAATATTGAAATATACTTGCCCTTTCTCTCTCATGGAGTTTTTTTTCCCAAAAGAGTTTCTCCATGCAAATTCAATGTCTCTTATTGTTTGCTAATATTTATATGAATGTTGAATGTGTAATCATATAATTTCAATATGGTAATCTTATTTTCAAATTCGCAATCACTTGCATAAGTTAATAGTGTAGCTTTACTTCACCTTGTTTAAATTAACACTTACCTCATCGTGATATGCACATATGATGCCTTGCTTATAAAGATTCATAGGTAGGATTAGACAAGACCATGACAAGTGTCTTAATCCCATGATATGCAACAACTCGAGATAAGATAAAATAAGATTAGGTGACAACTAAGACATTCTAAACAAATTTGTAGGTCCCTAAGAAAACTTAACATGTGAACATTTGTGAAAAAAGGCCCAACTAATGTTTACTTAGACAATTTACCTTGTTCACCCTAAAAGTGAGTAAGTTGGATAGGAAAGACCTATGTTTACACCAAAAATAATATTTATTGTATAGCTTACCAAGGAAGCTAATCCTCATCATTCCCTAAATTAATTTAATACAAAGTGGTATAGTGGATAAAAGGGTCTCAGTATCTCACCATAAAAAAAATGGGACTAAATCATCACTTATTTTACACATGGGACGTCAAAATTTATCTATAAGTAACTAGTACACCATACCATTTGCTATATTGTTTTATTAACACTCAAGTTTAAATCCCTTTCTAGAATCCAACAAAATAAGTGATGACCAAGTTTAAAAATAATAAATTTATAGCTTATGACAGTAATAATTTAAATTGGCATATTTGCCCCATAAAAAATAAATAACAATTTCTAATAAACAAATAATAGCAAAACATGACAACCTTTAAACAATCATTGACTATATACACTGCTTATAATGCCAAGCAAATCTAACTATGTATTTTTATAAAATAATGTAATTATTTAAAAAATACAAAACTCAAAATTTTTAACCTTGTTCACACACATATGTTGTTGGCAGTTGTGGTCATTGATGACTCAGTGTTGTCATTGATGTCAACCCTTAGCATAGTGTTGTTATTAATGTCACATGGTGTAGTTGAGTGCCAAGAAATGATGATGGAGATTGTTGGAATTGTTGTCATTAATGACTAGATGTTGTCATTATTGACATGACGATGTCATTGGCTTGCATTGTTGATGCTACTAATGATGTAAGTACATGTTTATGTTTTTGTTGATGAAGTATATGTTGCTCATAGCTAATGATGAGCTCTTTTTTGGAAATGGTACTATGGTTATTGGTTGTTGTGATTAGTGAATAGTGCAGACCGAAAAGATCTATAGGAATTCAGACAATACATACACTTGGAGGAGAGGGTGGAGAAGGTTTACAACTAGGGTTTTCCAACATGGACCACCCATCCAAGCTCGATGGTGAGGCTCCCTTTTGCAAGTGGAGGAGGTGGTAAGGCCCTCTTTTTTCCTTCCTATCTGCATTCATTTCTCTCACATTTATTGTGCATGAAATTACTCTATTACTCGTATTGTTCTACATGTTACCCTATGGACGAGCATTCAATAGGGTTGATCATTAACTTGATCCAGCCGCCAGTTTCTAAGGCCGAGGTCGACGGTGTGAATGGTAAAACCTTTCGAGATGCCATTATTGGCTCAGTTATGCAGGTTCCGAATGAAGCCAAGTTTGTTCTGGTAAGTGATAATTTTGAACCAGGGAGCGATGGCGGTGGAGGAAATCTCGATAAGGACCCTCCCTCTCCTTTGCCTACCTTGTGCATTTTGCCTAATGAATCGATAGCTAGGGCTATAGATTTGGAAAAGGCTAGGATGCAAGATAAAAAAATGTTTGGATAAATAAATTAGGGTTTTTTTGTATTTGTGGAATGGTTCAAAAAGGTTTGTTCATTATTTTCTTCAATGACAATAAATCTCGGGCGAAAATTCTTAAGAAACAATTTTGGGCCATGGGGAAAACCACATTTAGGGCTCTTAAATGGTCGTTTGATGCTAACAATGAGGAAATACTAGCTCTATCATGCCCTCCTTGGATCCAAATCAGGAATCTTCCTCCCGTTCTCTGTTAGGACCCAGAGGCAACTGAGGGGGGGGGGTGAATTAGTTGTCTATTAATTTCATCCCAAACATAACTTAATTAAACTTGATACTTAATACCGGTAAACCAAACTTAATATCGGTAAACAAATTAACAGTTAATATCAATATCGGTGAAAATTAATGCATGAAACTGAAAGAGAAACAACATCTACAACACATAACACAAAGATTTGTACGTGGAAACCCTATAAGGGGAAAAACCACGGTGGGAAACCTTACCCACAATCAGATGATACTACTGCAGATAGTATGTGTATACAAATGGGGTCTGCACATGCAAAAAGGCCAGCTGCCTAGAGCTCACTTCTCAATCACAAAAATGGGAGTCTCACTAACTACAATTGGATGATTAAATCAAATGATAATGTACTACTCAAAGTAGCATCTCCAATGTTGGATTCAGTACCAGTTAAGCTCTGATTATCTCCTTCAAACCTTCCTTGAATCTTTAAATGATGTCTGCGTGAGTAGCTCTGCTTATATTCGCATATACCAAATATCACAACCTTACCATACCATATTACATTCTTTTCTTTTTTTTTAAATCTAAAAAATGAGATCTTACATATATACCAAAACATAAGACCAAATGTGTAGGTCGACTCACTAAGAATATTACAATAAAATCAATTACAACAAGTCAAGATGTGATGCATCATGTCGGCTCAACAATAATACTAATTGATTAAATCATCTCCATAACGTGTCGTGCTGATCTGGAATAGATAACACATGTCGGTCCATAACCTAGACCAATTTGTCGGTAACAACAAATATGTCAACCCGGTTAGACCAATAACCAAATCATCAAAACCAAGTGTCCAAACCATATCTTCGACATAACCAAGTGATCTTCAAATGATAACAATTCATCCTCAGTGCCGATGAACAATATAATCTATTGGTGAACCAAATACCGACGACTATGCATAAGTCATCGAACTTGCTGGTGAACATAACCAAAGATATCTAGAAGGATAAGTGTCGATAAGTATTGACATCAATGACAAAACCAATGCAACATATCCATAATACCAACATTCTCTGGAATTTTATTCCTCAAATCGTGGAACTTATAGGCAGAATGATAAGGGTAGACTGCTCGTCGAACCTGGTTCCTCACCTGGATGCCTGAGTTCTTGTTTCTGTTAACCCTGGTGTAGATATTCCCAGGATTACTGTCATTAATCTTGGAGATGAACAATTTACCTGTCTTGTTGAAACCCTAGGCAAACTTAATGCTTATTTTTTGTGTAGGAAGGAAGGGCATATTAGAAGGTCTTGTCCTATTATTAATGCCAGGAAGAGGGCTTCTAAAAATCCTACCGACCATGTTTCCAAACCTGTCTCTTACGAAGATTACCCTTCCACTTCGGCCCCCAATCTAGGCGATGACAGTCCCTTAGTGGGCAAGCTTGATTCTCTCAAAGATGCTTTTAATAAAGTCGTCTCATGCTTCCCAAGTGAGAAAGAAGTAATACTCCCTACTATTGATAATTTTGTCATCTTTGGCACCTTCAATGTCGACCCTCCTCTTCATTCTGCTATGTCAGAAGTCATTTCGCAGTTGGAGGAAACAAAGGATAAGAGCTTCCAGGTGGTAACTAGGAAGGACAAGAGGTCAATGAGGAAGAATGCACAACAACTCGCATTGGAAAAAATAGAGCATGTGGACATGTGCAAAAGTTCTCCTCCATGTCACTCATGGAAGAAGACGTTCTTGAAACTTTGCCTGAGACTAAATTGTTTGACAATAATGATAGGCAGTCTCTTGTCAAATCTATCATTAGGAATTTTGAGGGGGTAGAACGGGTTACCAGTGACTTGGGAAGGATGGAGACAGTCTTCCCTCCTCCCGACAACTACCCCACTCTACCAAAATCCAATCAATTTCATATTCTTGCTTCTCAACCTGAGCCAACTAAGGAATTAGTTGATCCTTTGGATTCCCGAGAAGAGGGAGATTGCCCCCGTCATTGTCAAGACACTAATACTATGATGTCTGCCCCCCTGATTCTAAAAAGTTGATTGATCCTGACAATGTTGTCTATGAGATCATCCATGTTGACCCATTGGTTGGTAGGTCAAACCCTAATGACTCCCCCACTCTTGCCGAACTTGGCATAACTAAGAGAGATAACCCACAGGATGGCTCCTCGTTGGGCAATCATGAGTTTGAAGTAGACATAGACCTTATTTCCAACTACTCTATCACTAGTGGTGAGGGGGCTCGAGAGAGAGGAGTTTTGGATGACGAGATTTTTGAAACAGAGGCTAATGCGAGGAGAAAAAGAGGCAAACCTCTAGGATCCAAAAATAAAAACTCATCGCTGCATAAGAATTCTAACCATAAATCTAGCATGCCTAAGTGCTTCAGCAACTTCCAAGATGCCAAGGAAGACAATTAAGAGGTAGTTGATCATGAAGTGCATGTCATGGAATGTTCGGGGGTTGGAATCTCCTGATAGGAAGTATATTGTCAGACGAATGCTTAACCAACATAGAGAATTGGACATTGTTATGTTTCAAGAAGTCAAGGCAATTAGTTTCTTGTTGGATGTTAGTCTGAACTTTGTTTGGAAAGATACTTTTAAGTTTTGTACCAAACATGAAAAGGGGAAAGGGGGAGTTGTGATCCTCGTCAATTCCAAATGGAAAGACTTAATTGTGTGCTCCAGAGTATCCCCATGTAATGGAGCAATCTGAGTTTCTGTTAAAAGTGGTGAAAACACATTTGGTATTTGTACAATTTATGCCCCTAATGATTATATGTAGAGAGCCAATCTATGACAATGACTAGCTTCCTTACTTGACATCCCATGGATCATGGGAGGAGACTTTAACATGATTGAGCAGCAGGAGGATAAGAGGGGAGGTTACAAATTGGACTGGAAAGGAGGAGAGAAAATTATTTAGGACAAAATGAAAGGGATGAAGAGACTATATGATCCGTTAGAAGGTATGAGATCTTCTCACAAAGGTATTTGGTTTACCTGGTGCAACTACCAAAAAGGGCAAAATATGATTTACTCTAGACTTGACATATTTTATGCCAATAAAGATTTATTTTCTTTTGCTCATGATCAAAATGGTTGCCCGATGAGAGTCCTGCCTTCTTCTCTCTTTGACCATCACCCCATTATTGCTCATTTTTCCTTTAGAGATGGTATCAAAGTTCAGACAGAGGGCATTAACAAATTTATTCTCAATACAAAACTGTTAGAAGATCAGGATGTTCTCGCTGCCCTCCACATTGTCAGGATTTTTAACAAATGAAACTCTCACTCTAATTCCCATATTGCAAGATGGAACGCCTCAATGATCAGTTGGCAAAATGTACTAAAGATTGTGGGCAAAAAGAAAGCCAAGGATGTGAGACAAAGTGAACTTATCCCCACATCCAATCTGCACAAGGCATAAGAACAGATCCAAGCTGACCCGAGTAAAGAGGTGCTTGCCCAGTCGGTGGCTTTGGCTAGAGATAAACTTAGGGAGCTGCAGCATGAAAGATCATTAGGAGTAAGGGAGAGAGCCAAATTATAGTGGCTACAACAGGGAGACAGGTTCTAAATTTTTCTTTAAGTACCTTAAGCAGAAGCAAGCCAGAGACATAATTGATAGGTTGTGGGTTGAAGACAGAGAGATATCTAGTGGGGATGGCATCGTGGCAGAATTCCTAACCTTTCACAAGAAGTTTTTCTCAATTTAGGACTCACCCATCTCTATTATTTCTAGGAAGAGATGTTGCTCTCTCATACCTAAGCTTCTTTCACTTGAAGATAATCAGAGGCTAAACCAACCATTTTCTGTGGAGGAAATCAAAAGAGCCACTAACTCACTTCACAATGACAAGGCCCTAGGCCCGGATGGGTTATCCATTGAATTCTACAAAGCCAATATCAACTGGATCGTTGATGACTTGTTGGAAGTGTGCAAGGAAGCCACTGGGAAAGGTTCCCTTGGGGTTGATATTAATAGAGGACTTATTAAATTAGTTCCTAAAGAGGGGGATAAGGCCTATTAGTTTTGATACTTAATGTAAAGTACAGATGCCAATAGCTAACAAGATGTGGGGGGGGGGGTGAATCATACAAACTTAAACTTCCACAAAATCAACAGATTCAACCTTGGCAACTTATACTTTAGCAACTTAACCAAAAACTATTAAACATGCAAACTTATGAACACAAAATCATAATAACACTCATAACACTGGATTTAACATGGAAACCCAAATAGGGAAAAACCACTATGGGATTTCGGACCCACTAAGAAATATACTCTTCTAGAGTATGCTCGGTTAAAAGCAAATCCTGTTGAAGATTACAAACACATTGCTAGATGTGACCCGGTTAAGGGATTTCCCTCAGATCTGTTAGGATCTTCACTTTGTTAGAAGTGACCTTGTCAAAGGATTTCAAACACTCACTTAGAATGTTACCTTGCTAGAGGGTTTACATATAAGACTGTTAAGTCCACTCGGTTAAGAGATTTTCTGTCACTTACAAAATAACAGTAATAAAATCTATCTGCAACTTCACATCTAAAATGCTAAAGCAGATTCTTATTTGCTCAAAACAATCTAGTCATAGGACTTATCTTGTCCCTTTGCTAGGCTCTCTACTCTATTATTCAAATAGGTCTTCAATCTTCTATGCTCGGTAATCACTATGTAGCATCCCTGTGCATACAATTGCCCGCATACATTGTTTATTAACAATTTCTTATTTATAAACAATTGCTAACCGCTAAATCTCCTTGATCACATTTCCCATGATCAATCTTAGCCATCAAATCTTCAAACTTGAATAGGTTCAATGTATCCTTCCGATCTGAAAACGTTTTACCTTACCTCGGGACTTGCATTCCTATCTTGGAACTTGCATAAGGTTATTGCAGTTCAATCTGTGTTGTAGATCTTCCTGTCGAATTTCCTTTGCCATAGATCCTTAACAAACATCATTCACGACATACTAATCATTTATACATCTCCAGCTAATCATTGTCCTTCATTAAATAATGCTTTTATCCATCCTATGCGCACTGTCATAACTCGGTTGCAACTCGGTAAATACTAAACTTTACTTGGTAGACATTTCGCCTTCATTAACCGATATCAATAACCTTAGGGTTTACCGACTAGGTTCCTTAGGGTTTACCGACTAGGTTCTTTGCTCGGTTGCATAGTATAGTATTAACCTTACAATCAACAACATATGTAGGATCTCAAAACAATCTAAACATCATGATCTCATCATTGTCTAACTCGGTAATAGTTGCCCATTGAATAACTTATTCCTCCCTTTATTCATCACATTCTTTCTATGTCTTTTACCGACATCTTAATTCTCTTCTAATCAATCTTCTCAAGATATGGCAACATCATACTGAATCAGATAGTCAATTTCTTGACATCAATGACAAAATAATGTTATAAAGATAGTTATCATCCTTCTTTAGTTATATCAGTAATCTTCAACAACCTTCTCAATATCCTTATTGAATATCAACAATCTTTCTTACTGCAATGCCAACAATCTCCCCCTTTGGCATTGATGGAAAAACCAACAATTAAATGGTAATATCAACAAGATATTCAAATTGATTCAGATTCAGATTGTTGTTAGACTTCTCCTTTTATCCTTGATCTGTTGTCTTCTGAAGTCTTCTGCATGTTTCATTAGGCTTCTGAGCTGTTGACTTGCATTTTAGTCTTCTCCATTTTTTGCAATCTACTCCCCCTGTCATTAGTCTTCTGTTATTTCCATCATTCAGGGCTTTACCATGCAGTCAACCATTTAGTCTTTCAACCATTTAGTCTTCTCCCCCTTTGACAACAATGCCAAAAAGTAAAAGAGCTAAATCATGATTTCTTCCTTTGTGAAGTGATTTGCCTTGCTGTGTAACATCTCAGTCTCGATCAAATTGACTTGTCTCTATTCATTTTTTCCTGCACAACTTTAGAAAACCTTCTAAAGTGTGTAAATCAGCATCAATCCACACATAATATTTTGTAGATTCATCGAATTGATGCTTTCACTGAACTCGGTCAGTGAGTAGAAGATAGGGGTAGGACCCCTAGCTTGCTTCTAAGATACTCAAAGTGTCCCTTGGCAGTGGCTTTGTGAAGATGTCTGCTAATTGCTCCTTTGAACTGATATATTCTAACACAACTTTCTTCTCTTGAACTTCTTCTCTGAGATAATGATACTTTATAGATATATGTTTTGTCTTAGAGTGCATCACTGGATTCTTTGAAATGTTAATGGCACTAGTATTATCACAGAATATAGTTATTGGCTTGGTAACTTTCTCATTTATACCTTCCAACAGTTGTTTGATCCATGCTATATTGGTACAATTCAATGCTGCAGCAACATATTCAGCTTTTGCTGTAGATTGAGAAATACATCCTTGTTTCTTGCTAAGCCAACTTACTAGTCTTTCTCCTAAAAAGAAAGCTCCACCACTTGTGCTTTTCCTATCATCTATGTTGCCTGCCCAATCAGCATCAGTATAAACTTTTAAATCAAAATTATTTCTCTTTTCATATACTAAGCCATAATCTCCAGTGCCTCTCAGGTATCTGAAAATTCTCTTGATTGCTGTCATATGAGTTTCCTTGGGATCTGCAGAGAATCTTGCTACAATACCTACTGCATGTGTTATATCTGGTCTACTATGCACAACATATTGCAATTGTCCAATCATAGATCGGTAAAGTGTCTCATCAACAAATGCAGATTCATCATTCTTTGATAATTTACAGTTAGTAGTCACAGGAGTACTTACTGGTTTAGAATCCTCCTTTCCAAATTTCTTCAAGATTTCCTTTATGTACTTGGATTGAGTAATGAAAATCTCATCTTTGATTTGCAATATCTGGAAACCTATAAAATACTTTATCTCACCGATTAGTGACATCTCAAATTCTTTGCACATTTCATTTCCAAAGTTCTTGCATAAGGAGTCATTACCACAAAATATAATGTCATCAACAAATATGGTTGAGATCAGTATTCCATTGTCCTCATCTGTCTTCATGTACACATTGTTGTTTTCACTTGTCCTTATAAAACCAATCTTGATTAAATAAGAGTGCAAATTTTCATACCATGCTCTATGTGCTTGTTTCAGACCATATAGGCTTTGTTCAGTTTGCATACCTAATCTTTACTCCTGTCTTCAACAAATCCTTCAGGTTGTTCAATGAAAACTTCTTCTTCTAGTATACCATTAAAAAATGCAGATTTAACATCCATTTGATATACCTTGAAATTTTTGAAAGCAGCATATGCCAACAATGTTCTTACTCCCTTAAGTCTAGCCACAGGTGCAAAAGTCTCGCCATAATCTATTCCTTCTTCTTGAGCATATCCTTTGCAAACTAGTCTTGCTTTGTTGCGAATGACCTCACCTTTTTCATTTAGCTTGTTTCTGAAAATCCACTTAGTACCGATTACATTTTTGTCCTTTAGTCTTGGGATTAGTGTCCATGTGTCATTCTTCTTGATTTGATCAATTTCTTTTGTCATAGCATTTACCCAATCTTCGCTGTTAAATGCCTCTTTCACTATTCTCGGTTCAAATTCAGAAATCAGACATGTGTTCTGTCTCAGTTTGTTTCTTGTCATCACTGGCTCATCTTTATCTCCTATAATTTGACTTTATGCATGATGTCTTCTGACATATTTGGCTAATATAGGCTCGGTAGGTTTTGTATGATCTTCTTCATCACTCGGTAACTGGACATTATCTTCATTTTCTTTAGCAACTTTCTCAATAGGACTTCTTGGTTGAACATAAACAAATTCTTCATAATCTTCTGGTTCTTTGGAATTTCCTTCATCATTTCTTTCTGTAAATTCATCAATTTTCACATTTGCACTTTCCACTATTTTGTTAGATGATTTGATTAGACATTTAAATGCTTTACTTCTAGAAGAATAACCAAGAAATGTTCCTTCTTCACTTTTCTGATCAAACTTTCCATTTCTGTCATTTTTGTGAACATTGCATCTACTTTCAAAGATTTTAAAATAACTTACATTAGGTTTCTTGTCGTACTAGATCTCATATGGTGTCTTCATAGTTCCTTTCTTTAGTTGAACTCGGTTCAGGGTGTAAACTGCAGTGCTGATTGCTTCTCTCCAAAATGTTTGAGGTACCCTCTTTTCTATCATCAGGGTTCTTGCACAATCCACAATTGATCTGTTTCTTCTCTCGGCTATCCCATTTTGCTGAGGTGTTCTCGGTGCAGATACTTGCCTCTTTATACCATGATCGTTGCAGTATAAGTTAAATTCATCAGAAGTGAATTCTCCTCCTCTATCAGATCTAAGACATTTCAGTTGTCTTCTTGTTTCATTTTCAACTCTTGCCTTGTACCATTTGAACATTTGAAAAGCTTCTGATTTTCTTTTAAAAACATAACTGACATCATCCTTGAGTAATCATCCACAAATAATATGAAATATTTATCACCATAATAACTTTGAACTTTCATAGGACCAAAAAGATCAGTGTGTACTAGATCTAAAATTCCTTTAGAAGTGTAGGACTTACTTGTAAATCTTGATCTTGTCATCTTACCCATTTGACATCCTCGACACATAGCATTCTTAGGTTTTTCAAGACTTGATAGACCTCTTACTCGGTGCTTTTTACTTATTTTGATCAGATTATCAAAATTTACATGACAAAACCTTTTATGCCATAACCAGGTATCATCTATCTTTGCATAAAGACACTTGTTCCAAGTCGAGTCAAGATGAAATGTATTACCTTTTGTTTGTGTCCCAGTAGCAGCTAACTTTCCATGTTTGTCATGAACTTTGACAATTCCTTTTTGAAATTCTATTCGGTATCCTGTATTGTTTAGTTGTGCTACACTTAACAAATTGTATTTCAAACCTTCAACCCAGTATACATCATCACATTTAGCATTGTCAAGAAGTTTTATAGATCCTCTACCTTTCACCGGACATGGTGCATCATTACCAATTCTTACATAGCCTCCATCATAGTCTTCTAATTTAACAAACTTGTGTTTATCACCTGTCATATGATGTGAGCATCCACTGTCTATGATCCAAGAATCATTATTATTTATGTGAGATATTAGGGCTTTTTCTTCACTCCTTTCCTCATCAGATCCATCTTTAATAGCCACATAAACAACTTCCTCGGCATCCGTTTCATTAGATTTGTCATCATTGGATTCTTCATTTGCTACTAGACATGTCTTTCTATCTCTCCTTCTGAAGTCTCAGTGTCCTTTGTATTGGTTATCTTTCTGCCTGTTATCTCGGTATTCTCTCTTTTCACTAGATTCTTTGTCAGGGTAGTTAGAAGCCATATGTCCTATTTTATCACAATTGAAACATTTTAAAGGTAGCTTTCCTTTATACTTACCTTTTCCTCTCGGTAACCTTCTGGCTAATAATGCTTCAAATTCTTCTTGCTTCTTGATTTCCTCATACAGTTTGTGCACTTTTTCCATGTTCATGCGAAATCTTTCACTTGCTCCACTGTGATCCCCTTCAGAGTACTTACTCATTCTATCATTGTAATCATCAGATTCACCAATATGAAAAGAACTGAATGCAGATTCTACTCTATTTACCGAAGACCCACTGTTATCAAAATTACTTAACTCAAATGCATGTAGCTTACCAATAGTAGCATCCAAAGAAACTGGCATGTTAGGTACATACCTCAATTCATTGATTGCAGAGACTCGAATAGCATAAGCTGGTAGAAGGTTTCTCAACAACTTACTTGTTATATCCTTTTCTTCAATAGTTCCACCTGCTCCTTTAATTTGATTGACAATCTCCTTTAGTCTTGTATTGTATTGGGTTATTTTCTCACCTTCATTCATCCTCATGGATTCAAGTTGTCCTCTTAGACTATATACTTTTGCTCTTTGAACATGTTCATCACCTCCATATATAGATATGAGCTTAGTCCACATTGCTTTTGCATCATTGCAGCCTTCTAGATCATTAAATTTTGAGTCGATCAATGCTGATGTTATCTCAATCATAGCTTGAATATGTTCTTGCTTTGTTTTAATCTCTTCTAAGGTCATAGGGTTGGTGCTCGGTGCAATGTAATCATTCTCCAGATAACATGTTGCATATTCTCCAATTCCTGATAAATGTAGCTTCATCCTTTTCTGTCATGTGGAGAAACTTGACTTGTTCAGCTTTGGTGCATCCCTTTTATACATCTTCGGATCTTTGCCTCGAGTACCTTTAAACTTTTTCTTCCAGAGTCCAAAGCTCTAATACCATTTGTTAGTTCTAATACTTAATGTAAAGTACAAATGCCAATAGCTAACAAGATGAGAGGGGGGGGGGGTGAATCATACAAACTTAAACTTCCATAAAATCAACATATTCAACCTCGGTAACTTATACTTCAGCAACTTAACCAAAAACTGTTAAACATGCAAACTTATGAACACAAAATCATAATAACACTCATAACACCAGATTTAACATGGAAACCCAAATAGGGAAAAACCACTGTGGGATTTCAGACCCACTAAGAAATATACTCTTCTAGAGTATGCTTGGTTAAAAGCAAATCCTGTTAAAGATTACAAACACATTGCTAGATGTGACCCGGTTAAGGGATTTCCCTCAGATCTGTTAGGATCTTCACTTTGTTAGAAGTGACCTTGTCAAAGGATTTCAAACACTCACTTAGAATGTTACCTTGCTAGAGGGTTTACATATAAGACTGTTAAGTCCACTCAGTTAAGAGATTTTTTGTCACTTACAAAATAACAGTAATAAAATCTATCTACAACTTCACATCTAAAATGTTAAAGCAGATTCTTATTTGCTCAAAACAATCTAGTCATAGGAATTATCTTGTCCCTCTGTTGGGCTCTCTACTCTGTTATTCAAATAGGTCTTCAATCTTCTGTGCTTGGTAATCACTATGTAGCATCCCTGTGCATACACTTGCCTGCATACATTGTTTATTAACAATTTCTTATTTATAAACAATTGCTAATCGCTAAATCTCCTTGATCACATTTCCCTTGATCAATCTTAGCCATCAGATCTTCAAACTTGACTAGGTTCAATGTATCCTTTCGATCTGAAAATGTTTTACCTTACCTTGGGACTTGCATTCCTATCTTGGAACTTGCATAAGGTTATTGCGGTTCAATCTGCGCTGTAGATCTTCCTGTCGATTTTCCTTTGCCATGGATCCTTAACAAACTTCATTCATGGCATACCAATCATTTATACATCTCCAGCTAATCATTGTCCTTCATTAAATAACGCTTTTATCCATCCTATGCGCACTGGCATAACTCAGTTGCAACTCAGTAAATACTAAACTTTACTCGGTAGACATTTCGCCTTCATTAACCGATATTGATAACCTTAGGGTTTACCGACTAGGTTCTTTGCTCGGTTGCATAGTATAGTATTAACCTTACAATCAACAACATATGTAGGATCTCAAAACAATCTAAACATCATGATCTCATCATTGTCTAACTCGGTAATAGTTGCCCATTGAATAACTTATTCCTCCCTTTATTCATCACATTCTTTCTATGTCTTTTATTGATATCTTAATTCTCTTCTAATCAATCTTCTTAAGATATGGCAACATCATACTGAATCAGATAGTCAATTTCTTGACATCAATGACAAAATAATGTTTTAAAGATAGTTATCATCCTTCTTTAGTTATATCAATAATCTTCAACAACCTTCTCAATATCCTTATTGAATATCAACAATCTTTCTTACTGTAATGCCAACAAAGGCCCTCATAAAGAATTGGAGACCTATCACTCTACTTAACGTCTCCTATAAAATTCTAGCCAAAATGCTAGCTCTCAGACTATAAAATATCCTTCGTAGGCTTATATGTGACACTCAGACAAGCTTCATTAAAGGCAGATACATACTTGAAAATCTGATTACAAGTTGGGAGGCAATGGAGTGGGATAATAAATCAGGGTAGGAGGTAGCTATGTTTCTTCTTGACTTTGAAAAGGCCTATGATGGGGTTGAATGGAAATTCATTATCACGATGCTCAAAGCATTTGGTTTTCCCGAGGTATTCTATCACCTTGTCCAGGTCCTCCTCACAGTTGCCCATGCACAAATTGAAATTAATGACTCTATCTCATAGGAATTCCAGCTTAGTAGATCCATTAGGCAAGGTTGTCCTCTTGCCCCTGCCCTCTTTGTTATTGCTTCAGAAGCATTATACTACCTGTTAAGAGATGACACCTTATCTCCTAGAGTAAAGGGAATTACTCTACCAGATAATTCAGATCTTCTTAATATCCAATTTGCAGATGATATTGCACTATTTCTTGAGCTAGCCAAGAGAAATATGGATTCTTTATCCCTTAAACTTAAGATGTTTTGTGAAGCATCTGGTGCAAAAATCTTCCAGTCTAAATCCACCCTGCTCAGTTGGTCTAATCACCCTCCTGATTGGCTTTCTCCCTATGGGTTTCAGTGGAGAGGTCCTAACAAGATTGTCAGATACCTCAGAATTTTGTTCTCTGTCTCCCCTTGTCTCAAGGATATGTGGAGTTGGATCAAAAGAAAGATTGAAAGGAAACTTACCGAGTGGAATAACCAATACCTATCACTTGCAAGGAGAGTACAAGTTTGTCAAAAAATCCTCTCCTCATATAGTATTTACTATGCATTGGTGTGGATGTTCAGTAACGACCAAATTAATGAGGTTCAGAAAATCATCAAAAATTTCCTATGGTCAACTAGAAAAGGAAATAGAAAAGCTCAAGCTCAGTCAAGTGGCAGTGGTGTTGTATGGATACGGCTATCGGCTGTTTGGGGCTGAAGGATCTTAAAGTTCAATGGACTTCCTTAGTAGCTAAATGGATATTTCATGCATTGGAAGGAAATGAGCCATGGAATATTCTTGTTAGGAATAATATTAGTTTGGGTGTTCCCAAGATTGCTAAATCCTGGAAATCCCTTCCTCTTAGCGACCTCTTAGCTCGAAGTTTCTTTGTCTCTACTGTGGGCTCATCGATGTTCAAGTCAATCTGGAAGGCGTGGGAGAGCATTAGGCACGATATGACTAACAATTGGGTTAGTAGGGATGATATCATATGTGGGGAAAGGTCCATCTAGTGGAATATATTCCACAATGGTAAACCCCTAGCCCTTACTCAAGGATGCTCGACCAAAAATTGGGCTAACAAAGGTATTTGATGTTTTAAAGATATTTTTTTAAATGATAATCTCATCTCTTGGGATGACCTCTCTGGTAAGTATCACCTTCTTGCTACCAATAAGAGAACTTATAATATCATGTATAATGCTTGTGTTGCCTTGCAGCTCCCCAAAAGATGTGTAACTATTGATAACAGGTTTGTAGACTTCTCTTGGTGTGACGACGCTAAGTTATGTAAGTTGAAATCCATATCTCTCTCATGCACAATGATAGCATTCTTAATCACATTAACTCTCACTGGTATTCTGACTCAACATCCATGCAATGGGGCAAGTTGTTTAAATTAGTTTGGAGCAGGTCGTTAGCTCCCAAAAAGAAGATTTTCGGATGGCTGCTAATTACTAATAAGCTTCCTATCAGATTTGACCATAATAGAGATGTGCTTTGTACTATCTCTAAAGTTATAGAAACTACCAGGCATATATTTTTTGACTATATTATTGTTAAGGAAATCTGGTTAATTTTTGGTATTTCATTTCCATTGCATGTTAACCCTCTTGGTATTGTTACTGGTTATATTAAAGGCCTAAAAAAAGACAATTTATTTTGGAATCTGTTATCTTGCAAAATTCTTTGCTATATATGAAAGATAAGAAATGAAGATAGGTTTCAAAGAAAAGAGAGGGTCCTTACTGAGTCTTTTTGTAGACACACACATTATTTTGTCTCTTCACAGGTGGAGTTAGTGATCAGGCTGAACAAGGAAGGAGAAGTTCCAGAGATTTCTGAGTGACGACCATACCAGGATCTTTGTACATGAGCTCTCTGACGGCTACACATGGCATAGAGTTAATGCTGAAGGTACACCCTTTCTTAGTGCCCTGGACGCCCTTTTGGAGGAAATCAGAGGCAATAGTGTCTTGATTCTCCAACAGATGATCTACTCAGCCAGGATGAGAGATGACCAAAGATTGGTCTAGATGGAAGGCCCCATGGGATGGGTTGCATGGATGTAAAGAACCAGTCCTTCATAGTTAGGGATCTAGGAGGGTCAAAATATAAACAATGCGTTCTGGTAGTATGATTTTTTGAGGCCGCTAAGGCTGTGAAACTTTTAGATTTGTACTCTTGTTTTGTTGCTCTATAATGAATATAAAAAAATAAAAATAGTGCAGACTGATATCCCAGGTACTGATATGGTAGATTCAAATGAATGTGTAGATGGTTGATCTTCTTGTTGTAGATTGTGCAAGTTGCAAATAGTGTGGACATTAACGAAGAATGCAAATGAGTGTTGAGCAGATGTTTTATGTTTGATGTCTACCCTTTTGGTATCTAACATGCTATGGTTTCATGATTGACAAGAGTGATGCTCATGAGTTGTGTCAAATGATAGTGGCTAATGGTTGTTCCATCTGATGTGTGAGGTCATTAAAGTTTTGTATACAATGGTGCAAAGATGTTCTTGGTTAGATATCTATAATTGAGGATTTGTGGCATGATCGTGATGGTGTGGAGCAATGATGATCTGATAATGTTGCAGTGAAGAATGGTGATGATCAATAACGATGTTTATATGAGGCTTTCCCTTGTATGTTGATGTTTATGACAATGCTGGTACTGATGCTCTTGACTAGTTGCAAAGATGTTATTATGATGAATATCATATTCAGATGAGGATTACAAGTATTAAGATGGGGATTAGAAGCATGGAAATAAAGTGGACGTGATTGTGGTAATCTCGTGTATGCTATAGGATGATGGTTTCTTTCTCTTGTTTGCCCCCAAGTAAGAAAATGATGTTTCTAGGTCATTCTAATCCATAGAAGATTGATGGAGTAAGAAATTGCAAGAATGTATGTTGAAGACAGTTTGGAAGAATCCTTTACATTACTCCGTATTTGATGACATGGTCTTGTGAAATTGAACATAATATTTATGCTCCATGGATGTTGCACTCCTATCATTTTAGGTCCCCGGTGTTGCAATTGATGTGGTTGGTAATTGCAATTTGTTGGTAGCCTCATTGTTTGTCGAGATTGGTTCAAAAAATGCTTTGCATTTCTCCACATTGATGTTTTTCTGGTTATATATTGGAGGACATTCTTGTAACGATGATGTTGTGACTCAGTTCAAGTTCTAGGTGTTGAATTGTTCTGCAAGGATAAATAATGATGTTTTGTGTCTTTTGGCTTTCCAATTAATGAAGTGTTTTGTATTTGTTTGTGTTGTACTAGTATGTTTTTGATGTGATGGTGAGAAAGAAGTATTTGGGAATGTTGTTGGATGTTCAAGGAACGTCCTTAGGTATTTCACATGATGTGGAATGATCTGTTTGGTGTCGCATTGTGTCTGGTGCTGGTTCTTCAAGGTAATTCTTATGGTTTGACTGACAGAGGTTGTTCTCTTACTTGCACAATGTTCTTGGGGGTTTGTTCCAACATTAGAGACTGTGTTAAGTTATATTTGGGTCATACCTTGGGTGAGTTAATTCATTTGGAAGATATGTTTTTGGACCGACTGGTTGTGTGCTACATGGTTTAACCACATGTTATCTTGTCATCAACTTTGGAGGATGTTGCCAACATGTGTGATGTTTGGGACTATTTTGAGAGTTGTAATATGATGCTTTAGATCGTTTCTATCTCCTCGATTGGACCGATTTTATCACAATTATGTTTGGTATTCGACTTAATAGGACTTATGCTTGTCCACTATTCTAGTCGACCTAATTGATGTTTTGTGATGAAGAGGATGCTATATATAGAAGATCATATCAATATGGATGTGTGGCATGCGTGTGTGAGTCAAAGTGGATAGTGGGAGACAAAAAGTTGAGGTTGCAGAAGTGTGTGGTGAAAGTATTGGTGCCAAATTGTATAATGGTTGCTTGCGTGAGCAACTACAGTTAGAGGAGATTGCTAGAAGCAAAGTTGTTGAAGACATTTTCATTTTGATTCTTATATTCATGTATATTACTTGAAGATAACAAGTCTCCCTAACAAGTTCTCTATATCTTACCTTGAGGCAACAAGTCTCAACTTGCAAGTCCCTTGTATCTTGCCCTAGGGTAGTGCACTTCAACCTGCAAGTTCGTTTGGGAGTTGTGAGTTTCCTTGGAAATGTGCCTAAAATAAATATTGTAATCTTGTTCATACATTGTGAGTTAACTATCACTGTGGTTTTTCCCTCTTTGGGTTTTCCACGTAAATATGGTCTCTCTCATGCACGGTGTTCATTGTTTTATCTTCCATTGTTGCTAATAAGATTAAGGATTAATTGAATACGAAGTTGTGATTGAAAAGGTTTAAGTAAATGTTCAAGTCTGTTTAAACAATACGTGACATATCAATTGATGAGATAAAGGGGCTCTATTATAAATGGTTCATAAGGCACAACACTTGTTGAAGGTTTTGCAAATGGGGTTGCAAGTTAAGTGGGTTTAATCTTGGAGGAAACTCCACGGTTAAGTGCGCATGAGTTGGACTAGTACTGGGATGGGTGACCTCCTAGGAAAGCTCGATGGTTCACCTCTGCAAGCATCACCTGGATGCAATGAGTGCTAAGTGGATCATTCATTCTCATGAGAGACGAGTTCTTGTGAACCGCTACTAATGAAACATGGGTTAATGAGATTGACTCAAAAACCACACAGTTGAATCTTGATAGCAATATCATAAGATGTGACATGTCGAGTGAAGTGTAATGATTAGCTTGACACCAAATCAATCATTTTTACTACCCCATATATTCATACGGTGAGATAACTTATTGACATCATCATTACCATTGATACCATGGATGGACAAGAAGTCTACTACCTTACTACCTTCTCGATAGTAATCAATAACAAAAAAAGGAAGATAAACTATCCAGAATGCCCCATGATTTATTTGTGATCTTGTTTATTCTCTAATCGATTGAGTGCCTTCTATGTTTGCAAAGAATGATTACCATCAAGTTAGCTTTGGTCATTATCTTAGTGCTATTACACAATTTAACTAGTAAGAGGTCGAGAATAAGAGCTTTAAATTTTGATTCATTATTTGTGTATAGAGGAATTTTCTTAGATGCTGCTTTTATCATGTTACCATGAGAGTCCCCAATGATACAACTGGCCCTAGATGGGCCTACATTGCCAGGCTAGGCCTTGTCAAAATTCACTTTGAACTCCCCCTTCGATAATGACGTCCATTCAATAAAAACTCTATTGATGGAGGTATGACTGAACCCACGAATCCCACATACATAAATGCATATTTCATTGTTTATCTAAATTTAATTCTCATATCTAAATTAATTTGATTAATTACTTAACTATTACATTTTTAATCTAAACATTTAATGTAAGATTTATTCCTTTACAAATAATTAGAGCATAATTTCATAACATTTGAATATAATGAATTCATTTAAGATTTTTTTTGACTTAAAATCAAAATATATAATCTTTTTAAAAATTAAATCTTAAAAAAAAATATCATATAATAAATTACACACTTGAATCTGTGAAAAAAATCATACAATTTAATACACAATAAAACTAATATTTTTCACCCTTTGGGTTGGCCCATAGCCTTAACGATGAAGTGGAATGGGTGCCCCTCACATGAATTCATCTAGTTTCATTTATGTTTTAAATTTGAAAATATATTATCAAAATGCACAAACTCAAATATATTTGGCGCCCCACCGGTCCCTAAGTCCAATCCGAAATGCGAAAATCCTTCAACTTGATTGGCTCTTGAAGTCGTTTCGCGTCTTCTAAAATTTCAAAGGTTTAAATTTGATTATTAGAATTACCCGCGGGTTCCAGGGATTTAAAAATTTCCCCATAAAAACCCTAAACATAAGCTGTAAAATCCCCCAAATTTCCCTCCAAAACTCGTGCCTCTAAAGCTCCTTCTGCATTTCGACATCTCACTGTGTAAAGTTGTTTTGTTTTTCAGTTTTGAGCAGCAATGGAGGCGCTTCAAAGGATAACTCGGCGCATGGCTCACAAGCTGCTCAAAGAAAAATCACTGCCAAATCGTTTGCAGAGGCTTAAGAGCGGCGGCTTCAAAAGAAAGGCCGAATTTCTCACCCTCGCCGAAAACAAACGAAGAAAGCTCGCCAAGCTCACTTCCCCGTCAACTGATACCGAGTCTGTAGAGGAGGCGGCTCGGCTGAAAAAGGGTAAGATCGGTTTATCAGAATATTCTGTTGGTAATGAAGAGGTTGAGATTTTCGTGGAACTGCCTGCCGGTATAGCTTTTTCGTTTAATTCGCTGAAAATGGATGCAGAGGATATGGAGGATATGGAAGTTGGGAGCTATACACGGCCGGATTACAGAGATGGCTGTGACTTAATGAATACCCCTCAGTCAGTGACAGTAAGTGGAATAGATAATGATTTGGATTGTGGGGTAAGTGGGATGGATGGATGTGTTTCATCTGAAATTTTACCTTTTGTTTTGAGTTTGGCGTTTGATACTGATTCAGAAGAACAAAGTATATTGGATTTGGATCAAGATTTGTCAAAAGGAGGTGAAGAAATGCAGAAGGATGATGCAACTTCAACACCCATTAAGCCTTTGGAGGAGTTAGATTCGGCAGAGAGTGATGTTGTGCAAGTGGAAATGTCTGAAAGGGAAATAGAAGTTGCTCAAGTGCTGGACAATGTGGCTCCGAGGGAGATAGAAGATGCTCAAATGTTGGATAAAATGAATCAAGGAGAAGTAGCTGATGCTCCGGTGTTTAATGAAATGACTGAAGGTGAAGTAACAGATGCCCATGCTTGCAATATTATTGGTTCTTTATCGGGCCAAGTTAAAGAAGAGCCTGAGACTGAGGGAGGCTGCCTTGATCTGAATGATAACAAGCGTTCTGTGGAAGGAGAGGGGACTTGCAAGTTCGAACAGTTGAAGAGGATTCGCAGATCGGGTCCAGGTTCGAAATGGATGTATTCTGGAAGTAGATTTGCCGCATTCTTGCGATCGGCTGTTGGGGTGATTGACCTCGATGCTGATGATGAAATGCTGCAAAATCACGGGAAAGCTGCTGCCAAACAGAAGTCTGGAGCAATTGAGGGT
The DNA here is from genome assembly GCF_030272615.1 of Cryptomeria japonica. Lineage (NCBI taxonomy): Eukaryota > Viridiplantae > Streptophyta > Pinopsida > Cupressales > Cupressaceae > Cryptomeria > Cryptomeria japonica. Next base: position 318,999,079 of record NC_081414.1, on the reverse strand, counting down.
AGATGCGTTGCTGCTCCTTCTCCCCCCAAACGACAGTCAGCCAGATTCCCCGGCAAAAGAAAAGTTGTAAGTTGATTTTTCAGTTCCTATTCCGTGCTATCATTTATCTGGGAAATTTTTGGAGGAATTGATACCTTTGTTTACCAACCTACAGGATTCAATGCCTGTTAATTGCATACCTCCATGTTAGTACTTATACCAACGGTATCTATTCCTCCAACATTCTATTGGTGGTTGTGTTCAACTAATAGGGAATCATGCAATTAACAAAGCTGAGATCGAGACCATTATCGTTACAGTACTCCACCTTAGCTTCAGGACTTGGATGAACCATTATCAATAATCCCATCCCTTGATTTACTCCAATTTTCTAAGCTAATAAAAATAGAGTATATATTGCACGTAGTTAGCTTGTAGATTCAAACAATTAAATCGTCGTTCTTTGATAGAGTACACGCAAACAATCTTCCACACCTTTTGGTTAAGAAACCGATGAGGGAGTAAAGCTGTAAGCATGTGGAGCATTCACCCAGCCAGGTTTTAGCGGTACTTATCATCACGACATTTCTCCACCTTACCGATATACCATAACCTGTTGGCACTTTTTAAGTCATTTGTTTTGCTCCCAGGTTTGCAACATTTTCTTTAGTCAATAAAACTGGATTACCTGATGTGAATAAAGCATGCCATTTCTTATTTAATTTACACTAACAAAATTGCCCTCAGCATTAGGGCATATGGTATTTGATTCTTATTTTGGTAGTGTGATACATATGTAGGATTTGAGTTGCTTGCCATGTTGCTTCCTGTAGTGCTACAATGGAGTGATCTGTTTCAACAAGGACAAATGTTTATGAAATTTCAAACCCAGACTATACTCAAGCAAGCATTTTACTTAAACTTAAGAGGCATGCATCTTTCGTTAAATCTTGTCATGTGGGTTCTGATAATCTTGTAAAAATGTGCAGACACTTTCTCCAAGTTCACAATTGAAACTATTGGAAGCTTCAAAAAGCAGTAGCTACAGGAGAATGTTGCCTTTTTGCGCCGAGCTGGCGAAGGACCTTGCAAGTAAGGGCTGTATTTCATTTTGTGTTTGTTTTGTTGCTTTCTTTGAGCACTGGAAGTTAGTTGAATATGTTGCATTTCAATATTCTGAAGACTTTCTGTGCTGTTTCAGTGGTTTCTTCAGCCCAAACTACCATAAGATTGTCACCAAGAACAGACTGCACAGCCTCTAAGGGATGCGATATATATGCTGACAAAGGTTTGACCGGGGAACCCTTTATACCTGAACATATCAAGGGTGAAGAAAATGAGAATAATTTGGCATCTGCCATATGTGATCAAGGATTGAGCAGTAGCAGCACATCCAAGGCAAATGTTGAGCTTGAAGATAATAGAAGTCAAAGAGAGTTGCCTACCAGTAACAAACGAATGAGTAGGGAGCCCCAGTGCATTGAGCTTGTTAAGGTTGAACAGAATGAAAATCAAATGGAATTGATCCCTAGTGATGATCAAATAAGCATGAAGTCTTCACCCACTGGACATGTTAAGCTTGAACAAAATGACATGGGGCCTACCCTCAGTAATGAAAAAATGATAATGGGGCCTCCATGTGCAGGGCAGGTTAAGCTTGAACAAAATGACATTGAGATGGAATTGCATTCCAGTAGTGAAGGTACGAGCAGAAGCCCTCCCCGTGCTGAACATATTGATTTCAAACAAAATGGCTGTCAGATAGAGTTTGTCCCAGGAAATGAAGAATTTAGCAGGGAACCTCTGGCTACCAAACCTGCAAAGCTAAAAGAGAATGCAAGTGAATTAATGCCTGCCAATGATAATGGCCCGAGTAATGCAGGATTATCCATTGGGCGTGCTAATTTTGAACAAAGTGGAAACCAATTGGAATCAGTTCCTGGTGACCAATTTCTTAGCAGGAAGTCACTTTTTGTTGAAAATATGAGGCAAGGACAGAATGGAAATCAATCAGAATCAGCTATTGGTGATCAGAGCTCGAGCAGGGAGTCTTTCTATACTGGATGTGTTAAGCCTGATCAAACTGAATGCCAATCAATGTCTGCCTCAATTCAGTTGGAGTCATCCCCTGCTTGTCATTTGTATGGTCCTTCTGATGAGCTTGGAAATTCTTTGGCAAGTCAGTCCTCCGGCAAATCCAGTTCTTTAGTTTTTTCCAACGGGCAGTGTATTTCTCCACCCCTAACACAAAAATTCCCAACAGCGGATTCAGAGAGTATAAGTCTAGTTGATCACAAATCACCTTCTCCATCTCCGTGTGGTTCTTCTGATATTACTTTGTTTCCAACTTGCAGTGAAGTTCCCTCTCCATTACACACACCTGCATCAGTGCCTTCTAAGGGAATTCTAAAAATTAGCCATCGTTCATGCAAAGGAATCTGCTTGTGCTCAGATTGTGCATCGTTTCGTCTTCAAGCAGAAAAGGCATCAGAATTCTCTGAAAGACAGTTAAGAGAAACAGAAACACTGGCAGTGGCATTGATGAGTGAACTCACCAATGTAAGAAATTTGATGGAGAAATATTTGATTGCAAAGGGCAAAGGGACTGGCATTCTGTGTTCCATACCGCATTCACAGGTACAATATTCCAATGTCGCACTATTTTTTTTTTCCTGGCAATTTGTCATCGTACTGCTATTTTTTTTCCTATGGTTTTAAGTTTTACTGTTACCAAGTTTAGTAAAAGCTTTATGCACAAACTGAGAACTTGTTGGAAATAGCCGTATACGAACCCATTCTGTATCACTGCAGCCATATACTTGTCAAATCAAACGATAAAGACTTTTTCAAATTATTGGGACTAAATTGGGAAAAAATACAGTTTGTGCTAGGGGAAAATCAGAAAAAATTATTGTAAAAGTCAGAACCTAACCCTAGAATTTTGGAGCAAAAAATTGCAATTGAAGCAAACAAAATCATTATTTTTCGGAAAAATTGCAAGTAAATTACAAAATTTCAGGCAATATATTGCTTTGATCCATTTAATATCAGAGGCACACATTCCCGACTCTTTTGGGGAAAAACTTGTTATAGGGGGTGAGAAAAGAATCAAAAGATAAATCATGATTTATTGCGAGTTTTTAAGAATTTCTGCTTGTATGAATATGGCAAAATGTTTACTCAGTACGAATATCAATGGAACAATAGAATATTGTTTCTCTAATCTAACTGCTCAATTACAGTTGAAAGATGCTTCTAGGAGTGCTCTAAGGGTAGAAGAGACTGCCAGAAATCACCTTGTTCAAATGACCCGTGATTGTCATCTTCATTGCAAAATTCTGGTAAGCTAAATGCCCTAGTTAGTGCTTATTTCAATATAACTGTGCCCAAGTTTTAACCTATTTCCTTTTATTTTATTTTTCTTTATGCAACTGGTTCTCTTACAGCCAAATTAACATCATTATTACAGCAATTTAGGATAGTAAGAGATGCAAGTTAAATGTGTTTTTGTGCTTACTATTGCAGCGTATGCAACAGCGGAGAGTTAAGTTTGCGGATAAGGTTGAAGTGAAAACGTTCAAATCAGAATAATTCATTTATGAATTGTGATCTTAAAGGAATCTGCATCATTGGGCAGATAATGTACAGACAATGTCTTATTATATTTGTTTCTTTTCAAACTACATATATAACATGTAATGTTGTCTCTTAATGTGATGTTCAACAATGGCTGATTTTGCCAATTATAGCGTGATTGTCATTGCAATTTTCATTAGTTGCTTAAATTCTTATTTCTCTAACAATGGCATGCCCTCCGGTAATTATGAAATCTATTATCATTAATTCTCAAAGACATTGTATAGATTTAAAATTGCTCCCATTACTTCGAAAGCTTCATCTCAATCTATGCTTCTTTTTTAACTATTTTTGGTTCTCTTTGAATTATTTTTTTTGGTTTTCTCACGAGCAAAGTCTTGGTAGCTATTATTGGTAGTCTATACGAAGACTACAAACTTATCAAGGTGGATGATTGCGTTACCCATCCTCAGGGATTCCCCTGCAGATGATATTATTTTGGAATACTGCTAATTTAGTATTTCATTTTGATACTTAAAAGGATTGCTTGTGCAACATCAAACATTTTTTTCATTGATGGCTGGGTCTTTGTTTCAGCTGTATCATTCTACAGGTACATCACTCAAAAAGATATGTGCAAATGATTTTCTGCAGTCCATTGATAAATTTACTCAGAAGAATAGACGCACAAAGTAATGCAATGTTTGTTTTTGTTTTTTGTTTGTCTAAAGCTTGCTTTTTATGGTATCTGCTTGTATGAATTTTAAGAGTACGATCATTACCTATAGCTTTCTCAGTACTGTTCCATTTAGTCTAGGTTTTTTTGTTTTCAATTTGGCCATCACTAGCAAGGTGCAGAATTGGGTTCTAAGCTTTAAACATTTAATGCGCAGAGTAATAATATAATCAAATGTCTAAAATAGGTTTAATCAGAGTAGAGAATGTACACGGTGAAGTCTACAACAGCTCCCAAGGAAGATGCTCATGGGCCTAAAAGAACGAACCAACAAGTTAATAAAATAGACAATCGCTTATCAGAAGATAAGTCATTGGAATAAAATATGGTTTGACAGTAATAGAACAGAATATAGGTTGACAGAAGTAATTTAATGAGAGATGGGAAGGTAATAACTCGTCATGAGCTGAGAATTGTAAAGCTGGCATCATCTGTTTGGGGGCGCGAATCAGGTTGCTTCTAATTTTGAAAGCTGAGGGACATTTCATTGTAATTAAAAATGCTGGTGAGATGCATTTCGACTAAAACTCCTTGAACATGCCATCAAGTTTAATGGCATTTTTGGTGATCAATGTCGTTTTTCTTCCATTAATGGCATTTTTAATGATTATGATGCCATTCTTCTTCCCAGAAGCTTTGCTGTACAACCTATACCGTTGCAGCAATCTCCTTTCTTGTTTAATTGTCATATGGTCGGTTACCTCTTCATGGTCCGCAAGGGAGAAGTCTTCAAATTGAAAATCATTTATTATGCTAGGATCTATCTCAACAATTTCATCACTAGATGCAAATTTGAAAATCATTTATTATGCTAGGATCTATCTCAACAATCTCATCACTAGATGCAGCCATGTCTATGCCGTTTTCGTGCAAATAAGTATTAATAGATTCAGTAGCAATGATAGGAATTAAGGAGGACAAACATGAAACAAGAGATTAATCCCCTATTCATCTCACTGAAGGGAAATGTGGGCATCCCAATAATCCCAATAAGCCATCTGAGATCAGTATGCACCTATAATTCATGTGTTTTTTCAGCAGCATTACTACATACATATTTAATACATCAGGATCATGAAACAAGAAGAATAAGACAAAAGAGAGAACACAGATATATGTGGGGAAAGCCTTTTTGGGTTAAAAACCCCTCCAAAACATCGAGTCAATGTATTATTCAGTAACAAATTACAATACATTTTCAGGCTCTAAGCGTTAACATGTAAATTTACGTCTTGTTCCATCCCAGAGAAAAAATCGGTAGTGTAATCCTTGTGATCTGCGCTCTTCTCTTTCAAATAAATTAAGGCATCAACATATATATAGAGCTCAACACAAAGAGGTAGGCGTCCATGGTTTTGAAAACCATCTTCAACATCTAAGAGGTAAGTTGTGTTATAAACAATATCTTGTTAATCCCATGACATGTTGCTCATGGCAACTTCTAAGGCAACAACACCTATCTCATCTATAATGGCCATCTTGCCAAATACAATGTAAAGACAACATAGAATTTACAATGACCAGGAATAGGTACCTTTCTTACCTCACACCACTTGTCAAAAGTGAACTTTGCCATAAATGCCAAAAGCTAAAATACAATTCCAATACATAATAGAAGTTGAAAATCAAGACCCTTTAGTCAACATAGGAAATTGCCAAATCAATTTCCACTCTAAAATGACAACATCTTTCCAAAACATAACATCTTTCAAGTGGGTGCCAACTTCCTAAAATCAGGGAATATGTCATCTCATCACTTGCCATGTAGGTTGCCACCTCACAAAGAGGTCCCACAAAGTGAATGACAACTTAGAAAGTTTAAATCTTAGGATAAATCAATTAGGCAACAATTAATTAATTTGGCATGTTAGGACTCCAAGGTTGAGATACCTTAATCCCAACATTCTCCCACTTTTCAAACACTAGTCAAGAGTCTACAACATCAATTTCATAGGAGCCAAAACAATGAAACCGCATCATCACAACCATCCATGAAGCCACACAAATCTCAAACATGCTCTCGTGCTCCATCAAGACACTAGTCCAAAGAACATAAGCATAAGATCCTAGTGATAACAAAGGCTACAAGATATTGCCACCACTCCACTATGCTCACAAGCTATACAAAATCATCAACAACATCAACTTTAAAGCTTGTAATTGAAATGCAACTGCAATGCAGTCCTCCAAAAAACAAGATAGAACATCCATTGGAACAATAACCAAAATGACTGCTCCTAAAATGATAAACCTATGAGATTGAAAATAGCACCCATAGCAAGTGCTAACCCATCCATTCACACATACCTCAAAGCTATCCAACATCAATAAACTCATGCCACCAGCATAACCAACCCATAAACTGCAAGCACAAGCTCCATGTGCAAACTAGTCGATGAAGACCAAACACATCCAAAAATTTCCATTGCATGGATATTGCCAAATCTAAAAGATCAAAGGCATACTGAGTCTACCAATCACAACATAGAGAAAATGTAACCATGTAGTACCAAGGACCATCCACCAAGATATGCACATCTTGCAAACAAAACTGTTGCAAAAAACATCTCTCTCAGCAAGTCTTCACAACTCTCCCAAGTTCTCCACATCTGACAAAAGAAAGAGATACAAGAACCTCCATGTCATCACCCAAGTGACAACATATGACTACACACTAGTGATCACTCTAGCTACACATAGAACCTCACATCCAATGCCAAGTGAATTTGAACATCCAGGAAGATCACTAAGACCACCCAGAGAAACTTTAAACTATAAACATGTAGTATGTCCTTCTACATACACCTCTAAGTGCCAGTTGTGCCAAGTAAGATCTCCTTTACAACCCTAAGAGAAAAGCAATAACAACATCCAAACCCGTTCAACCTCAAGAGATTAAACATAACATATGTATTATGCATCTTCATGGATGTAAGCCTCTCAAAGAAGATCAAACTACTCCATTTCCCATTTCAAGAAATCAGCCCACTACCATCCCCTATGATCATTAGAAATAAAACTACATACCCAAGGAGATAACCATGCTATCCACCTCTCACAATGAATCCTCCAGATTCATCTAACTTTAGCTCAAGATCCTTGAATATGGAAGAAAAGCATAAACCACCTGAGAGAAACAATGGGCAATACCTCTCAAGTTATAAACTACCAAGTAGACCAATAGTGGGGAATGAGAATGCTCCTCCGAGATACCTCAGACTTCCAGTTGAAATCTCATCAAGAGTAACCATCTCAACAAATGTCTCTCATCTTAAGAGAACTACAACCTCACCTAAGTTTCCATGTACCCATGAGCATCAACAAATGACCAATCCATGCTAAACTCTAAATGCATCTCTACACTCTCATGAAGTTCCAAGGCATGTGACCAATGCACCTGATAAAAGAGATCGCCCAGATCACTGTGAAAGCTCCAACCAGCTAAATTAGGATCCCATCATGACATCGTGATCTAACCATCCCCTCCTAGGAGATTACATGCTCCAAGGGAACCTACCACGGTCTCAAGAGCAATGTATCATGCCAAAACTCTAATGTGCAATCAAGAGTTTACCATGACGTAATACCAACATACTCTAAACCAATATCACTTGCCAAGCACCACAAACACCTCAAACCAAATACTTTAAGAGCCCTCCATGGCTCCAAGATGTTACTCATCCTCAAATAGTGTACATGCAAAGGTGAAGGAACCCTTTTGCAACAACAGGATCTAAGAGTCCCTCCAAACCATTTGCATCACTGAAGAAGGTCATCCATCACCAAGTGATGAATACATAGTTACTACTAAAGCTCCCATTGAATCGTGATACTAAGCTCTCTAAGCACATGACACACTATCTCCCAAATCTGAAAATTATCCAGGTCCACACACATACAAGTATACTACTAATCATACCAAGTGAAACCAAGATATCCAAACCAAGGAAATACACCATGCTATAAGACCCCATAACCCACTATCCAAGTACTCACTTACCATCCATTCTCTCATCTCAAATCAACCACAACAATGCACAAGTGACCACAGACAAGGCTACCTAGAAAGTTTGGATAAACACTAAATCAAACCTCGTGGCTATAGATAGTCCACATCCGAGTTATCCCACTGCAACTGAATAGGTGATCGGCCCACATAACTGCATAACTCGTAGATCCAATCATTGCAACATGCAAACCCACTATCACATCAGTAACATGCAAGCTGAGATCTCAAAGAGAACAATCATGTAGGCAACATGATTCAAACACCGAATTAAGAACAAATTCGATTTGCCAATCATGTCCACACCATGCACCATAGACTAGGAATCCACCAAGCATCGCCACAAAAATGTCATGAATAATCATGTACCAACACTCCAATGCAGAGAAAACATCAAACCTCCTCTCACCATGTACGAAGCGTGCATGCACAACTGCAACTATCTCATCTATTAACAACCCAAAGGAAATGGGGTCTAGAAAATAGCTCCTCTACAACTCCACAAAACTACAAGTTTTTCTTGATCGTGTAAAACCTGCAAAAGCATTGTGTTTGAGAACACCCATGCATATCCATACCCACTTCACATCTGGTAGACTCAAAAATCTAAAAAAACACCAAACAAGTTAACCCAAAACAATGGACTATCATAGATGAGCATCATCATAGATTTTGAAGGAAAATCTATAAACCCCTTAGATCCAAGGAACATGAATCCGAAGGAAAAAGAAAATCAGGAATCCAGTCCCATTTGTAGGCCAACTCCATAACCACCATTAGTACATGCATCCGAGGGAGATAGACTATTTCAGAAGCTTCTAGATCATCAATTGATCAACTCCATAGCCTCCATGCATTCGGGGATAATGAAACAATGCCTTTCAATATTAGGGATTAAAACGCGCACCCAATATAAGCACGTTGACAACATAATTTAGACAACCCAAGTTTCACCATATTGCCAGGTAGCCTAAATCAAACACCCAACATGAAAACTCTCATGACCACCATGCATTAGGGTTATAATGCTATCATATTAAATGAAAGTACATGATCAACTCCATAAAATTCCATCTTCATCATCCTTCAAAATGCCTGCCGTCTCTTGAAAAACTAGATCACTTGCAAGACTTCCACTCATCAAAGGATTAATCATCAGTCGATTCCTTCAAAACAAATTTCCTCTAGCTTTCCAAGCTAAGAAATCTTAACAAAAGAAATACCCAGAACTAAAAACGCCATGAATCCTCACATGCAAACACAATGCAAATCATGGAATAAAGCTCTAATACCAATTGAAGGGAATAGGCATCCTAGTAAGCCATCTGAGATCAGTATGCACCTACAGTATCATGTGTTTCTTCAAAACAAATTATAACATGTTGATACAAGCACATACTACTATGCCATAAAAGCGGAAACAAACATAATTGTTTTGCCATACATTAAACCTTGAAGGAAAGATGATGCAATTTACAAATCTAAGAAAATTTCAGTAGCATTACTGCATACATATTTAATACATCAGAATCATGAAACTAGAAAAATGAAACAAAAGAGAGAAGACTGATATATGTGGGGAAAACCCTTTCGGTAAAAAAGCCCACACTCCAAAACATTGAGCCAATGTATTATTCAACAAGAAGTTACAATACATTTTCAGGCTCTAAGCCTTTACATGAAGAATTACATCTTGTTCCATCTTGGAGAAAAAACCAATAGTGTAAGCCCTGTGATATAAACTCCTCTCCTCTCTCAAATCAGCTATGGCATCAACATATATAGAGCTCAACACAATGAGGTAGGTTTCCATGGATTCAAAAACCATCTTCAACATCTAAGAGGTAAGTTGTGTCATAAACAATATCTTGCCAATACCATAACACGTTGCTCATAGCAACTTCCAAGGCAACACCACCTATCTCATCCATAACGGTCATCTTGCCAAATGCAATGTAAAGATAACATAGAATTTACAATGAATAGGGATAGGTACCTTTCTTACCTCACACCACTTGTCAAAAGCGAACTCCACCATAAATGCCAAAAGCTATACTACAAATCCAATACATAATAGAAGTAAAAAACCAAGACCCTTTAGTCAACATAGGAAATTGTCAAATCAATTTCCACTCCAAAATGACAATATCTTCCCAAAACATAACATATTCTAATTGGGTTCCAATTTCCTAAAATTAGAGAATTTTCCATTTCATCACTTGCCATGTAGGATGCCACCTCACCAAGAGGTCCCACAAAGTGAATGACAACTTAGGAAGTTTATATCTCAGGATAACAAAATTAGGCAACAATTAATTAATTTGGCATGTTAGGACTCTAAGGTTGAGACACCTTAATCCTAAGAATCACTTGATGTCATGAACATGTGCGCACCCCTCATAATCGATTCCATGAATTGAGTCATCTAGCTATTCAATCGTGCACACATGTTCCTCTTTATTCGGTGCAAATTAGAGTTTTCATCCTTGAAGGTCCAGTCCAATAGATTTGTAGATGCTATGGTTTTTGGAAGACTTGTGTACATTCTATACCACTGTAGCAATCTCCTTGGTTGTAATTGTCTTTTAGTTAAAGAGTAAATTAGAGTTTTTTCTATATATAGTGTTTCTTATTCCTAGTTATAAAATAGTTTATTATTATTAATGGAAATCAGACTCAATTACAAATATTAAACTATTAATTATGTCATTTTATCACTCAAGTAGAGAGAACTAGATTGTTATTAGGTATTCACATTGAATTGGAGTTTTACAAATGGGCAAAATTGAATTGAAAAAATAGGGTTGGGAATTGGAAACAATAAGTAAAGATTGTGTTTTTTTGTATGTTTAAATTTGTTGATCATGCTCAAGTGGTTTTGCAATATGACACATTGGTCCTCTGTGGACGTGTTTGTTGTCTCCAAACTGTTGAAATGTGGCGACTGATCAGCAAAGTACTGTACCGACATTGTAATAAAACCCTAAAAAGGCCGACTTTGTTTGTTGCCCTAAAAACGCATGTTATAAGTGGCTGGGATGCTTAAGGCATTGTAAGGTTGATGTACTATTTTTTGCTGGATAATAAGAAAGATTGGACGGCTGTGTATGGTGGACGTAACCCATTCTGGGTGAACCACGTTAAATCTCTGTGTTATCTGTGTCCTGTTTTATTTCTTTATCTTTTGTATTTAAATCTGCATATAATTGTTAGTTCATATTTGCTTCGGATCTGCTTGAAACCCTAACAATTGGTATCAGAGCGAGGTTTTCTGTAAATTGGCAGGACTTTCAGATTTGAGTGGGAGCAATGGAGGATTCCAAATTCAAGGTAGAAAAGTTTAACGGCCAGAATTATTAGTTATGGAAAATGCAGATGGAGGATTACCTGTATCAAAAGGATTTGTGGCGGCCATTGGAAGGAAAGGCAAAGAAACCGACCACAATATCAGATGAAGAGTGGGACATTTTAGATAGAAAGGCACTGGGATCCATTCGATTGTGCCTTGCGGTGTCTGTAGCATTCAATATAACAGAAGCAAAAACGATTGTAGATTTGATGGCAACATTGGCTAAGCTGTATGAGAAACCCTCGGCTTCGAATAAGGTATTTCTTATGAAGCGTTTGTTTAATTTGAAAATGAGTGAGGGAGGATCTGTAGCGGAGCACTTAAATGAATTTAATACAATTACCAGTCAATTGTCTTCGGTAAAAATTACCTTTGCAGAAGAGGTTAGGGCTCTCTTGATTTTATGTTCTTTGCCAGAAAGCTGGAATAGCTTGGTTATGGCTGTAAGTAACTCTGTCTCTGGTAAAAATACTTTGGTATTTGATGATATTGTTGGTGTTATCCTAAGCGAGGAAATGCGAAGGAAAAGCACAGGTGAGACTCCAACATCATCGGGTAGTGTTTTGAATGTGGAGAACAGAGGAAGATCAAAGGAAAGAGGAAAAGGCCCTGGGAATGAGAAGTCACGAGGGAAGTCAAAGAAAGGACGCTCTCAATCTAGAGGAAAGAAAGATTGCTGGTACTGCGGAAAGCCTGGTCATCTAAAGAAAGACTGTTGGTCTCGGAAAAACAAAGAAGGAGACAAAAATGAAAATGACAGTAAGGAAGCTAATATTGCAAGTAATACTCTACAAGATGCTGTAATCTTATGTTTGGATAATGTTAATGATTCCTGGGTAATAGATTCTGGGGCTTCATTTCATGCTACACCCCATAGAAAATATTTTCTAGATTATGTTCAAGGTGATTTTGGACAGGTATATTTGGGTGATGATGAGCCCTGTCAAATTGTTGGAAAAGGAAAGATAAAGATCAAGTTGCAGAATGGTAATGACTGGTTTCTGTAGGAGGTAAGACATGTTCCTAATTTAAGAAGAAATTTAATTTCTGCAGGGCAACTAGGTAGTGAAGGTTGCATAGTTACCTTCTCAGACAGTATGTGGAAGGTCACTAAAGGATCGTTAGTAGTAGCTAAAGGTGCGAAGGTAGGCACATTATATCTGTGTACTGGTAACACTTACTCTACCTTAGCTGCTACAGATAAAGTTACTGCAGGGACAACAACAATAAATGTTGCAAGAACAGATTCGATAATGTGGCACCATAGGCTTGGGCACATGAGTGAGAAAGGGATGAAAATCCTTCACTCCAAAAATCTATTGCCAGGACTAAAGAAGATTGATTTAGAGTTCTGTGAAAACTGTGTTTATGGTAAACAGAAAAGAGTCAGATTTCTCAAGGTTGGGAAAGAGAAGAAGAGTGAGAAGTTAGAGCTTGTACATTCAGATGTATGGGGACCGGCTCAGGTATCATCTCTTGGTGGATCTTGTTATTATGTTATTTTTATTGATGACTCAACTAGAAAAACATGGGTATATTTCCTAAAACAAAAATCAGATGTTTTTGAAACTTTTAAGAAATGGAAAGCTCTGGTTGAGAATGAGACAGGAAAAAAGTTGAAGTGTCTCAGATCGGATAATGGAGGTGAGTATTGCAGCAAAGCATTTGAAGATTACTGTTCCTTAAATGGGATTCGAAAGTAGAAGACAGTTCCAGGAACTCCACAGGAAAATGGTGTGTCAGAGAGAATGAATAGGACCATCATGGAACGTGCGAGGAGCATGAGATTGCATGCTGGATTGCCCTTACATTTTTGGGCAGTTGCTGTACATACTGCTGTCTATTTGATAAATAGAGGACCTTCAACCCCTTTGGATGGTGGTATTCCAAAGGAGGCATGGACTGGTAAAAAGGTATATTATTCTTTTCTAAAAACTTTTGGTTGCGAAGCTTTTGTCCATGTTGATAAAGAAAACAGAACCAAGCTTGATGCTAAATCTCAGAAATGTACCTTCATTGGATATGGGATAGATGAATATGGCTATCGGTTATGGGATTTTGAAAATAAGAAAATAATTAGAAGTAGAGATGTTATATTCAATGAGAAGGTTATGTATAAAGAACAGATGCAGGAAAAGAAGCATGAACAGGACAAACAAGAATATGTGGTGTTGGATGAGATTCCTGAAAATGAAATGCCACAGGTACCTGATGCTCAGCAACAACAGATTGTCCCACAAACTCCTGCAAGTGTTAGACGTTCTACGAGGACAAGTAGACCCCCTGAAATATTTTCTCCTTCTTTGTATTCTATTTTATTAACAGATACTGGTGAACCAGAAGAATATGAAGAAGCAATGCAGGTGGATGCCAAACAACAGTGGCAACTAGGCATGAAAGAGGAGATGGACTCCTTGATGAAAAATAAGACTTGGGACTTAGTCCCTTTACCTGCAGAAAAAAGAGCCTTGCCTAACAAATGGGTTTATCGGCTGAAGGAGGAGGAAGGAGGTCAAAAAAGATATAAGGCCAGACTTGTGGTAAAAGGTTTTGCACAGAAAAAGGGTATAGATTATGATGAAATATTTTCTCCAGTTGTAAAAATGACTTCAATTAGAACTGTACTTAGTCCTGTGGCTGCAGATGATTTACATCTTGAACAATTAGATGTCAAAACAGCTTTTCTCCATGGAGATTTGGAGGAGGAAATTTACATGTTGCAACCACAGGGATATGAGGTCAAAGGTAAGGAGAACTTGGTGTGCAGGTTGAAGAAAAGTCTGTATGGCCTAAAGCAAGCACCCCGACAATGGTATTTAAAATTTGATAGTTTCATGGCTGAACACGGTTATCATAGATGTCATTCTGATCATTGTGTATATTTTAAGAGATTTGATAATGGCAGTTATATTATCCTGTTGCTTTATGTTGATGACATGCTTGTTGCTGGGTCTAACATGCAACATATAAATGATCTTAAACAAAAATTAGCCAGGTCATTTGCTATGAAGGATTTGGGTGCAGCTAAGCAAATTCTCGGTATGAGGATTACACGAGACAGGAAAAATAGAACCTTGAATTTGTCCCAAAGTGAGTATATAAAGAAGGTGTTGAAAAGATTTAACATGCAGGATGCAAAAGCAGTTAGTACACCTTTGGCTAGTCATTTCAAATTGACTAAGGAGATGTGTCCAAAGGCACAGGAAGAGGTTAATAAAATGTCTAACATCCCGTATTCATCAACTGTTGGCAGTCTGATGTATGCAATGGTATGCACAAGGCCAGATATTGCACATGCAGTGGGAGTTGTGAGCAGGTTTATGAGTAATCCGGGTATGGAACATTGGAATGCTGTGAAATGGATTCTTCGGTATTTGAAAGGAACTACTACGAAGGCATTATGTTTCAAAGGATCTAATGCTGCTCTAAGTGGATTTGTTGACTCTGATCTGGCAGGTGATATTGATTCACGGAGGAGTACTACAGGGTATGTTTTTACTATAGGGGGAACTGCAGTCAGTTGGATTTCTAGGCTGCAAAAGGTTGTTGCACTTTCAACCACTGAAGCTGAGTATGTTGCTGCTACAGAAGCCAGCAAAGAGATGATTTGGTTGCAATTTTTTCTGAAGGAATTGGGTTAGACACAAGAGGATAGCCCATTGTATACTGATAGCCAGAGTGCCATTCATCTTGCGAAGAACTCTGCTTTTCATTCAAGGACAAAGCACATTCAGCTCAGGTACCACTTCATCCAGACTATTTTGGAGGAGGGTCAGTTACGGCTTGAGAAGATTCACACAAGTGAGAATCTTGCCGATATGTTCACAAAGGCAGTTCCACAGGAGAAGCTGATTTCTTCATCAGTTTCTGTTGGTCTTCTTGATTAATAATTGTGGAATTTATACCAGTCAAGTCCTAGTGTTTTATCCAGCGGATGTTGCATGTACAGTGGTGTCGTGTAGTATCAGTCTCCAAGTGGGAGATTGTTCGGTGTGGAGCCTGATCAGTCTCCAAGTGGGAGATTGTTGAAATGTGGCAACTGATCAGCAAAGTACTGTACCGACATTGTAATAAAACCCTAAAAAGGCCGACTTTGTTTGTTGCCCTAAAAACGCATGTTATAAGTGGCTGGGATGCTTAAGGCATTGTAAGGTTGATGTACTATTTTTTGCTGGATAATAAGAAAGATTGGACGGCTGTGTATGGTGGACGTAACCCATTCTGGGTGAACCACGTTAAATCTCTGTGTTATTTGTGTCCTGTTTTATTTCTTTATCTTTTGTATTTAAATCTGCATATAATTATTAGTTCATATTTGCTTCGGATCTGCTTGAAACCCTAACACAAACTTGGACCTTTGATTTTCATCTTGAAGAACCTTTGTGTTATCCAATGTGGTTAGAGCTTCCATATCTAATCTTAGCTTTTAGACCTTTTTTAAAGGTTATTGTGGCCCAACTTGGTAAGTTTAAACTGTGTAAACAAATTTTAGACAAATTTTTAATCGAATAAACCTCTACTTGAGAATGTTAAATTGTATGTCTTTGGCATTGAGTTAGAGCAAAATGATGGTATATTTGAACAAGCTCAATGCATGCTTTTATTGTCGACAAGAAGGGCATTTGATTCAAGATTGTTTTATTAGAAAGAATAGGTTTCTCTTTGCACATTCTTCTGTGTCAATTGTTGTCAAAATGGACCCTATACTTTTGTTTGCTCCCAAAACCACATTTGTCCCCTATGTTGATTTTCATTCTTCTTTTATGTCACCCAACTTGAGCCCAACACCTTGCAAGGATGTTATTATGTTTGAAGAGTGAAACATTATGAGGAAAATAAAGGAGCTTCGTCTTCTTTCTCGTAGCTCATGTAGTCCATGTGACTCAATCCCTACTCATTCTCCAAGCGTTGAAACCCCCTAATAGGTCATCTATCTCCACTATACCTAACTCTCGATAAAGATCAAGGTTCACTTCATGCCATAGAGATGAGAGTGGTGAATTTGTTATGGTTTGAATCCTTGGATTTCTAAATATGTCATTAACAAGATGAGGACCCTTTCATAATTATGTTTGGGCCCTTTCTTTTATTAATGGGCAACCTATAGGTTTCTACTTTGTGCATGCTTTGAATGATCCAAAAAATGTTCTTTATTTTGGGATCAAGTGGCTAAAAATATTTTTAATGCTGATCGGGTGTTGGGAAGAGATTTCAATATGGTTGAACATCATGAAGATTGAAGTTGGTATAATTATTTTAAACTTTGGGTTGAAAAATTTGGAAGATTTGTTTATTGTTTTAATTTTATTGGAGTGATTTGATAGATTTCATTTCTCATAATTTTTAGTTTCAAATTTATTCTTCAAGCTTGTCTGTTCCAGTAGATTATTGTACTACTTTATTTGATCGTTTCCCTACCATTTACTCCATCTCTTTTTCTAAAAAGCTGGCCCCTTTTTCTCAACTCCCCTATAAACTTATTACTTCCTATCTCAAAAATATTTCAAGTGTGTTGGTCTCTTGCTTTGAACCAATGTATTAATTTCCTTCAATTGTTTGGTTGTAGAATGGCTTGGAGATGAAAACTTAGAGAAAAATCCTTTAAAAGGAAGCTTGAAACTGCTAGAAAAATATCAAATGTTGACCCTAATAATGAGAAGATTCAAACTTCTATAGTTGTAACTGAAACTCAATTGTGAAAATTGGACAATTACAAAGGACAAGGTGCTAAAATAAGACCTAGATACATTTAATCAAAGAAGGGAAAAGAGGATGCAATTTTTTCTTTAATTATCTCAATTATAACATGAAAAGGAGAATTTTGTCATATTGGATGTGCATGGATTACAATATTGATCCCACTGAAATTGCTACCCAAATTTTATATGAAAATTTATTTAAAGAAGTGAAGAATTGGATGGACGTTAAGTAAACCTTGGAAGAAATTGTCAAAGATTATATCCTTAATAAAATCAATCTAGGTTATAGTCTTTTTTTGGATGTTTGTGCAATCATTAGTTTCTCTTCAACTATCTATGAAAATTTGTAGTTCCAAGGAATGTAAATTTTTTAAGGACTAGAGATGGTCGTATTCTAATCATTTCAATTCTCTCTTGTTAAAGGAAATCATTTTTCAATCCCTTCATCATTGGAATATCATCTCGTCCAAATTGCAAATGGAAAATTGTAGATATTATTCAAAAGGTGGATCAAAATGAGTGCACAAATATGAAAATAAAAAAATGATGCAACGACATAATTGTTGGCATGAAAAGTTTTACATCATAAACTAGTTGTTCAAGATAGACTAAAATGCAATGTGGTTCAACTAGTTAATTTCCCTTTTTGGTCATGTCTTGAAAGTATGAAACACATCTTTTTAAATTTTCCTTTTTGTTAAAAAATAATGGAATGCTATTTTTAGAAACTTTCCTGCTCCTTTCCTATTTCTTTCTAGATCCTTTACCTTTTAAAATCCTCTTTTATAAACATTTTGGATATCTATAATTGTTGAAGGAAATTTGGAGTTAAGGTTGTGTGGAAGGGGAAAAGCTTGAGTGAAAAAAGTAGAATTCAATTGTGAGGGACATTATTACAATCTTGTTTGAGAGGATAGGAAAGCAATGTGGTAGTGTTCTAAGTTTTCACAAGGAGGTCATACAAAGTAAAAGAAACAATTTGATTGTAGAAGCAGACCAAGAAAGTGTAGAATTACCTGCTCATGACAATGAGGAACTGGAGTCTCTAGAGTCATTGCTATTTAAAAGATGTTGAAGCCACTGAAGGAGAGCCTTGAACCAGTGCAACAAAGAGATTTATTCAAAACAAAATGCAAGGCAAAAGGTAAGTGTTGAAAATTGATTATTGACATTGGTAGTAATGATAATCTTGTGGCTGTTGACATGGTGAAAAAACTAGGCCTTAAAAGAATTAAACATCCTTCTCCTTATAAAGTTTGTTGGCTACAAAAGGGGCATCTGTTATTAGTAGATGAATAGGCCTTAGTGGAATTTCAAATTCGAAGTTATAATAATAGTGTCATGTGTGATATCATGCCCATGGATGTGTGTCATGTGTTGCTTGGTAGACCTTGGTAATTTGATCGGAAGACCACACACGATGGGAGGAATACAACTTATACGTTGGAGAAGAATGCTGTCAAGCATACTTTGTTACCTTTGCAAGAAAAAGAAGAGTGCAACAGTAGTATTGGTAGTAGCAAGATAATGATGGTGAGTAGAATAGAGTTTTTGCATTTCATGGAGGATGAAGAAGTGGGGATTCCTTTGGTAATCAAGCCCAAGGTTGTGCTTACATCTATAAAGTTGGATGATTCACCGACGAAGATACATGAAATCTTGAAGGAGCATATTGATATTGTAGAGGCAGATTTGCCTAATGAGTTGCCTCCAATGAGGAGTGTTAGTCATCACATGGGTTTGATTCCTAGAACTAGCCTTCTAAACAAGGTTGCATATAGATTGATTCCTAAGGAGAATGAGGAGATTAGGAAACAAGTTGAAGAATTACTTAAGAAAGGGTTGATAAGAGAGAGTCTTAGTCCTTGTGTTGTTCCTATAGTCCTAGTACCTAAGAAAGGAGGTGAATGGAGAATGTGAACAAACTCCAAAGCCATCAATAAGGTTACAACTGGATATAGGTTTCCAATTCCAAGAATGGATGAATTGATGGACTATTTAAGTGGTTTAATGTATTTTTCTAAAATTGATCTAAAAAGTGGCTACCATCAAATTAGGATCAGACATGGGGATGAGTGGAAGACATCATTTAAAACTAACAATCGACTCTATGAATGGTTGGTTATGCCCTTTGGGCTCACAAATGCACCTAATACCTTTATGAGACTTATGAATGAGTTCTTAAAGCCATTTATAGTGAAGTTTGTTATTGTATATCTTAATGATATTTTGGTTTTCAGTAGGTCCAAATAATAACACCTACAATATTTGAGGATGGTTATGATAAGATTGCATGAGTAGAAGTTGCTGATAAATCTGAAAAAAGTGTGTGTTTATGCTGATTAAATTGATTTATTTGGGTTTCGTAGTATCTCAGGATGGATTGAAGATGGTTAAGGATAAGGTTCAAGCCATTATTGATTGGCCAACACCTTAGAGTGCATATGAGGTAAGAAGTTTGTCTGGACTTGCTAGTTTCTACAGGAAGTTTATTAAAAGTTTCAGTCATATAGTTGCTTCTATACTTGACACAATTAAGGGTTTTTTAAGGCAATTTGAATGGACCAAAGGCTGAAAAGAGTTTCCAATTTATCAAACATAGAGTAATCGAGGAACCCATACTTGCATTACTTGGTTTCAATATAGTATTTCAAGTTGAATGAGATGCTAGCGACTTGGACATAGGGGTTGTTCTTAGTCAAGAATGCAAAGCAGTGACTTATTTTAGTGAAAAATTAAATGATGCTTGTTGGTTGAAAATTTTGCAAACTAGAAAGGTTTACAAAATTGTGGTTTCAGCCACAGTGTGTGAGATTGAATCTCTCCCACTTTCTAAGGGAAGTATCCCCCTTTAACTTACTACTCTACCTTTCTAGAACAAGATACAACTTTCGATTTCTAATCTAAACTTGGGCAGTGCATCATCCTATCCTCTTTTTCAAAATAGATGTTATTCTCTCCTCTTTCTTCAGGAAAGATTTTACAATATAGAGCTGCAATAATTCTTACAATTTCAATGTTAAAAATTAACTCAAAATTTATGAATGATCCTATTACAACTTTAAACAATATTTTTCCAAATGATAAAATGAGGCTCAAAGTCTTCAAATTAAGATTTCTTTTCCAAGATGGCACAACAAAGCACAAAGTCTTAAAAATGCCATCTTATTATATTTCGACTAACTTTATCTTGAATACCAATATGAAGCTCAAAGTCTTCAAAATGGTATCAAATTCACTAACTCCTAATTCTATTAACAAGCGCTGATATATGACACTAAGTTCACAAATCAACAATTGTTACTACTCTTTAATAATATTTCCTCAACAACACCTTTACTTGAGAAAAATAAGAACTGTATAACAAGAATGACATAAGAACACTGTCACCATAAACCACAAATGAATCCAACACAAAGTCTGGATGCCAAAGCTTTCTTCTTATTTGATCAAGTTTGTAAAATAACAATAGGAACATAAAGTTTCACTTTTTCTCTTCACTTTGGTAGAGTTTTGTTGCATAAGATTAAAGATCCTTATTACAATTAAAATCCTCCTATACATAGAGGAGAGGTGCAACATGAAAATAGGAAAAATAAAACTAATTTGTGACTAAATCAAAACTATAGACCTATTTGTATTAGGACATGTGTACTACTCCATACATGGTATGACTCCCCAGGTGTCAATAGCTTATTACAAAATGATACTTGAAGTGTCGATTGAAATTAAAAAATGCCATTGCACTAAAGATGCATAAAAATGACTAAGTGTCTGGAAACACATCTTCATTATCATCATCCTTCTTCAGAAAATATTCATATTGTTTGCAAGGTAGGCTATATTTCAGAGTCATCTTGTCTTGGTGTATGAAATTTGGCATTTGGAGTGGAGTGCAGTATTGATTTGAAGGATTCCCAAAGTTGGACAAAACAAATTAAAAAAGAAAATAGGGTATACTTTTGTGCAATTCGGATTTATAAACCCGATTTACACCAAAAGGGTGACTTTGGTACAAATCGGCGTTATAAACTCGATTTACACCAAGAAGGGGGACTTTGGTGCAAATTGCACCAATAAGGGGACTTTGGTGTAAATCGAGGTGCAAATCAAGGTTATAACCCCAATTTACACCAAGAAGGGGGACTTTGGTGCAAATAGGGGTTAACCTCGATTTGCACCAAAGTCCCCCTTCCTTGTGTAAATTGGGGTTATAACCTCGATTTGCACCAAAGTCACCCTTCTTGGTGTAAAATCAGGGTATCAGAAGTGAAGTTAAGAATCAGTTTAAAGACTTTGTGCTTTATTTTTATTTTCTTAATTAACACATTGGGTTATAGAAGAACTTGTAAAAAAGAAAGGTTCATAGGACAATAGTGAATTTTAAGACTTTGAGCTTGAGAACTCTTTCGCGTCCTAAAGAAGCAACAAAGGAATTTGCACCTTTATGAAAAATTTGCTTCTTTCTTATCAATATTGTATTATTCTTGCATTCTAAGTTAATTTGTAACAGAGAAATTGTAAGAATTATAACTTCTATTTATTGTAAATTCTTTCCTAAAAAGAGAGGAAAATAACAACATATATCTTGAAAAAAGAAGATAGGATGATGTACCACCCATGTTAGAATAGGAGTTAAAATTTATATCTTATTTTATTAGAATAGAGTAGTGAATCACAGGGGGAGTGCTAAAGAACTTCCCAAAGTTCTATGGAGATGGCAAACAACATCCAGATGAACACATCACTACTTTCTACATTGCATGTGGGATTCTTGGTGTTGAACATGAAGATGTTTCAGTAAGGCTGTTCATTGAAACACTCAAAGGTTATGCTGCTGAATGGTTCTATCATCTTGGACCACAAACCATAACCAATTGGCAAACACTCTAAACAAAGTTTGAAGAGAGGTTCAAACCTACAAAAGATGCTCATGCATTGCTAGCATAGTTGACTCAAATGAAAAAAGAGCCACAAGAACCCATGTGAGATTTTGTGGCTAAATTTAACAAGCTGTCTAACATAATTCCAATGGTGGCTCAACCCACTATTGAAAATTTGAAGTGCTTCTTCATCAACGCTCAGTTACCTGAGGTGAGTTTCTTGTTGAGAAGGGAAGTTCTCAGAGACCTTGCAATTGCACAAACCATCACTGATTCCTAAATTAGATATTAATAATAGTCAAGATATGACACAAAGTTCACAAACTAACAATTGCCTCTACGCTTTAACAATATTTTCTCAACACACCTTTACTTGAGTAAAATAAGTTTTTATAATAAAAATAAAATAAGTACACTCTCACCACAAACCACAAATGAATCCAACACAAAGTCTAGATGTGAAAGCTTTCTTCTTATTTCATCAACTTTGTAAATCACAATAGGAACACAAAGTTTCACTTTTGCACTTCACTTCGACAGAGTTTCGACATATATATTAAAGATAATAGATATGAATTACAAGAAGCAACCTCATATATATAGGAGAGGTGTGCTGAAAAAATCTAGGAAAAATGATGACTAATTCAAAGAAGAGTCCTATTTGACTTCAGACTCGTGCATTGCCTAAGTGCAAAAACTAAATATAGAATGACACTTGAGGTGTCAATGTTTTATTCAAAAAATGCATCTACTATGAAAATTATTAAGTGTCACCAGACACTCCATTTTGACCCTACTGCATGAATTCCTCAAACTTTTGCAAAGCTGCTTTCATCTGTTACTCATCATGTCCTTTAGTGTGACTTGTGATGACCTTGACCCAGGTGATAGAATCTTTGAGGTTCATGTAGAATTTCTTGTGCTTCTTCAAAAGTGAGGCTAGATCAACTAGATTGACTTGGATATCCACCAACTTGTCAATTGAGGACAATGAGAAAGCTTGTTTATTGACCTCTTCACCAATCAGCAGACTGAACTCTTTGACGATGATATCTTCATGAAGGGGTTTCTGGTTCTCATCGAGGAAAGTGCAAGGAAGAGGTGATATCTTCTTGATGATGTCTTGCCCTTTATCATTACATTCTTTTTGTGCTTTCCTCAAATCTTTGATCAACATTTCCATTGTGTTTATTTGATGTTCTATAATCTTTCTTCGCTCAACATACATATCCCTTGAAGGGATCACTCCATTTTCAACTAGAACATCCAAATGGAAATATTCTATCTTCAACCAAGAGTCGAAGTCCTTCTCATGTGCTTCCAATTCATTTCTTAAACAAATTCAAAGTTTTATCAATTCCA
Source organism: Cryptomeria japonica (assembly GCF_030272615.1). Lineage (NCBI taxonomy): Eukaryota > Viridiplantae > Streptophyta > Pinopsida > Cupressales > Cupressaceae > Cryptomeria > Cryptomeria japonica. The sequence continues at coordinate 318,975,489 of NC_081414.1, read as the reverse complement.
ATTTTTACCTCCTCCAAGTTGTTTACAAGAGTGATTGCTAAACATAGGAGATGAGTCCCTTGGCTCAACAATCTATCCATCCATTCACCCACTGTTCTCCCATGAGAATTAACCTGTTTAGCTTGTTTAACAACTTTCTCATCCACGAAAGAAGTGACCGGCTCAATTACCTCTGATGATTTGGTAATTTTGATCAAGACCTCTGTGAGCCGAACAACTTGTTTCTTCAAGTTATGTTTCTTAACTTTCTCTTCATTGAACATTGCCACAAGATGCTGGAAAGAAGTTTGAGCATCTTCAATTGTACCATCACATGTTTGTTTGCCAAGATCAAATATTTTAATGATATAATCTGTAGATTGTACTTTATCCAAGTCCGTGTCCGGAGGAGGAATAGCCATTTCCACATACTTGTTCTTTGATTGATCCATTCTCAATCGAGATAGAGTCTTGGCTTTCTTTGTGACCTTGGGCTTAACATGAACCAATTGATTACAATCAAAATCATCTGGAGATACAACCTATTTTTTCCTCTTGGGAGTGTTAGACACTAACCAAGGTGGAAATGATGAATCTTCATCTACTCCAGAAGTTAAGACTTGCGTAGAAAATTCTCGAGATCGAACACTAGTAGTAACAATGGGTGAAGTTAAGGTAACGATGGCAGGTGGATTCGATATGGTAGAAACTTGTGGAGGAACTTGGGTTTCTGACATGAAATTTTCAAAATCTTCCAACATGGAAGAAGTAATCTTAGACAAATTGGGAAGAAAAATAGTATCAAGTTTGTCATGAGGTGTATCAAGGGCAGATTCACTTGTGGAAGTAGAAGGAATAACAGGAGTTTGAGGAGCTTGTGAAGAAAATGACTCAGTGGAACCCAAAAGAATAACACTAGTAACAGAGTCCGAGGTAGTGCTTGTAATATCACATGATGTAGGAGGAACACCTTCGTGTGTCTCTTGAGATCAAGAAGTACTTGGGATTTCAGGTAATCCCTCCTCATCAAATTCTCCTTCCTCCTATTCTTGCACATTCTCTGGTTCATCTTCTTATTCTTGCCATTGTTCACTTTCATTTTCTTCTTCTTCTCCTTCAACTTCATCATGGACTTGAGTCTCTTGAATTGAAGACTCACCTTTGGTTTTACCCTTTCCAACAACGAAGTTGAATTTAGGAGCTGAAGGATCCTGTTTGTTCTTGGTCCTCAATTCAGAAATTCTTTCCCTTAGGATGTGCACCATCTTCTTCAAATGATTCAGTTTGGAAAGAATTCAACTGAACACCATGTAGATTTAACCAAGCAGTGGTATTATCAAGAATCGTTTGGAACCTGGACCTTATAGAAGTATTCTCCTTTTGAGACAATTGAATGAGAGGTAGAGGTAAGCCAACAAATTTATTTCTCTCATATGCAGGATCTAGAATGCTTCCATCCTCTTCAAGATCTTCAGGAACCTCAACAAGATCAAAATTCTCAATCTATTCTATAGTCAAACGGTAGTAGTCAAGTCTTCGAATGTCCTTTTCTACAATCAATCCACACATCCACAATTCAATGTAAATGAGTGTAAATCTTCTTGATTTTGTTCATCATACCTCTGTAATCCAAATACTTCTTGGCTTTGAAGAATCATAGTTACTCTTCTCATCTCCTCTTCCATGTTGCGGGCCTTGCAGATGGAATTGATGGAATATCTCCCTATGGCAATAGAAAACTTGAGACCTGTTTTATGAGCTCCAGATTGACTCTCATAGATTAATAGCATTTGGCGAGCCATCTCCATAAGGATGATCTTGTCTGACGGATACCTTGTGAGCATGAAGAGTTCTCCATCAAAGTATCCAATCTTGATATATGTAAATGTGGGGAATTGAAAGAGAATACAACCATATTCACTCACCACCTTCCAAGCTTCATTTGACACTCTTTTGTTCTAAATATATTTGTCAAATAAGCACATGTAATGAGAAAAGAAGGCATCATTGACCCTCCTAAAATGATGTAAACTCTCCTTGAGAGTCAACTGAGTTAAGTACTTGTAAATAGGAACCTGGCTCCTGTCACCTGTGGTAGATAAGCCTGGAAAATGCCTCATTGAGGCGACTGCATAGACAAGCTAGGAAGCCATAAAGAAACTTCAAGATGGTGAGCACCTTGGTCAACTTCTCATATAAATCATCTACAATCTTCTTACCCTAGTAGATCTTCTTCTTATTCTGCCTGATAATGTGAATGCACAGATACATCCATTTGTAGTAAGTGTTGGAAGTTGGGAGGCCTTTTACTCTACTGAGAAGAGTAATAAGATCATTGAACTCCTCAATGAAATCACTGTGAGGAAGAGTTTTAGGATATCCTAAATTGTAGGCCTAGGTATTTTTAGCCAATTATCATTTATGTTCCTTTTGCACTTATCTGAATTTTTATCAAAATATAGCTGGCAACTCTCATGTTTGGGCAGTGTGCTATGAAGAATATCTTGAGCAAGATACCACGGGGAATAAATCCTCGAGTGATGAAAGTCACTTTTCCAAGTGTTGTTAAAAGAGGAGAATAATGTCTTGAGATGTAAAAATATGGATATACGTGAAGGTACCATTCAAGGTGAACAAAATGAGAAGAATGCATCTATATTTCAAACTCATAATCCTGGACATATTATACATATAAAAGATAAAAAATAACTTTATGAACACCTTTTCACAAGCATAATAGAGGAGTTTTGGTTAAGTCTTGATGACATTTCTCCCAAATTTAAAGTTTGTGAACAACATGATGAAGCAAGCTATGCAACCATGTTTTCACCAAGGGTGACTTTGGTGTAAATCGGGGTTATAAACCCGATTTACACCAAGAAGGGGGACTTTGGTGCAAATCAAGGTTATAACCCCGATTTACACCAAGAAGGGGGACTTTGGCGCAAATCAGGGTTATAACCTCGATTTACACCAAGAAGGGGGACTTTGGTGCAAATCGGGGTTATAACCCCAATTTACACCAAAAAATAAAAACTAACTCCTAAAAAGAGAATTTTTTAGTTTTTTATATGGACAAATTGAGACTTAAATCATGATGATTTCTCGTGAGCCCGACTACACATGAGGGGGTTTGACAAGCACCTCAACATGCGTGCTTAGAGGGTGTGGGATATGAAATGAATAAATTTTGTAGGGGTTATCCCACAATTTTTAGCAAGCCCAAATTGAGGATAACAATTGGCTTTGACTGGGGAACTTCCTTCGATTGTTGAAAAGATTAAAGGAGGTTTAATATAGAACTCTAAGTGCCTTCATCCATCCATTAGGCTACAGAGTCAAGCAATAAAAAATACTGAAAACAAAAGGATGATGCAATTGACTAAAACAAAACATGACTCAACTTTGTGCAACTACACTTATTAGAAAGGGAAATTATCCTAAACTAGGCTAACCAACAATGGAAACTTATTCAAATGAAACCATTAATTGATACTCCAAAGTAGTTGCCTTTCTTCAACAAGGTAGAGTGTGTTACATGATCATAAGAAGCCAAAACTTGTTGAGGCATAAATAGTTGTACCATAGCTTGGTACATCACTTTCTGGAAGAAATGAACAAATGCACTTGCCACCTCTAGTGAGTTATATGTACTCCTGCTCCAAAGTGAATCAATGAATCAAGACTGCTCCTGCTCAACTACCAATGCATCTTTGGTCTGACTCTCAGTTGTCTCTTCATGTTCAGGAACAAGTGCGACTTTTGATACCATATTGACTTCCAACCAAGCTAGATGTCTTATAGGACATCCCCTTGATATGACAAACTCTGACCTCTTCTTTCCTGTTGTGCCTTTAGCAATTGATTCCTCAACCACAAACTCATTTTGAGTGGAATGAGTTTCCTCATGTGAGTTAGGTGAAAACATGGCTGCATAGCTTGCTTCATCATGTTGTTCACAAACTTTGAATTTGGGAGAATTCTCATCAAGAATTAAGCAAAACTCCTCTATTATGCTTGTGGAAAGGTCTTCATCAAGTTCTTTGTTATCTTTTACATGTGCAATATGTCCAAGATCATGAGTTTGAAATATAGATGCATTCTTCTCATTTTGTTCAACTTGAATGTTACCTTCACGTATATCTATCTTTTTACATCTCAAGACATGATTGTCCCGTTTTACCAACACCTTAGCAAAATGACTTTCATCACTCAGGGATTTATTCTGCATGGTATCTTGCTCAACATATTCTTGATATGAGAGTTGCTAGCTATGTCTACTTCCTTCTCTCGAAAGAGATTGGAAAGATCAGTTTGTTTAGGTTCAGAGTTCCCCACCACTGTATTTGTTGGTGGTTCCTCAAGTACAAGCTTTTCTGGTGGTGAAGGAAGCTTGTTTTGACTCCTTGCAACATAATTGGAAGCATTATTTGGATAAGTCCTTGGGATATCTCTATAAGAGATAAAAGAAGAACCTTGTGATAACTACTTATTAAGGGCTAACACTTCATTAGCCAACCTCTACACCGTGGGATCTGTTCTCTTGGTAGATGATGATTCCATAGAAGAGTTTTCTTTGGACCCATTTGGATTTATCTTTATCTTACCCACAAGGATAAGATCATCTTGAATATTAATCACTAAGGTTTGTGCAACTGCAAGGTCTCTCAGAACTGCTCTTCTCAACAAGAAATTCACCTCAGGTAACTGAGCATTGATGAAGAAGCACTTCAAATTTTTAATAGTAGGTTGAGCCACCGTTGGAATTATGTTAGAAAACTTGTTAAATTTAGCCACAAACTCTTGCATGGGTTCATGTGGCTCTTTTTTAATTTGAGTCAATTGTGCTAACAATGCATGATAATCTTCTGTAGCTTAAACCTCTCTTCAAACTTTGTTGGTGCCTCAAGTACAAGTTTTTCTGGTGCTGAAGGAATCTTGTTTTGACTCTTTGTAGCATAATTGGAAGCATTATTTGGATAAGTCCTCGGGATATCTCTGTAAGAGATAAAAGAAGAACCTTGTGATAGCCACTTCTTAAGGGCTAATACTTCATTAGCCAACCTTTGCACCATGGGATTTGTTCTCTTGGTAGATGATGATTCCATTGAAGAGTTTTCTTTGGACCCATTTGGCTCTATCTTTATCTTACCTGCAAGGATAAGATCATCTTGAATATCAATTGCTAAGGTTTTTGCAACTACAAGGTCTCTCAGAACTGCCCTTCTCAACAAGAAACTCACCTCAGGTAACTGAGCGTTGATGAAGAAGCACTTCAAATTTTCAATAATGGGTTGAGCCACTGTTGGAATTATGTTAGAAATCTTGTTAAATTTAGTCACAAACTCTTGCATGGGTTAATGTGGCTCTTATTTCATTTGAGTCAACTATGCTAAGAATGCTTGAGCATCTTCTGTAGGCTTGAACCTCTCTTCAAACTTTGTTCTAAGTTTTTGCCAATTGGTGATGGTTTGTGGTGCAAAATGATAGAACCAGTCAACAACATAACCTTTGAGTGTTTCAATGTACAACCTTACTGAAACATCTTCATGTTCAACACCAAGAATCCCACATGTAATGTAGAAAGCAATGATGTGTTCATCTGGATGTTGTTTTCCATCTCCATAGAACTTGGGGAAGATCTTCCGCAAGCCATTAGGAAGAGAATGTAGAGGTGGAGTCAGATTCAATGGACCAAAAGCATTCCCCCAGGGACCTTGAGCAACCATTTTACATGTCCTTTGTGAAAACATGTGATTTTTCAATATAATAAATTACAATGAATATGATACTGGTATACTTCAACCAAATCATGAGGCCTTTGGATGTGTATCGTATCCCCAACAAAGTTGCCAAAAATCGTTGGTTGAAAATTTTGCAAACTAGATAGGTTTACAAAATTGTGGTTTTAGCCATAGTGTGTGAGAATTAATCTCTCCTAATTTCTAAGGGAAGGCTCCCAACTTATTGCTCTACCTTTCTAGATAAAGATATAACTTTCAATTTCTAATCTAAACTTGGGTGGTGCATCATCCTATCCTCTTTTTCAGAATAGATGTTATTCTCTCCTCTTTCTTCAAGAAAGAATTTACAATATAGAGCAGCAATAATTCTTACAATTTCAATGTTACAAATTAACTCAAAGTATATGAATGATCAAAATACAAGTAAGTAAAGAAGCAAAGTTTCTATAAAGACCTAAAGTCCTCTGTTGCTTCTCTGTGACGGGAAAGAGTGCTTAAGCTTAAAGTCTTAAAAATCATTGAGCTGTCTTATCAACCTTTCTTCAAATAATTTCTTCAGTAACCCATGGTATTGAATTGAGATATTCAAAGTAAAGCTCAAAGTATTTATCTCAATATCCTATTACAACTTTAAACATTATTTTTTAAAAATGATAAAATGAAGCTCAAAGTCCTCAAATTAAGATTTCTTTTCCGAGATGGCACAACAAAGCACAAAGTCCTAAAAATTCTATCTTATTAAATTTTAGCTAACTTTATCTTGAAAATACCAATATGAAGCTCAAAGTCTTCAAAATGGTATCACATTCACTAACTCCTAATTCTATTAACAAGAGCTGAAATATGACACAAAGTTCACAAAGCAACAATTGTTTCTACTTTGTAAAAATATTTTCTCAACAACACCTTTAATTGAGCAAAATAAGAACTTATAACAAGAATGACATAAGAACACTCTCACCATAAATGACAATTTAATCCAACACAAAGTCTGGATGCCAAAGATTTCTTCTTATTTGATCAAGTTTGTAAAAATAACAATAGGAACACAAAGTTTCACTTTTGCTCTTCACTTTGGTAGAGTTTTGTTGCATAAGATTAAAGATCCTTATTACAATGAAAATCCTCCTATATATAGAGGAGATGTGCAACATGAAAATAGGAAAAATACAATTAATTTGTGACTAAGTCAAAATTAGAGACCTATTTGACATAGGACACATGCAGTCCTACATGTGTACTAGTGCATACATGGAATGACACTTGAGGTGTTGATAGCTTATTACAAAATGACACTTGAAGTGATGACTAAAAATACAAAATTCCATTGCACTAAAGATGCATAAAAATGACTAAGTGTCCAGAGACACATCTTCATTATCATCATCCTTCTTTAGAAAATATTCATATTGTTTTCAAGGTAGCCTATATTTAAGAGTCATTTGGTCCCAGTGTGTGGAATTTGGTATCTGGAGTGGAGTGCAGTACTAATTTGAAGAATTCCCAGAGTTGGACAAAAAAGACCAAAAAAGAAAATAGGGGTTACTTTGGTGCATTTTGGGTTCATAAACCTGATTTCCACCAAAAGGGTGACTTTGGTGCAAATCAGGGTTATAAACTAGATTTACACCAAAAGGGTGACTTTGGTGCAAATTGGGGTTATAAATCCGATTTACAACAAGAAGGGGGACTTTGGTGAAAATTAGGGTTATAACCCCCGATTTACACCAAGAAGAGTGACTTTGGTGCAAATCGGGGTTATAACCTCGATTTACACCAAGAAGGGGGACTTTGGTGCAAATCACCAAAAAAATAAAAACTAACTCCTAAAAAGAGAATTTGTCAGTTTTTTAGATAGACAAATTGAGACTCAAATCAAGATGATTTATTGAGAGCTTGACTACACATGAGGGGGTTTGACAAGCGCCTCAACATGCGTGCATAGAGGGTGAGGGCTATGAAATGGACAAATTTTGGAGGGGTTATCCCACAATTTTGAGCGAGCCAAAATTGAGGATAACAATGCTAAGAAGAAATATTTAGCCTTTGACCTTGAATTTTATGCCTTGGTTCAATCTTTAAAGAAGTGGAGGCATTACTTACTTCCTAAGGATTGTATTATGTATACTGCTAAGCATGCATTAGAATTCATTAACAACTAGCATAAATTAAATCAGAGACATGCAAAATGAGTAGAAATATCTTCAAATTTTTAGTTTTTTGTTAAAGCATAAAAGTGGGCACACAAATGAGGTTGTTGATGCATTAAGTAGAAGGAATTTGTTGTTGCATGAAATTTAGGCTAATAGTGTTGGATTTGATAGTTTGAAGGATTTGTATGTGGATGATCCAGACTTCCAAGAAGCATATGAAGCTTGCATCATTCCTATCAATAGGGATAGAGGTCCATGGATTGATTTTGTATTGTAGGAAGGTTTTTTATTCAAAGGCAATCAATTATGTATACCTAGAGGGTTAATGAGGTGTTGAAAACAGAGTACCACTGAGAGGGGGGGTGAATCAATGGTTCCTAATTTTTTGACTTTCAAAGTAACTTCAGAATACTAGTTAACCACTTAAGCACTAAACAATCAAACTGATAAAGAAAGAAGGAAAGCCAAAGAGATCATTCACACAAATGTAACTCACAACACTAGATGTACGAGGAAAACCCAATGTGGGAAAAACCTCGGTGAGAAAAGCTGTTGGAGACTATTGCTCCAATCCAGCCTCACCGGTAAAACACTGAATTACAAAAATTTAGGGCACCAAACCAAGGATCACGAACCCCTTCTTTTTTAGGGCACCAACCCGAGGAGCACCAACCCCTGCACCAAGCTCCAACTTGGTGATATATATTGAAATACAATTTAGATACAGTTAAGGTTTCTTGTTGCAAATGAATTCTGCAACTCTTGATTAAATATCCTACTGCCGGTTGACAGTCTTTTCTCCTCCATTGAATCTCACACTACCGGTTGTGAGATTACTCTCTCTGATTCTTGGCCTCTCTCTCTCTCTCTCTCTCTCTCTCTCTCTTACAATCTCACAACACACTATGCCACACTTGGATGCTGTCTGCTCTACCACACCTTGCCGGTTTTGCTTAATTGTGAAACTACAGTTATACCGGTACTCAATCACTGCCGGTTAAACCCTCTCGCTGGTTTGCTTGCTCACTTACTCTGCAACTTTCTTAGAATAAGTTCTAAGGGTAACAATTCTTCTTTGCACTTAATCTCTCTTTTCTCTTCTTCTTCTTTACAACATCATCTTGCTCTATCTTGAGCTCATCTCTTTATCCCATGGTTTCCCACCAAAAAGCAATTCAAATTTGGAGTGGTTAGGGATTCCTTTTCCCGACACAATCTGCATGAGATCCGATCTAGTCTGTCTTGAGTTGATCACTTTAAATCTAGGGATGCATCTGTACATATTTCCCATTACCCAATAAATACTTGCTAAAGATAGCAATCACGTACAAGATTTCCTACTTTGAAATCTGTCGACTCATAGAGCACTCAGCTGTTTCCTTTTCGAGGTCTTCTTGTAATCAGATTTTCATTGCATTGATCCAGGCGCCAACTACTCCCTGATATTCCTTTGTCATTCTTTCATTCTCAAGCCGCATCAGTCAGTTACAATCCCGTGATTTGTGGCTGTTTCATTTATGTCAACTAGTTGTTTCACCAACCATGTCGATGGTGACTTTACCGACCTCTGCATATTTTCCACCTCGGCTCCACATGGCATCACCATGGTCAATCACTCAGCTCACCGACACACAGTCGGTTCATACTTGAACATTCAACAAACTCATACCGATACACGCCTGTACTGGTGAGACCTTCTTCTGCTAACCAGTAGTGCACACTATACCGATAACACATCTTCACCTCTAATGGTTTGTGATAACTTTAACATTTTGTCTCTTCATCATAAACAGGCAGCCAACCTCCAGATCGGTTTATTTCTCTACCGGTTTTTGCTCAACATGTTAACACACACACAACCTTCATCCCGGTTTATGCCTTATCGATAAGCCTTCATTTTGTCTGCTCACTCTCATGTGAATTGCCATCATGCCGGTCACTCCTTTCTTATCGGTGACCTTGCCAAATTGGTTGACATCAATGACAACTTAATGCCAAAAATCCAACAATCCCCCCTTTGGCATTGATGTCAACTTGTTGCAAGACACTATATACCGGTACATTTCTCCCCCTTTGACTGCTATCAACCCCCCCGAGCCGCATGAATCCTTCCTAGATAGATGACAAAACTCCCAACTTGTGTCGGAGATACTCAAAAGTATTTACCAGTAATGGTTTGGTGAAAATGTTTGCTACTTGTTCTCCTGTAGGGACATAATCCATCCTCACCTCCTATCCTTCAACCTTCTCTCTGAGAAAATGATACTTGATGGCAATGTGCTTTGTTTTGGAATGCATCACCGAATTCTTTGCTATGTTGATTGCACTCGAATTGTCACACCGGATGAGAATAGGATTAGTGATGTCCATCTGGATGTCTTTGAGGGTCTTCTTCATCCAAAGAACCTAAGAGCAACTTGTAACAACAATAATGTATTCAACTTCAGCAGTAGATAGAGAGACTGAGTCCTGCTTCTTGCTATGCCATGAGACCAACTGGTCACCTAGAAAGAATGCACCACCACTTGTGCTCTTTCAATCATCAATGCAACCTACCCAATCAACATCAGTGTAGGCTACCAAGATAAAATCTCCTTATTTAGGATACCACAATCTATAGCTGAGTGTCCCTTGTAGGTACCTAAAGATTCTGCTTACAACATTCATATGTGACTGCTTAGGTGCAGCTTGGCATCTGGCCACCATGCATAATGCCTGAATTATATCCGGTCTTGAAGCAATTAGATGCAATAGACTGCCTATCATAGATCTATACAAGGTCTGATCCACCATCGGTGATTCATCATTCTTGCTCAATTTATTGCTGGTCACTATGGGGTTACGTACCAGTTTACAATCTTCTAGTTGGAATTTCTTCAACATCTCCTTTGCATACCTAATTTGTGAGATAAAGATTCCTTTATTTTGCTATAATATCTGCAATCCAAGGAAGTATGTCAATTCACCAAGCATTGACATCTCAAATTCTGAGTGCATCTGATCAACAAATTCTTTGTAGAGGGTGTCTTTGTTGCCTCCAAAGATAATGTCATCTACATACACAACCACAATGATCATGTGGTTCCCATCTTTCCTTATGTAGTTGATTTATATCCATACAAAGGCACTAGAGAGGAAGAAATAACTGATTTTGAGTTGAAAACCCCCGAGGATGAGAAAGTGTGCCCCAATAATCTTTGCTTGAAAGTGTATGCTTTCTGGACATGCAACCATTGAGAAAAACTTATGGTAAGGAGTATTTTAGGTACTTGGTGAAATAACAGAATCATCCTTTGCAAGATGCCTCTTGGTTAACTACACCTAAGATTTCCAAATACATTTATTCTATTGACGATCTCATAAATCGGAGTTCATGATATTTTTGTCTTTAGGGGAGCTTGATGTAGGGACATTGCATCCCATCATTTTTGGTTTTGTTTTCTTTGTTTTGTTTTTGGGTTTGTTGTCAAATTTTGGTTTGTAGTTGCTAGATTCCTTGCTCCCTTATATTTTTGAGATGTGGACATTGAGAATGGCCTTTACCTTATCTTTATTGGGTAAATATATTCTTGTATCTTGTCTCTCCAATCTTTTGGTCAACAAGTTTAGTTATGGAAGTTAGAGCATGGGAAAAATAGTTCTTGCCGCCTTTACACCCAAGTTGACGGTTGAAAGAGAGGCAAAAAAATCATTTAAACAAGACAAGGAAATATACTGGCATAGAGGATTATGGGAAAGTGGATGCAGATCTATACTAGTGCTTGTAAAGATTGATTTGAAGGAAAAGTTGGTTGAGAAAAGAATAACCCAATACTAGTAAAGATCGGTGAAATGTTGTAAACTTACATTTGCAGAAACAAATAAAGTACTCCTCATTCTATCTTCTGATTTGTGATGGTTATTTGTGCGTTTTGAGTGGAAGAAAGGTTGGAAATATTGGTTGTATGCCTTGTTGGCTACCCATCATATTTACAAATTTTTGCCTTTTGGTGTCTTTCCACCTTGGTTGAGGAAGTTGACCTTACATCTGTAGGTTCCTGTTGTAATTGAATCAAATGTTGGAGATAATTACTTTTACTTTGTTTTGAAAATTTCCTATCATTGTGAGTGTTCATGTCATTCCTTCTATGTTCCTATTGCTTGTAGTATATAAGATTGACATTAACTTATACATTTTGATTAGACAATCAGTCATCAACATTAAAATCAACATGTAAATGTGAAAACATGGATGTATGATTGCAAATTTATTGCTTTAACACAAAAGATAGTGGAATATAACTGCAAAAGAGCTCTGCAACCAAAAGATATTGATGGGCAATTATGAAGCAACCATTATAAATGTGGGCTAAAAAGGAGCCATCATAATGCAAGATTGTGAAGTGGCCATGATAACAAAAATCATGATGAAATGTTGTAAAGAAGCCATCATAATCAAAATTAAAAAATGTAGGGATTGAAGGCAACCATCATAACCATGGAATAATGTTATTTTTATTATATAATCTCCTTTCAATTGGTTGCATGTGAATGTCGCAAGGAATTAGACGAGAGGAGATCAAATAATATGTTAAAAAAAATCATTCAAGCACATGAATCATATAACAATGTCTTAGATATCATCATGTGACAAGCATAAGATAATATATTAAGAGTTAACAATGAAATCATATTTAAGAGGAGAGTAAAATATGATTCCAATAAGGACAATGAAAAAGTGATAATAGCCAAAGTGAAAGATAGAATCATGTAAGCATAGATAATGTAAGGCGTAATCAAGTAAGCATAATCAGATACCATATAAGCATGTATCAATGCAATATAATATGTGTGAATGTAAGAATAAGAATGTATCATATAATATGTGAATATGTCACACAATAAAAGAATATAAGTGTATAAGTGTAATGACCTTAGAAAGACAAGACAAACATCATGAAGAGGATGCCCCAAGTGAAGCGATAGCATAATTCATGGAAAAAAGAAACACATAAAAGACATATAAATCAAGATACAACACACAAGACATAATATAGTAGGTGAAACAAGACAACATAAGATATGCTACAAAAGTACAACAAACATGGCTCAATAAAAAAGCCAAATTCAAGGTATAAAGCAAAAAATCTATATTTTTGGTCAACATGATGAGAGTGGTTGTCAATTACTCCATAATTTTTTATTTTCTCAATTCTATAAGGAAAACACAAAAAGAATCACGTAGAAGAAAAAAAGAAATGACATAGACCATACAATGTATGTTCATAGGCACATATGCCAATTTCCAGTGTTAAATGAATTTTTACATAATCCACACTCTAAGAACCTAACAAAAAACAAACATAAAGAATCTCTCCTAAGAATATAATCCTCATCTCAATTGCGATTATTAATTTTCTCATACTATGTAATTCCCTCTCTAAAGGACCAAGGCAAAATCTAACAAAACAACTTTTTTTTTGGAAATGACAATAACAACAAAGATATGACATTAGGTTTCACTTGCACTAAAATGTGCATAGAAGCATTTTGTGGAACACAAAAAAATAAAGGTAAAAATGACACAAACAATCTCAACATTGCATTTAAGCAAGGTGACACTAGTTGAAAAATTAACAATCACATGTGGGAAAAATCCATAATGATGAACCTATAAGAGAAGGAACAACACCTAAAACATGATTCAAGTATAAAATCAAAACCATTTTCTCTTGAAACACCACATAATAATAGGACAAGAGAATCATCAACCTCCAACTCACATCTAGGAACATTTAACAACTCTAACTACACACTAAAAAATCAACAAAATTGAAGGGGTGCCTATGAGTTAACGAGTTGCTCTACTAGATGACGATAAAGTCAATTTTTGAGACAATGAGTAGGATGATGGTAAATTCACCTCCAATACACTAAAAAATACCTTAGATGAATATCAAAACCAAGGGCCAACCTACACAGAGTTTTTATAACGAAGAGAGACAAGCTTTCCACCAAACAAAAGGATGACAGGTTAGTTGCAAGTAATGACATGATTTCTAAGACAAGGATATGTCATAGTTCTTGATTGATGATACTCATCCATGAAATAAAAACATGAAAAATACTCTTGGGGTCAAAGGGGACAACTTTTGTATTCAAGGTTTCCACAAGAAATGACCCAAAGATACCCTTTGATGATGAAACAATAAAACTAGGCATTATTATTGATACTAGCACCTAGATGGGATACTAGAACCCGAACATGACACTAGAACTCAACCATTGTAATAGCATTATAGCACTTGAGTCCTTTATTAGCACTCCAGTCCTAGTAAGGGGCTGTAGTCCTTACAAAGCATTGGTGTTTGTACCAGTGAGATAACCTAAGTAGGGCTAGGTCCTCTAGACTTGCCAAACACCTTGAAATAACCCAAGATGACAATTGACAAAAACTAAACTTAGAATGATGAAAACAACACAAGGTCAACTAAATAATTCTCTCTGAGGCACACGACACAATCAACATGTGAAGGAGAAGGTAGGGAGGTGTATTAGGACATTCTCGATGCTTTTATGTGCTATACTAAGTGGTAATACTCAATGAAAGAAAGGTACAATGCTTTACCAATTTTCCAAGACATTATAAGAGGCTCCAAACCAACCAAAAGTAACTCAAATCCCTAGGGATGAACACCTAGAGACTGAAAAAAACCACACACCAGGATTAATTTTTTTTGTCTTAAATCATTTTGTCACATTACAATCATTTTAAAACCAAAAGAAACATTCCTATATTCTTTTTATATCCAAATTGAAAAGTGATTAAGTTTGTTTTACCATTCAACACTTATTTAGAAAAGCATATCCATGATAAACTAGTGCTCAACAATAAATATTATAATTACATATAAATGATAAAATAATGAAACATAAATGAACTAGTAGCAAGGTAGTACCATCATCAATCTTCATCCATAATCCTCCATCCCCAATGGTTGTTTCGATGCCACCCAACCTTGTGGAATCAAAAGATCTACTCCCATAGTTACAGGATATGGTCACATCAACCACAAGCACACTCATACCAAACACATATGGATATGACTTACGCACATGCCATACATGGAGTATACACACTCATACACATCATGAAAAATAAATACTAATAATATCAAGGGGCAAGTACACTTTCTCATTGGGAATGAGCATCCATGGCACAAAAACAAATACTCTCATTGGATGTGATCACCAATGGAGGAAACCAATCACCATCATTGGGCATGACTACTAATGGTATAAAACCAAACACTCACAACAAGCATGATCACCGATGGAGGAAACCAAACATCATTATTGTGCAAGATCCCCAATGACACAAATATTAAACACTACCTGATGCTGAGAGGGGGGGTGAATCAACATATGCTAAAGTTGATTAGATTAAAACATTTATTCCACATCAACCATTCATCACATGTGCATGAATGTAAATAATCAAAACAACAAATCCATCCACACAAGAACACCAATATTTTTACGTGGAAAATGCAAATTGGGAAAAACCACGGTGAGAATCTAAATCACAATATATGTATTGTGTTTACAATAATTTAGGCCATAAGACAATGAGATCATTGCTTTAGACTTGCAAACTAAAGTGCACAACCTTCGAACAAGATACAAAAGTGAGATTTGCACAATTGAAGATAACTTCTTCAGGGAAATATACAATACATCTGTCCCGATACAATGTAAATAAGAGATTAAACCACAAAAGGGAATAACATCTACCAACATGTAGATAATAGTTCACAACTTAACACTCATCTGATTCAACTTTCATCTCTTCTCTCTAACACATCTAGACTTCTGTATCATATCAAACTTGCATCATATTTGCATCCTAATTCATATTATTTCTTACACATACACTTCATCGCATGCTATCATATTCACACTCTTCTTTTTGTCACTTAATAGCTCAATTGATCTATCTTTATATATCCACTATATCATCATTAATCTCTATTGGGCCAAATCAAAGATGTAGCATGTATATGCACCATCGACCAAAAATATTGCATGTGGGAGGCAAAGAAGATGTGTGAATATTCACACCAAGTTGACACACCTTCCAAATATCCTCATAAAAGGTTCTACCCATAACCACATAGACCAAAACACATAAGTCGGTTCATACCAATTTGCTTCACCAAAACACTTAATCTGGACCCAAAAAATAAGATATGTGTTTCACTATGAAAGAAGCATGGAACTATAGGAGTAAGATCCAATGATTCACAACAACCTTCTAGAGTACTAGCAAGACAAGGAATGCAACACCTTCCTCCACAAATTCCTAAAACTACACCAACATTGATTCACTGACATAGATAACTCTCTTAGAGAAACATCTGTCCAACTGAGAAACTGAATTATAAAAAAACTGGTCTTCCATAACCATTCTATTCTAATCCACACGGCCATCTGATACATATCCAGTAGATCCATATACTTTGAAACAAAGACTATTCACCAAAATAGTCACCAAAGATAGTAATACACTTTTCGAACCAAGTAGAAAATATCAATCCTCTATAAACACAACATATCATCAACATTAGCCATTCATAACACTTACAATTAATTTACACAACATATCCACATATTTTTAAAAGCAACTCATCATACTGTACATAATTTGTATGTAACTCTGCATTATATTACTTATAGGTAAATATCCAGACCAACATCCAATTCCAATCAAAAGACACAACCAGAATATTGTCAAGCCATATGCTTCTGCATCACACCACTTTTGGACTAATAGCACCAACAACAATACCAAACCAACAATCAGACCAATAGCCAAACTACCAATAAGTCAACCAGACCAATAGTAGGTTTGACATGATTGAAAAAAAAGATTTATATGTGCAACAACAAAACATCAACAACAACTCAAGGATATAGGGCTAGATCTTAGAGAGGGTGTAGTGAGTGTCATCACAAAGCTCATGAGAATGGCATCATGTGGGCAAGTAATCCTCTCATACAGATGAGGATACTTGATCTTACAAGTCCCATGCTCCACGAGTGGGCATGTCTTCCACAAACATCCTTAGTCTATATGAGCACTTAAGGCATGTGAGCAGGCATCCGTTATGTTAGTTAATTTATTACCCATGTTTCATTAGTTTTCACTTATTAGTATGAATCTACAATCGTGATTGCCTCTATTATACCACTTCGGGTCAGGGACATTTTGGAAGCCATTCCCATACTACTCTCTAGCACCTAATCTTAGGTTCATCACATTCATCATAAATTTAAATTTAGCACACAAAACAATACATAAAATCATGTCATAAATTTTTTTTCTCGAAAACTTAAAAACACAATCTCAATTCGATCCTTACAAAAATCCATGGGGGAGATCACTTTTCCTCCATTCCAAAACATTCAAAATAACTTTCAAGCTTCAAAATTTTCCAAATTATTTTACATGCGAAAACCAAAAATTTTGTGAAGACTTCGTTAATGAGAGCTCAAATTTTCCATTTTTCAAAAACTAAAAAAATTCAAAAAATGAAAGACACCCTTTTGATTCAAATATACACAACATCTAATTTAAAAGACAAAATTTGAATTTCAATATTTCTAATTTTTTTTGGCATGGTAAGAGCACAAAAATAACTTTTTCTAATTTTTTCAAAAATAAATTTTAATCTACTACTTTGATCAAATTGAAATCCTAATAGGGAAGCCCTATGCTCCCTTAAGGGTGAGCATGTAATCCAAAACAAGAAAGAGATAAATAAATAAAGAAAAGAAGAAAAATATCTTGTATTTGAATGCACAAAAAATACATGAAAACTTCCAATTTACCAATGTAGAGCAGGCAAGATCCCACACATCAACCATGATCCAATTCCTATCCCATTCATTTCAAATCCCATCCATTTCCATTCACATTTACTCCCCCATTTCTATTTCGCTTTTGAACCCTCTTTCCATTTCTATTTTCTATTTGCATTTATTAGTTCCTGCTGGAACTATAGGCAAGGCTGCGCTTTTAAAAACAACTAAGTAGTGAATAAACTTTTTAATAGCAAGCAATCAAAATCAATTGAAAAAATATTTTCCAATGTTCATAAATATTTGATAAGGAAAAGTAAACATTTTTTATAAGACTAAATTGTCTGACACGTGGTATTGATAGTTTATAAATTTAAAGTTAAAGTTTTTTAAAATTTTCAAACTAAATTGATTAATCTCTTCTCATGTAAAACTAAAATATAGATATTTATTTATTAATATTTATTAATCAATTCAATTTGAAACATTAAAAAAAAAAATGTTTTAAATTTATAAACTATGAATGCCACACACACACACACACACACACACACACACACACACACACACACACACACACACACACAGATATATATATATAAACAATTAAATCTTGAAAAAACAAAACATTAAAAATCAGTAAAAGAATTATTATTATTATTTGTAATTAAATTTAAATGAAATACATAAGAATTAATAAATAAGTTCTTTTTGTTTAAATAAGTAAAATTAATTTTATTAAAGTATGATTATTTAGAATTGAATAATTAATCTCAAATAAAATAAAACATAAAAAACAACAATAATAATTTTTTTTTCAATAATTCAATTTAAATTTATTTTAACTATTCAATAAACATTAAACAATTATTATAATAAAAATAAATAAATTATTAAAATCATGAAAATATTTTACTTTCACCTCCATTTGCTTCCAATTATATTTATTAACTATGTTTCATAAAAGTCATCAATTTAAGTATGATTATATAAATTCCATTAAGCCTAAAAAACAAAACATAAAAATCAAAATCAGTAATAATAATATCTTTTTCAAAAATTAAATTTAAATTTATTTTAATTATTGAATAAATTTTACATAATTATTATAATGAAAAATAAATAAATTACTAAAATCATAAAAGATAATTTACTTTCACCTCATATTTATTAAACTATATTTCATAAAAGCCATCAATTGTAAATGTCCATTCAATTGTTTTGTTTAAAACAAACAAAATCATGTAAATAAAATCTTATCAAAGGAAATACACAAGAAATAATAATATTTTTTTTTCGTTTTCAATAAGTAAATATAATTTTATTATATGATTATTTAAAACTAAACTATTAAACCTAGAAAACAAAAAATAAAAATCAATAATAATAATTTTGTTTAGTAGTCAAATTTAAATTTATTTTAACTATTGAATAAAATTTAAATAATTATTATTATTAAATTTTTTAAATAATAATAATAATTAAATAGTAATAAATATTAAATTATTATTATTATAAAAATAAATAATTACTTAAACCATAAAAATATTTTACTTTTACCTCCACTTTTTCCAATTATATTTATTAACTCGCGTTTAATAAAATTCATCAACCTGGGTGCAAGTATTGAAGGGAAGGCTTTGCAACTCATTCATGCTAGGGTTTCCGTGCGTGTGCGAGTCTCTCGCCGACCCGAGGGCCGAACATGCCTCATAAACCGAAGGCCTGTACGGTCCCTCTTTTCCATGCCCTTAGTTGTTGTTGGTTTCTTTTTCATCTGTATTCTGTAGATGACACATAATTCTCTGGGTGGTGAAGTTTCTCTATCATCAAACAAATCCTTCAAAGATGCCTTGATCAATCGTCCCAGTGTGCATTCGAACACGATGTTTCTCCTTCAACCAGCTACTCCCCTCGACTCCAACAGAGATGGAAAAGGTAAGGGGCCTGTACCTGCTAGACTCACAATTATACCTAATTCTCTTATGGCCCAGGCTATTAATTTATAAAAGAATAGACTTAAGACTTTTGCTATTTTCTTTGCGGCTTTGGATTTGAATGCTTTTCCCTCACGCAATTTTATTAATAATTGGTTCCAAAATATATGGGGGAAGAAACTAGAGTTTTCTGTATCCTTCTGCATAATGATTCAAAGAGGACTTTTCATTATTTTCTTTAACTCTCCTAAAAATTAGTATGAAGTTGTTAGAAAACAATTTTGGAGTGTGGGGAAGTGTTGCTTTAGGGCTTTAAAATGGTCACCCGAGACAAAAAAAGAAGATGTCATGGCGGTGTTGTACCCTAGATGGGTTCTGGTTAAAAATGTTCATCCTTTCTTCTGGAACTTTCTTCCTAAATCCGTGGCTAGTCTGGGTGATGTGCTGAGAGTTGATAATTCTGCTACTCTCCTGCCTCATCTAGATGCTAGGATGCTTATTTCCATTCACCCCGGTATTGCCCTGCCTGGTGAACTGGTTGTTGACCTCGAAAAGGAGTCTTTTTCCTTCCTTGTTAAATTTTTAGGGGGTTTCAATGCTTATTTTGTTTGTAAGATGGATGGACACCTTCGTAAAGCATGCCTGCTCCTTGTGAAACCCAAACCCCCTTTCGGTCTCAGTGCGGATTCACCTCCTTCAGTTTTTGATGGTTCTGCTACCTTGGCCCCTACCTCCTCCCCTTCGTCCTCCTTGCTCACCTCCATTGCAACCTCTAGTTGTGCTTCGCCTGCTGATTCTGCTTCTCCCTCTGTCTTCCCCTCTCCACTTTCCACACTCCCCGCCCCCTCCAATTTCGTTAGGTTGTTCGGTTGACTCGGTGTCCCCTCCCCTCCCCTTCCTCTAAATGCTCGACAATTGGTTTTATAAAAGATAAGGAGCCTAGAAACTACTAGAAATAGAATTGAGATGCTTTTCATAGAAGACAACAAGCACACAACTGCTAATGCTATTAACAACAACAACACTCCTATTGTGGCTAGGGGTGAGGCTACGGGTGCCCAAGCCCGCACTCTTAGTAGTGCTAGTGAGGTTCCTGAAGTGAGGGACAATATGGACAAGCAAGATATGTTTGAGGTCTCCTTGAAGGCTAATTCTCAGGACCCAGATGAAGCTAGTTTTGAGATCACAAGGGCTTATAATCCCGAGGTCCCACTTATTGATATCTTGATTTTTGCCAAGCCCTCAAGAACTCCTCCCTTTAGGTTCCCTGGTAACCCTAATAGGAGTGAGGACTCAAACCTTGTGGGTGACCCCTCATACACCAATATGAATTCTATTGTTGACAATGCTATAGAAATAGAAGCCTCTTTTATATATAGGGGATTCAATAAGGAAGGCTTAGATTGGAAGCAATGGGCTATAATGCCTTATGCCCCCTTTTTTGTTCAAAGGATGATGGAAAAATTTATGTCTTATATTGGACTTTAGAGTTGTCTAGAGAAGACTCACAGGCCCCACAAGAGACCCAAGAAGAAGATCTCTTCCCCTTTAGGGGCTGATCAATTTTCTGGCCTTAAAAAACATAGAGGTAGACCATTGGGGTCAACCAATGAAAAGAATAGTTTTCCCCCCCCAAGAAGCATATCCCAAAATGGTATAAGTCCTTCAGGACCCCAATGGACACTGCCCCCTAAGTTAGCCTCTATGACCTTGCATCTCATCTCTTGGAATGTCAGGTGATTGGAGTCCCTAGACAGAAAATATGTCATTAAAAGATTTCTCAGACTAAGGAAAGAGGTAGATTTTGTGATGCTACAGGAGCTGAAAGCAGTCAACTTTTCCCTAGCATCAATTTGAAATGTATTTGGAAGGAGGTCACTCAATTTAGCACTAAGCACAACAAAGGGAAGGGGGGTACTGCCATTCTGGTGTCTAGCAAGTGGGCTAAGTTTGTAGATTCGTGGGATATTTCTCCTTGTAATATAGCTATTTGGCTCAAGATCAATTTCAATGGTACTTTTTTTGGTATCATCTCACTATATGCCTCCAATGACCATGAAGAACACATTTCATTATGGAAGTGGTTGGATGAATTGGAGGATATCCCCTTGATTGTTGGGGGAGATTTTAACATGATTGAAAATGCTCGACAAAAGTGGAGGATCTAAATTTGAATGGAAGCTAAATGAGAGATTTTATTGGAATATGATGATTAACGAGAAGAGATTAGTGGATCATATATCTGATAGGAAGCATGATTATGGGGGCATTTGGTATACTTGGTGTCACTATCAACAGGGGTCTAAAATGATCTATAGCAGATTGGACAGGTTCTACTTTAATAGGGTGCCTTCAATGAGATCTTTGGGCTTGATAATGTGAGTGTCAAGACCATCCCCTACACCCTGTTAGACCATCATCCCATTGCCATCTCTATACACCCCCTTATGTCCCCCATCACAAACCGTTGCCCCTCAGATTGCTTTGCCCTCAATGTTGGCTTGGTTAAAGATGAATGTGTCACTCATGCAACCTTCCTCATTAGAGAATACAATGCTTTGTTCCCAACCGTTGAGAACGCAATTGATAGATGAAATCAAAATGTTGATAGTTGGAAAGCCCTGTTCCAGAATGTAGGAAAGAAAAAAAGAAATGGATGGCAGGAAGATTGAGCTTGATCTGCACAACCAACTCTTAGAAGAAGAAGACTTTATTCAAAAACACCCTGATGACACTGAGGCAACTTTTCACATCAGGGTTACTAGAGACTCCCTGAGAGTTTTTGAGAATAAGAAGATTCAGGGGGCCAAAATGAGAGCTAGATTTAATTGGGTGTAGTATGGAGACAAGGGGTCTAAGTTCTTCTTTAATTTTCTCAAGAAAAAAGTGGCTAAGGAGTTGATGGGTTTAATCAAGGAAGGGGATAAATTGATCACTAAGCGGAAAGATATCCTATCAGCCTTCACACACTACTATAAAACCCTATTTACTTCAGAGGATCTGGGACTGAATATGTATGCTCATAATGTCTGTGCTCTTATACCCAAGAGGATTTAGGAGGAATATGCAAGGATGCTTGATAAGGACATCACATTAGGGGAGATAGCTCTGGCCATCAAATCCCTTAAGAAAGATAAAGTCCCCGAGCCTGATCGACTGTCAGTAGAATTCTATCAAGTGAATTGTGATTGGATTTGTGAAGACTTGCTGCAACTATATCAGGAAACCATAGACTAGGGATCTCTAGGCTATAAGATTAATAGTGGCACTATCAAACTCATTCCCAAAGAAGGAGATAAAACTCTTATTAAGAATTGGAGACCCATAACTCTTGTAAATGTGTCCTACAAAATATTGGCCAAAATTCTCGTAGACAGGTTGGTAAAGGTCCTTCCCAATATTATCAAATGCACCCAAACTGGATTCATTAGAGGGAGATGCATTCTGGAAAACTTAATTACCTGGTGGGAATCCCTCTATTGGGCAAAAGAATCCAATCCATGTCGACTTGAATTTCATCATCAGAATACTACCTGCAACATGTTAGTTTCACAAAATACAAAGGAAATGCTACAGGAAATCCAAACTCAACCAATGAAACTACATGAAATTGATATAAAATGAAAACACTATTTCTACCTTCATGATTTAAGTCTCATTGTGTTCTAACTCCACTGTTCCTAGTTGCAGATGAAGTGCTCTTAGACAAGCATTGATAGCTTCCAAGATGGCATATGAAGAATGGACTGATAACTGATAGTTAACTGATACTATGATATGCAATGAAAATGATTTAAAACTAAATGATTATGCTAAATTGCTAATTGCTTCAAGATTTAAAACTCACGGATGCATAAGTTTTCTCAAATTGTTAACTTGAAAACTCACTTGAAGACTAACTCTTTCTCAACTCAAACTCCCACATTTATAGACTTTGAGAGGATAAGATGATGTGGCCTAGATCAACAGTCATGATCAGATCTGCAGATTTGGATGGCTGTGAGCAAATGTGAAGGTTGAGAAAAGGGGGAAGGAGAAGACAAGTGTCACTCATCTCTCCTTGACTGGGTTGCTGACTAAGGCAATCTAGGGATGGTTGGAGAAGATTTAGGTATGAGAGGACAAGTGGACTCAAGGCCTTCCTAAGATGTAGGGATGTTGGAGAGAATATAGAAGAAGGTTAGGAAATATGTGTACGTATACATTATTTCATTTTTTTGGAAGTTGAAGATAAGTGGCTAATAAATGTTTTATTTATTTTAATTTTGTTGAATTAATTTAGCCACATGATGGATGAGTTGGCAAAGGAAAGATGAAGTGGAGATGGAAGATGAGTTGGAAAATGAAATTAAATAATTAAGAAATCATTTAATATTTAAGACTATAGGATAGAAGAATAACCATTAAATATTAGATATTTAATTGATTGAAGGAATAATTAAATATTAGATATTTAATTAATTAGAGGAATAATTAAATATTAGATATTTAATTAATTGATTAGAGGAAAAGGATAAATGAATTAATTAATATGATATTTCAATTAAATTAATTAACAGGACATAAGATGAATTAAATAAATTAATCTTTTCAAATTAACTATTTAATAGAAGAATAATTATTAAATAAATATAAAATATTTATTTATTTGCTCATAGCCATTTTTATGTGTATACATTTTGTCCCTCTTTGAAATGATGTCGAGATAAACATTGTTTCAAAGATTAAATCAAGTCTTAAGTGTGCCTGATGGAGATAAAAATCCTGATTGTGTGCCCCCTCGGGAGATTGATTGTGAAATTATTGAAAAATTTGGATAAGCGATTGATCTCATGATAATTAGAAAGGTCCTTCAATTAAATTCATTGATGAAAAATAAATAAAATTTCCCCATTTAAAAGCATTAATTACCCTTCCAAATGGTAAATATAAAATTAACCAAAGTTAATTTTAATCTCATTTGCATCCTTGTCAGCTTGTGAAGAGAATTGTCATTGGTGAAGTGGCAAAATGGTAATTCCATTCGAGAACCATCGATTTGAGCGTGTTCGACAATATCATCGACCTCCTGACTATGGTTATCCGGTATGTACCTTATCCTGAGCTTTTTTGCAACTTGTCGTATGATTTTCCTTGTTTTTTGGCATGTGTGAGGCTATTTTGAATTTTTTTGATTTTCGGTTTTACGTTTTAACACTTTCATCTTGTATGTTAACACATATGCATTGGATGTTAACGCTTTTGATATTTTTGGTGCATTTGTGTGTTTTGTTCATGCTTTTGTGATGTATGTTAGCGCTATTGTTATGTCAGCGCTTATGCTTTGAGTGTTTGCACATATGTTAAAAAGGGTAGCGCATATGACTGTTTCACGCTTTTGTTCCAAGGGTTAGCGCTTTTGTGAAAAAGGTTCACGCATATGTGTGTTTTAGCGTCTGTGTTCAATAGAATATCACTTTTGTTAAAAAGATTAGCACTTTTGTTTCAGATGAATTTGTTTGATGTTCATGTTAAAATTCATTTTGATGATGTGATTGATGTATTGTGATGCACAATTGTGATTGATAGGTATTCAATTGATGTCTTGATTGATACAAATTTTATAATGCTGATTGATAGGATAAATGATTGATTGATTGATTTGATTTGATTGGTAAATTGATAGATTAGCTCTAAGAAACCGATTTAGTTTCTGATGAAGAACATAACAGAGTTTGATTGAACTCATTGATTGATAGAAAACCATGATTGATAGGTTTAGATTGATTTGATAGCCTGATTTGCTTCATTTGAAAAGATGTACCAATTGTTGATGTGATAGATTAGTGATCTCTTTGATTTGATAGATAGATGAGTGATGATTGATAAAGATCAAATTTTCTTTTTAAACAGGAGAAACTTGATGTTCTCCGGTGTCGGGAGAAATTCCTGGCTATGCAGTACTTAGTGCTAGAGCTTACACAGACTGAGATTAGACACATAGATGCCCGCGGATTATGCCATTTGTTATATATGCATGATATTACCCATAATAGGGGATTGTTGACTACCTTAGCAGAGAGATTAGTGTGACACTTGAGGATGTCTACAGGATTCTCCACATCCCCGTGACTGGTGAGTTAGTCCAGTATGATTTTCAAGATCATGGAGGGACAAAGGCTTGTAGAGCCGTATTTAATGATGAAAGAATTTCCAGAGGAGAGATCTGATGGGAGGATATGATTATGTATTACGAGACTCTCCCAGTGATTCTTGCAGGTTTGATTGACGAATTTATCTGTCCAGACAAGAGATCTTGAGGTTTCGTTGTTGGTTGGGGTGAGATTATTCAGAGTATGATGTAGCATCAGACTCAATATGCATGGGGTGTTTGTATGCTCACTCATTTGTATCATGATCTTCTCCAGGTTGTTTTCAATGAGAGTGCTAGTTTGTCTACATGATGCACACTTTTATAGATCTGGTGCTGGGAGCACATTGATATTACTCGGCCTATCCATCATAGAGTTCATGGTGAGAGGCAGCCGTATGTCTATTTATATGTCAGTATCCTTACTCAGCATAAGCTGGGTAAGACAAAATATTTGTTGGGATCCAAGAACACTGGGGGGGGGGGTGAATCAGTGTTATGTCGGAATGAGAAATTTTTAACTTTCCAGACCATGCATATATATACGGGTAAACAAATAAACATATAACAAGAAGCAAATAAACCATCCACATAAATGAACACCATAACACACATAATTTATACGTGAAAAACCTCAATGAGGATAAACCACAGTGGGATTTGTGACCCACAATATCAGTTCAATGGCCATATGAAAAGATATTACATATAATAGGGGCCTACACTAGCAGGAAGGCACACTGCCTAGAGCATACTGCTCATCACTAAAGAGATTCATTGACTACAAGATTTTTGCCAAAGTAAATTGCTGAAAATGAACTCAAGAATGCATCTGCTATGCCAAATAGAGTTCCGGTTTTGCTCTGTACCGATTCATAAAATCTGAACTGCTACTAGTATCTCTTCTCCTCCAAGAATGATTTCCAAGCTAT
This sequence comes from Cryptomeria japonica, assembly GCF_030272615.1. Lineage (NCBI taxonomy): Eukaryota > Viridiplantae > Streptophyta > Pinopsida > Cupressales > Cupressaceae > Cryptomeria > Cryptomeria japonica. The sequence goes on along the minus strand of NC_081414.1, from coordinate 318,948,774 downwards.
CTACATATCATTGCATGATATAGCATTCACATACAAAATGATCTCCATACATATATTTTGCATCATACAGTTCTGCTATATTCTCCTATATCCACACATTTGATCTATCACATCACTTTATAAAATAACCTAGCAGACTGACCCATATACCTATTATAGATGATATGCCTTATGTTGGCTTACAATACATTTACAAAAATGTTGGCCTTGACAATAATAATTACAAAATGATTTAAGTAAATCCTCCTTTATGTCAGCTTCCAAAGAAGTATTGATGCCAGTGCCAGTGCCGGTGTAGCCCTAAATGCTCCAAAGCCGGTATCTGCCGGTATATGCTTTCTAGTGCTGGTTTATGACTTCCATCATATCTTGTTGCCATCAATAACAAAAAAATGAATCCAATGAGTGTCAATTGCCAACAATCTCCCCATTTGGCATTGATGGCAACACTCATGTGAAAAATGGATTCCCCGCCGATATGCTCCCCCTGAGCTATATACTCCATCTGAAATGTGTTCCCTGATATTTTTCACATATGAACATACTCCCCCTTTGACATTAATGCGAAAGACCGGTAAAAGAATTGAAAGAATAAAATAATACTGTTAGTTTCACTAGAGCTTAGTCATCTTCAGGATTTCCAGGTATGCCTTTTGTAATAACTGAAGATATGTATCCCAGCCGGATTTGAAAGTATCAAAAATAGATGCAAGTCCACTTAGTAAGTGGGAAAGTGTTTCTTTCTCTTGGATATCTACTGGTATGGGTTTAGCTATCATATCCATGCACTCTTTCTTGTGAACACCCAATGAATCTAGTCTAGGACTTACCAATCCTCTTAGATTTCTTTCTCTTCTCATGATTTTATCTCTCTCCTTCTCAAAAGAAAAAAAATTGGTTCTCCAAGGACAAAATTTGTCCATCAACAAATGTGGTTAGTGTAGTCAATCCATCAAAAGAGTTAGCAATTTTAGCCATCTTATCATATAACTCCTTCAATCTGCTATCTACATTAGCTGTAAGACTTTCTATGTTACAACACACTCTGTAGATATTTGTACATTATTTTAAACATACCTCAATAGGGATAAGTTTTTCCTCAATTTTCTTCTTCCCTGTTTCTATAAGTTGATCAAAAGCTATTCTTTTTGCTGCTGTGAAATTGTCCAAAGCCTGTCGGTCTGCAATCTGCCTCAGAGATTGAAAATTGTTGGATATGTGCTCTGTTAGAGTCTTGAGCTTACCGAAAGGGCTTTCTCCATCTTCAATCTGACAGTCAGGTAATAATCCATGCAATACAGAGACTGATTGATCAATTAATCCTTTATCTACAATACCTTCCTTCAGTAATTTCTTAGTAGCCATCATCATTAATTCAGTTGGACTCAACTCAGAGACTGATTTCTTCTCAACCTGAGAAGTATCAATTGCCAAAACCTTTACCGGGGAATCCGTTTTACTTGCCGGTATGCACTCAGTGGCTTTTACCTTGTCCATCTCAACCTCAATTGCACCAGTGGCTTCACCACTAGGTGCAGTGTTAGTTACTGCCGGTGGAGTATTATCCATAGAATTTCCAGTGTCCTGTACATTGCCTTGCTAAAAAACGGTCTGTGCCGATACAAATTGTACACTCTCCTTAGCTGCCAGTTGTGTCAAAACTGGAGTTGAACTGCCCAAAATAACTTTCCCTTTTGATTTGTCAGGAATGGTGGAAGATGTTGCCCTTGCAAATTCTTCTTGAGATGTGAGAAAGTCTGGGTTTTTCTAAACGAATTTGGTCCATCCCTTACTTATCTCATTTACCACCTCATTTACTCTCCCCATCATAAGGCTTATCTGCCAGGATTTACTACTGAAGATTGTCCTATTTACAGTGTCGATACATCTTTTCATTTCCTCATTATTTACAGTACCGCATAATTCCAAAAGTGCAACTTCTTTGATCTCCCTATCTCTCTTGACAACGTCAAGTCTCCTAGCCTCAAGTTTATTATACAAGGATAAAGGTATCTCATTCAAAATTTTAATTAAGGCTTTCTTATAGATGTCCATATATAACAAAATAGCCTCTTCTAATTCACTTTTCTCATTCTCTTCTAAATCTTCATAATACTTTGATATATTTTTCAATATTCCATCTTTTGTAATTTCATCAATAAGCTCAGCACACGTCATTGTGGTCTTACTAGTTCCTGTATCATCACCCTTCTACTTTTTGCTTGTGGTTGCCCGTGTGATTGGTTTCCTCTCTTTCATAGGCTTCCTTGCTGGTGGTGGAGGTGCAGTAGGATTAGTTGCCTTTCTAACAAGTCTCCTCCTAGGCTCTACCTTCTTTTTCTATTCCGGTGGTTTTACCACATTCTTCCTTTGTACCCTTCTGAAAGCCAAAGGTTCATTATTCTTAGGATCAGAGTCATAAGTGACAGGGGAAATGTGAACTTGTGGCTTCTTCACTTCTACAGTACCAACCTCTTCCGGTTTAGCAACCTGTTTTGATTTAGAGCCCAATTGAGTGTCTATCTTATAAAGCACATCTTGTACATATGCATACATCTTTTCTATTTTCTTCTCTCTTCTCTTCCTGTTAAAACTTGTTTTCACTTTAAGAGCCTTCTCTCCTGCTGTACCAAAATGTTCTATCTTATCATCTAATGGGGCATCTAACAACATCTTTGTATAGAGTTCAAAAATGATTTGCCTAGGTTCGACTGCTTCCATAAGAGTTTCATCAGTTTTTACCATGAAACGGATATCAGTGGAATACTTCTCCATAATGTTCTTTGAAATTCTCTCCCTTTTCCTCATGTTTTAGTCTTAAAATACCCCCAAAGTTTCTCATCTCTGCCGATACAAAGACCGGTGATAGCTTCCTTGATCTACATGCCTACCATTATGTCATGAGACCAATGCTTCTTCCCTATACTGGGTAGCTCATTTAGGAAGTAAAGCATTAAACAAACAATCAAGTTTCCATATCTAAAGGTGATTTTCTTGATTCCTTTGATCTTTCCAAGGTTTAACATCAACTCACTCCTTATCCACTCACATAAATCACATTTCACATTATTCCTCAGCATCTAATATGCAACATGAATGCATGAATTAGCAACATAATTCAATCAGTTGGATTGAGTTACCTTGTAACCTATGATCATGCTTGCAAACTTTATATTTGTGTTGGTGATTGTGCTTATCCTCATTGATCTGCTATTAGGTGTAGCACCAGTGAGTTTTTTGACCTCTGTGTTGGAAATTTTCTTGCTAGGTTCTTGTCCGACCCTGGGTAAGCCGGTGACAACTTTAATTGCCTCCTTCGTGATCATGTAAGGCCTATCTAGCCAAATAAATTCATTGTGAACCCTTCCCAGAATGTATCTGATCACCTCATTTTTTTATTCTGGTATGTACACAATACTAGTTAACCCTAGATCCTCAATTGCTTTGAATTCTGGTTTGATGGTTCTAGAGTCTCCCAGTATCACATATTGATACATGATTTTGATGTCTTCAGTGCCCAAATCCTCAAGGGTGTAGTGAATGTAAGTCCTCATATCTTCAACATACATTAATTCGTCAGGAACCCTAGAAAATGCTCCCGCAAAGTCTTCCTTTTTAGCAATTTTGGGAACCTCTTTAAATACCGGCCTTAACCTATCCTTGACTTCGACAATGGTGGGATTTGCAATAAAAGTAGGAGCTGAAGATCGAGATGCCATGTCAAAAAATACCTAAAAGTGAGTGCCGGTGGAAGATTCATAATTACTCAAAAGCTTTTCACAATGCTTCTGCTCGCTCTTGACTCGCCTTTACTTCACTCTGAATGTTTGAATTCTCGGTGAGTGAAAATGAATTCACTTACCCTCTTTTATCAACGAATAAAACCCTAATTTTCTATAATAAATGCTTCACCAACAACCCTACGAATGCCAGTTTCATAGTTATGTGTTGGGTGAACCTTCATCGATGATGAACACAATTCTTCAAATTTATTTCCAGATCTCCTTAGATCTCTTCCGAGGTAATATGCAAAATTTAGCAATGACTTTGCCAACCCTTAAGTCTTATGCCTCAGTTACCGGTGGAATTTCCTGTCAGTGGAGGAATACTCTATTCTACTGGTGAAGTTACCGGTATAGATCCATCTCCACTTGATTCTTCAGATTTTCTAACCCATCTCTTGGTGTGATCTTGTTGCATTTCATCTACCTTCTACTTTCCTTTCTCATTATCTTTCTCATTATTAACCGACTGAGTCTTGCTTCTGCAATACTTAGCAATATGACCTATTTTGTTGCATGCATAACATGTAACATTGTTCTTCTAAATTGCTTTGAAATATCCGGTATCATTTCTTGACCTACAATGATTAGCAAAATATCCAAACTTTCCACATGCACGACATTTAACATTCATTCTACAATCTTCTGAACTATGACCACATGTCTTGCACTTTGTGCATTGACTGGGAACAAAATTGTAGTTTTGATTTGCCTTATTTCTACATTGTTTAGCCATATGTCCAAATTTATTGAAAACAAAACATATACCATTGAATTTATAAGCATTAGATTGCCTTCCTGGTTTTTTTTGTTCTGATGAGTTCTGCATACCGGTTGTCTAATCTTCATTTGTAGTACCAGTGCATTCACCTTGTACAAATCCAAGTCCTCTCGAATCATCAATCTGTCTTTGTCTTTTCAGTAAGTCATCCCTTTGTGCAACACCGATCCTAAACTTTTCTTTATACTCACTTGCAGTAGTTAGATCATCTCTCAGAGTGGTTACTTGTCTTTCAAGTTCTTGTTCATTGTTCTGGGAGTGTGCCAAATCAGTTCTCAACAAATTATTCTCACGAGTCAATCTGCCACATTCATTAAATTTGTTCTTTAGAGATATAACAAGATTATCTTCTTTCTTCTTTCTATCCTCAATATCTTTTGATAACCTCATAGTCAGATCTTGCATTTCATTCTTCATGAGCATGTTTGCTTGACTTAGTTTCTGATATTGTTCTTTAAGAGCATTTTTCTCCTCATCATCCAGTTGTTGAAAAAGTTATTTTCTCTTGGCTTGAGCAGATGATAACCTTTCTTGCAGGATAAGAATGAATTCATTTGCAGAATTCAATTCTTCTTATAATTTCAAGTTCTTCATCCTTTCAACATCATAATCCTCAAGAGCCATCTCAAGTTGCTTCTCCATAGCCATGTTCAAAGATTCCAGTTTCAAGATCTTCCTGAAGTTGTTAAACTTCTTCCGAGGTACCAATCTCTGATACCAATTATTGGGATCCAAGAACACTGAGAGGGGGGGGGGTGAATCAGTGTTCTGCTGGAATGAACAATTTTTAACTTTCTAGACCATGCATATATATACTGGTAAACAAATAAACATATAACAAGAAGCAAATAAATCATCCACATAAATGAACACCATAACACACAAAATTTATACATGGAAAACCTTAATGAGGAAAAACCACGTTGGGATTTGTGACCAACAATATCAATTCACTGGCCATATGAAAATATATTACATATAATAGGGGCCTGCACTTATAGGAAGGCACACTGCCTAGAGCATACTTCTCATCACTAAAGAGCCTCACTGACTACAAGCTTTCTGCCAAAGTAAATTATTGAAAAATGAACTCAAGAATGCATCTGCTATGCCAAATAGAGTTCTGGTTCTGGTTCTGCTCTATACCGGTTCATAAACTCTGAATTGCTACTAGTATCTCTTCTCCTCCAAGAATGCTTTCCAAACTATCTACAGATCATTTCATGATATAGCATTCACATACAAAATGATCTCCATACATATATTTTGCATCATACAGTTCTGCTATATTCTCCTATATCCACACAATATTGGTGTTGGGTTCTGGATTCACTGGATAACATCATTTGGAGACCTTATATAGACTGTGAGCCATAGATGGATGATGCATGAATATTACCATATATTATGTAGAGTAGATATTTCATTGGTTGGACTCCATACATTATTGAGAGACAGTTGATTAGTCGTATTTTGAGGTAGTTTGGTATCATTCGGCACATGCCTATTGGTGTCACTATATATGCATGATGGTACAAGGATAGGCAAGATTGGGGACCTTCTTTGTCTTTTGAGATAGCATGTGTAGAGTTTCTGGCTACTCCTAGGGTGGCTTATGATTTGAGATTACATATTCTAGATCTTGGGGTGACTGTAGATTATGTTGTGTACATGCTTGCACACTTGTTTCCTCGTATTACCGATCCAGTAGACCCTCCTCCCAGTTCAGGAGATGAGGAGGATGATTCAGATGATCTCATAATTAGGAGATGAAGATAGAGATGAGAGCTTAGAGCTTCTCAAGAGGTCGAAGGTGATGGAGATGAGGGAGGATATGGAGGCGGAGGCGACAGGAGACCCAGACAGAGAGGAGGTCGATTGAGAGTCCATGGAGGACCTTTTGGACTAGTTGGCAGGATTGGGAGACCACTTCCCATGGGTGGGAGAGAGGCAGGACAGATTGGGAGAGATACTGTCAGGGCAGGTATGAGATCAGCGAGAGGGTTACCCTCTACAGGAGGAGGCAAGATTACTGGATTGGATGGGGGTTGTGGGAGAGGCATTGATTTTGGTCAGATCCAACTAGACCCTAGGGTTCATGCAGCTCATGGTGGAGAGGAGGAGGATACAGAGGATCATGTTCCTCTTATTAGATGACAGGTTTTGAGAGCTACTCGGCCTAAGATTCCAGCAGGTGGACAAGGAGGTGAAGATGAGGGGATTCAGGGTCATGTTCCTCAACAGGATGTGCCATAGCAGGAAACCTTGGAGAGTCTTAGAGCACATATAGATCATCTTAGAGCATAGGTACATACATTCATGATAGAGAGAGATAGGGCTATTAGGACACAATAGGATACTCAGGGTCTTCTTGATCACATTCAACATGTTGGATCAGACACTCTCTCAGTTGATACCGTTAGAGCACTATTTCAGGCTGGGAAGGAGACATCGCACTGGTATGAATGCACCTACAACGATCAAATACAAATTTTATTTGTCTGTCCAAGTATACTCAATCTTTATTTATGACCATTGATCTATGAATGAAATGAAATTCTTATAATGCAACTGACAATGAATGCTTATAATTCATGCAAAGGGTTTGGAGTTAATGAACAATTTCCTTGGCTTCTTCTATGGGTTAGCACTTGACACCATCCAATGGTCCAATACCTAAAACCTTCCAAAGGTTCTTAAGCTTGTACTTGACCCTTCCCAAGGATCAATCCACTCAAGGCAACTTGGTTTCACAAGGAGACTCCTACTCCTATGTACTCAACCCCTAAACCAAGACACCTCACAACCCCAAGCCCCTTGCCAACATGACCTTTTTATCAAATGGTGAAATATGTCATGTGTGGGTGTTCAAACATGTTTGACATGGTATTTGAATTGAATTAGATCTCTTTGGTCTATTCTTACAAGCCCTTTATGCCTTTTGTTCTTAGTGACCTAGGATATAGGTCTACAAGCAATTAGGCCTCTATTTGGGATTTTTCCTCTTCATCTACCAATATTTCCAAACAACCCCTTGAAAAAAAATGACATTCAGGCACCCATTTGGACCCTCTAAAAGATTTCAAAATTTTGTATCTTGGTTTTGAGTGTAAGTGTTCAAACCCTACTGTGCCTATTTTATCCTAGTTAGCCGGTATAGAGGTTTTACGTCTCAAAGCCTTCACTAGTCAAATGGGAATGAAGTTTGGGATTTAGTAAAAGGTCTAAACATGTCTAAGGGTCCCCTCCATGCAAGTTGTGACCACTGTTTGGTCCACTGCACCAGGGATTCAATCAATCCTTCACTGCACAGACTTGCCACATGGGTAATGTCAAGTCTAGGGCATGACTCCAAAAGTGTAAGGTGAAATATCCTGCTTCCAAAACTAAGAAAAACAATTAGTATACATGGTGAACCAAAATTATTTAGGGTTTTAGTCCATTCCCCTAGAGGAATATTGAATGATGACACCTTTTGCATCCAAACCCTGATTTTTGGGGTTTCTCCTAGGCAACGAGAAAGAAAATTCAATTACTCCTCAACCACATATTTTCAAGACCTAAAAAGTACATCAAATGGAAGATGATTCACTTTTACAACCTTTTCAAGACATTATCCCTTCTAGATGTCCGTACAAATTTGTACCAAAGCCAAGGACACAAGAAAATGCAGTAAAAATGACAATTGCAGAGTTGTAGGAAGCATACATTTCATTCAAAATATTCTTATCACCTTTGGGAATCATTAATCAAGCTTAAATAAGGCCAAGTAACCCTTCTAACCACCTCCCAATGTACAAGTGCAACCAACTAGCCATTGGGCAACCACAACTCAATTTTTTTGCAAAATTGCCTATGACAACATGGCAACTTTGGACAAATTATTACATCACACACTTGTCTTTATACCAAAGGTTACAAAGTGGACACACAACACATCTATGACCCCTAGACACCAAAAACATAAATAAAATTCCCATACAAGGCTTTTGACCAAGTATACACACCTTGGAGCCTTAGGCTTATTACATAGCATTGGTAGCATTGGACCTACCACATCCATTTAGGACCTACACAAGAAACCTTGAAGGCAGCACATGATGTTGCATGTAAACACATGGTGAAAAGATGCTAGTACACCTTTGAGTGCCCCTACACCAATAATGCGGATGAATAATGAGCTAATCTAAAAAAATGATCTAAGTAAAGTGATACTTCCATTCTTCATATGCTGTCTTGTAACAGTGCTTGATTTCATCATTGAGCTTTAAAATGTTGTAAGAAAATACAAGCAACTTGACATAAAGATTCAAGATGACCTGAGTATTTATTACATGGATTTTGATATGCAAGGTTATACAAGCAACTTGATATAATGAATCAAGTCATCCTGAGTATTTCTTGCAGAATAGACAAGGATTATCCCCTTTCATGCATGACTTGGAATGTCCTCCTTGATCTTTTTATGATCATATCCTTAGACAAGTACATACCTTAATAAGAGATAAACCACAAACACCAATCAAAGAAAATAATAATGCCCCATCATAGCTTCTCTAGTCATTTTCATCCTTGAGTCGCATAGAGTAAATGATTAGCAATAAAATCAAGATATAAACATTGAATCTTGTATGTCATTCACATTTTCTCATGGTCATTAGCTGATATAATCATCTTGATGAATGATCATTGATAATCCTTTATTACTTTCTGGTTGATTGTTCATTTCCCGAGTTTCACGATTTAGTTGTTATAAAAATGCCTAGATCTTCATTGCTTTGTTGCTCGTTATCTGTTTCAAAATCCTAAATGTTTTTGGTTTTTCTAAGTTTTCTGAATGTTTTGGATTTTCAAAGATTTAAAAGATCACTTTAGCATAAAGGAATTAGAATTTTTCCTCCAACAGAAACAAAACTTTATTATGGATGTATGAATTGATCAAGATCCAAACCATGGCAGGATACAAATGCAGGTTGATTGATTCTGATAAAATCTAAGACAATGACTATGATAAGTATGTCAAAGATTGATAATTGTTGGTAAGATGTATATTTTCTGCTAAATGGTTCAGAGCAATGAGTGCGAAAGATGAAATGGATGAGCATAGATAGATGGAAGCAATAGATGCGATAGGATGGATAGGATAGGTGCGCAAAGCGATCTCATAGATGGAAGAACTCACATTTTAGATAGCGCCTGTTTACTAGGTTTTCACTGTCTAAATTTATTGCATTTTTTCCATATTTTGATTTTTTTCCTTCTTTTATGCTTTTGCTGTTTTATGCTTTTTAGGGTTTTTCTACTCTTCCAATGTTTTACTGATTTTATTAAGGACTTTATATGCTTTTTACTGATTTTTTAGAACTTTATATCTCAAGCATATAATTTCTTGAGATGGATAGAATTGATAGGTTCATCAAACCAATCACATTCAGGGGTAGATAACATGTATGCTCCTAAGCCATATGCTGCTACTATGACAAAAGGACCTAACCAATTTGGTTCAAATTTACCCTTATTTTCTTGGTCTTGCTGATTTCTCAGATTCTCCCTTAGAACTATATCTTCAATCTAAAAAATACGTGGCTTGACTCTGTGATTATAACTTCTTTCCATTCTCTATTGATATACCTTCAAATGATCTGTTGTATTTTGGCGATGTTCCTGAATCAACTCAAGTTCTTGAAGTCTAGAGACTCATTCTTCTTCTTCTGGTATAAGAACTTTCAAGGAAACTCGTAGAGAAGGTATCTCTACTTCTATTGGTAATATGGCCTTTGATCCATAGGCTAAGCAATATGGATTTGCCCCTGTTGGTGTGTGGATGCTAGTTTGGTATGCCCAAAGAGTAGGATTTAGCTAAATGTGCTAGTCTTTTCCAGCTTCATTGACTGTTTTCTTCAAGAATTTCAAGAAAGTCTTGTTTGATGCCTCAGCTTGACCATTTCCTTGTGGATAATATGGAGTAGAAAACCCATGTGGATATGGAATTGCTCACATAGTTCCCTCACATCTTGATTCTTAATTGGTCGTCCATTATTAGTGATAATGGTCATAAGAACTCCATGGCGACATATTATATAATTCAAGATGAATGATGATATTTGCTTTCTTGTCACTTTTGTCAAAGGTACTGCTTCAATCCATTTAGTGAAATATTCAGTAGTAGTCAGAATGAACTTATGTCCATTAGAGGATGAAGGATTTATCTTACCTACCAAATCAAGGCCCCATTGATAAAATGGCCACGATCCTGCTATAGGATGTAATTCTTGTACTAGTGTGTGGATGAGATTCTCATGGATCTGACATTGTTTGCATTTCTTGGCATATGTGAATGAATCTCTCTCCATGGTAGGCCAATAGTAACCTATACGAAGAAGTTTCTTAGCTAGTGTTAATCCACTTGAGTGTGTGCCACAAATACCCGCATGAACTTCGTTAAGAACTTTCTTAGATTCTTCTTGTTCGAGACTGTCGTGCCTGTGAAGTGTGATACTTGCAGCTGCAACATAAAACACTCAATAGATCTGTAGTCACACAAATCTGTCCAGCTTAATTAAATAAATATTCACTATTTATTTGATTAAAAATCCACTAGCCATCAGTTAATTAAATAAATATTTAATTAATTCATCTCCAAACATTCTCCTATTAATTAAATAAATTATTCAATTTATTTTAATTAATTCATTAAATCAAATTCACAATCAATTAAATAAATAAAATCTATTTATTTAATTAAATCCCCTTTTTCTCTTTTAAATAAATTAAATAAAACATTTATTTAAATCATTATCCCCCCCCACTTGCATTTTCCTACAAATGCAACTTGCACACATTTATTGAAATAAATGAATTTTTATTTTAATAAAATCCTATTTTCCCTCACCCACCAAATCCAATTGCATTCCTAAATCCCCTTCTAGATTCTTCTAACCCCTTCCTAATTAGCCTAATCCATCCCTTAATTATTGTCACATTCCTAAGCAAAATGGAGTCACTTCTCAAAGACTTCAAAAGTCTTTGAAAAACATTTAATGCTTTGTGTGTTCAACAAATTAACCCCCAAAGTCTTCCAAGACCACTAATGGCTCTTACATGACCATTTATGGCTCTTACATAACATTTATGGTTATTTCAAACTTGTCCCCCCAAACATTTATTGTTTTGACCATATTTATCCTTTTCACATTTGCACAAGAATTTATCTATTGGATAAAAACTTTATTCTTTGAATAAAGAGTTTATTCATTCAACTAACCTTGACTTTAACTCCCAAGGTCATATCAAGCATTTAATGCTTATTCCCTCCCCTCTCAACCTATCTCACATTGACACTTGTCATCCTGGGATTGGGTTGAAAGCCCTCACATGGATTTGAAATCATTCAATCCTGACCCTTGTTGAGTTTGCTCAATCTCAACCATCTATTGCTCCATTTTCCCTATAAATAGAGCCCATTTCTTCATAATCCGGATCCTGAAAACTTGTATGCATTTAACCTATAGGCATTTTAGAGAGCATTAACATAGCAAACTCATATATTGTCATTTTGGTTAAAATAAATCATTTTAGTATCAATAGCTTAATATTAGCTTCTTTATTTACATTTAGAGCAATATTTCAATCTCAATCCTCCATAAGCATCCATAGTGCAAAAAGCTGTTGAGAGCTACACTATTTTGGAACTTGGAGAGGAGAGGAACAAGGGAGAAGGAGCTAAGAGCATGCTAAGAGGCATTTGGAGATGCCTCATTATCTTTGTTTCATTTGTTAGATATATTAGCATGATTTTAGCATCTCTTTTGATATGCTTGTTTAGATTAGTTTTTGATTGACTAACACTAATGATTTTTTGGTTTCTTGTGTTATTTATCTCAGACTAACCTTGTCCATTTAGCAGAGCATCAAGATCATTACAAGCATGGTTAGCAAATTTAAAACAAAGAAAGATAAAACCATGGCAAAGCGATCTATCCCCTCCTAAGAGATGCGAGTGTGGATATGCTCTCAGATCTGGATAAGCAAATTCCAATGACTTAGATGTAGGATTTGAAATGATAATGATGCAGTTAAGCTAGAAAAGATAATGATTAAGCTACATTATTCAACAATTATTCTAGAAAATGATCAAATTAAACTAGATCTAAGATGCAATTGCCTATAATAACAATGCTCAAATGATATGCTAAGAGATATTATGCCTATAGTAACAATGCCTAAAATGCAAATAAGATGGGATCATTATTGCTCCAAAATGGGTGATATTTATAGGATTTCCAAGGCTAGGGGTGAGGTGGCAGGAATCAATGGTCAAGATTGAGTCTGAAGATATCAATGGTAAAATTAGAGGAAGTTGGAAAAGAGGTTGGAGGAAAGGGGACATCTGTCATCTCTATGGTAACAAGTGTCAAGGGGCTTGCAAGAGAGGGGACATGTGGCCCAAGAATGTCGTGTGTCTCAAGGGGAGAGTATCCACACCATAGGAGGTTAGGATAAGGAAGGTAGGATGTGCAAGCTAAGATAGGTTTAATTAAACCTAGGGTTAGATGGAATGGGTTAGGTTTAGAAGAGGCTAGGTTAGGTGGTTAGAAGTTAGGAGGCATGTGGGTAATTTGAATTTAAAAATTCAAATAATGGGAAAAGACATTAATTTTCAAAAACTCATAAATTGATTTGTTTTAATTAATTCGAAGATTAGAAGAAATGAACTTAAATGGGGGGGGGGGGGGATTAATTAATTTAAATTAATTAATCAAAGGGGATTATTGAAATGAACCTATTAAATAAATCCTTAGATTTATTAATAAGTAGATGAGTGGAAGAATTTAATCAAATTGCTAATGAATTCAATTAAATTGGGGAGGGGGATTAATTAAATAATTCCTTATTTAATTAATTATCTTCAGACCATTTTTAAGTGTATACATTTTGCCCCTCTTTGGAGCGAGGTGTGATGACGCGTTGATTCAAAGAATAATCACATTTTGGTGATGATATTGGTTTGATAGGATGCCCCAACTCTTAATTGATAGATTATGATATGATGATGCCCCCTCGGGAGACAATTGAGATAATTGACCTATGGAGTTTTGCAAATTTTTGCAAAATTGATATCCCGATTAGAAATGATTTGATTTCTGCAACTGTGTTTGATGAAAATGCGAGTTCTACAATCATGGTGACATGGTTCTTGATTATTGATAAAGCTTGATTGGCTAGATTGATAAGATTGAGATTCAGTCTGGTTTCAGGAATGCCACCTCCTGTATAAGACAAAGATGATCAAAGTGTCTGGTTTCAGAAATGATATATCTTGTATAAGACATGATCAGAACGTCTGGTTTCAGGAAAGATACATCCTATATAAGACATGATAGAATAGATGAGATCGATTGATATAATTTATAAGGTTGATTAGATAAAGAACTGACAGTTTGTTGATATCAAGTTGCATAAAGATTCAGATATGCTGATGTTGGTTTTGTTGAGGGCAGAGTAATATAAGTTTTTCGCTAGGTCAATAATATCTAGAGAGATATGAGTCATTAATCTGATTACATATACACTTGTGATGATACTTTGATGATTCCTATGATAGTTTAACCTTGGATAAAATGAGCATGCGGGATCCCATACAAGAATGAAATGCAAGCTTAAATGCAAATGCCAATACAAATGAAATGCAAAGATACGATCGAACCAGTCACTAGATTATTGAATTTTTGTCATCAATGAGCTTTTGAAATGTGGGAAGTGAGTGCATACATCTATGGTATAATTAAACCATGATGACTTGAGCACTTCCTTCTTGGATTTTGATATGGCAAGTTAGCACAAGCATCGAGGTATAATTGAACCGAGATGACCTGAGTGTTGCTTGCGTAAAACAAGAAGTATACACTTGTGATAATACCTTGATAATCCCTAAGATAGATTTAACCTTGGATAAAAGGAGAATGCAGGATCCCATGCAAGAATGAAATGCAAGCTTAAATGCAAAGCTACGATCAGACCAGTCACTGGATTATTGCATTTTTGTCATCATTGAGTTTTTGAAATGTGGGAAGTGAGTGCAAACATCTATGGTATAATTAAACCATGATGACCTGAGCACTTCCTTCCTAGATTTTGATATGGCAAGTTAGCACAAGCATTGAGGTATAATTGAACCGAGATGACCCGAGTGTTGCTTGCGTTAAACAGGCAGTACTAATCATTTTAATATGCAAATCAGAAATGTTTTTAATGATACTCTAATGATCATGTCCTGAGACAAATTTGCACATATTAATGATTAATTTACAGACAACAGACAAGAAAAATATCATGTTCCTTCCTTATTTCTCTAGTCAAAGACATCCTGGAGTCACTTAGAAATCATGATAGTGAAAATCAATATAGAAAAGTGGAACAATCATGTTAAAATCATTATCCAAAAGACATCATTCATGCATTTAGACTGACTTTGTGATAGTTTGATGTTTGATCTCATGTTCAATGTTGGATATGTCTCAGTTTTCGCTTGATAAGGGTTGTTTAACTGTTGTTGTTTTATTAAGCTCATAATGATCAAGAATTTTGCCCCCAGCTAGGTGCAGGATTTTGCCCCAAGCCTAGAAAAAAAGTCATTATGATATACTCAATGATCCAAACCATGGCGAGAGATTAGCTGGGATGCCTGCGTATGTACAAAGGCTTCATGATGGATATGGACAATGCTGATGGAAAATGAATGCAAGCAGAAAGATGTATGAACTAATAAATGGAAGAGCTAGTAGACAAATAGCGCCTGTTTGCCAGGTTTTCACCATCTGTTTTTATTGCACTTTTTTTCATATTTGATTTTTTTTTTTTTTTTGATTTTTTTGCTTTTTCAGACATAATTTTTTTTCCAGATGCATGCTATTGATGGATTTGTCGAGATGATCTCCATCCTATGTTGATAGCTGATATGCTCCTGATCCAAATACTGTTGTGACCACAAACAGACCTAACCAATTTGGTTCAAACTTTCCTTTCTTTTCTTGATCTGCCTGGTTCATGGATTTTCCTTTAGTACTAGTTCCCCAACTTGAAAGACTTGTGGTTTGACCTTGTGATTATAACTTCAAAACATTCTTTGTTGATATACCTTTAAATGATCAAAGACATTTTATCTTCGTTCATGGATTAATTCTAACTCTTGTAATCTAGATACTTGCTGTTATTCATCTGGGATGAGACCTTTTAATGATACTCGTAAATAAGATATCTCTACTTCTATTGGTAGTATTGCTTCTGATCCATAAACAAGAGAGAAAGGTGTGGCACCCGTTGGTGTGTGGATACTGGTATGGTAGGCCCATAGAGCAGGGTTTAATTGAATATACCAATCTCTTATAGCATCATTCACTGTCTTTTTGAGGATTTTCAAAATAGTTTTGTTTGATGCTTCTGCTTGCCCATTTCCTTGTGGATAGTAGGGTGTGGAGAATCTGTGTTGGATCTTGCATTTCTCACATAGTTCTTGTATATCCTGATTCTTGAACGATCGCCCATTATCAGTGATAATGGTCATTGGTATTCCATAGCGACAAATGATGTAATTCAAGATAAATGCAGCAATTTCCTTGTGATATTTGTGAGAGGTACTGCCTCAATCCATTTTGTGAAACATTCTGTAGCTACAAGCATGAATTTGTGACCATTAGATGAAGAAGGATTTATCTTTCCTACTAGATCAAGACCCCATTGGTAGAAAGGCCAAGATGTTGCCAAAGCATGAAGTTCTTGTGCTAGTGCATGAATCAAATTCCTATGGATCTGGCATATTTTGCATGTTCTAGCTATCTGAAAAGAATCTCGTTCCATAGTCGGCCAATAATAGCCCATGTGTATGAGTTTTTTTGAAAGGGTAAGACCACTTGAATGAGTGCCACAAATTCCATTATGGACTTCATGTAAGGCCTTCTCAGATTCTTCTTGTTTGAGACATCTTAAAAGAGTACCATCTAGACCTCGTTTAAACAGGGTATCCACGACAAGAGTAAAATGGGAGGATTGGCGAATAAAGTTTCTCTTTTGATTTTTTGATAAGTCGGCGAAGTAAGGTGTTATCTTTCAGGTATGTGTAAGTTTGGCCATAACGGGAGGAATCATGTCCCACAGGTGACAGATAGTTTGGAAACCAGGACAGTTATGAGCAAGGTAAAACGATTCTTCCACCAGGAATTCATAACGTTGTTGATTTTCCTGTGTCTGAAGGAGAGAAGCAAGTGTAGCCATGGTGTTTTATACTTTGTTGGCATTCCTTGGAATCTGCTGAAAAGTTATTTCTACAAAGTATTTCTTGATATCATCAACCATGTTTTTATAAGGCATTAACTTTTCATCCTTTTTTTGACAATCATCATTAATTTGATTGATGACGAGCTGTGAGTCTCCAAAGACTTGAAGTTGTGTAATGTTCCATTCTATAGCCATTTTGATACCTATTACCAAAGCTTCATACTCTGCTGTATTGTTGGTGCATGGAAAGCTTAATTTGTATGCTTTTGGAATTGTATGACCTTGTGGTGTGATGAATATAATGCATGCTCCTGATCCATGTTGTGTATATGAACCATCAAAGTATAATTGCCATGTTTTTGTGGTGACTGTTAGGATATCAACATCGGGAAACTCAATCTGTAAAGGATGATTATCTTGAAGTGGTGCCTCTACTAGTTGGTCTGCAATGACTTGCCCTTTTATAGCTTTTCTGTCAACATACTCAATATCAAACTCACTCATGATCATGATCCATTTGGCTAGTCATCCTGTTAATGTTGCCTTGCTAAGCAAATACTTCAATGGATCAATTTTAGCAATCAACTTGATGGAGTGAGATAGTAGATAGTGTCATAATTTTTGAGAAGAAAAAACTACTGCCAAGCATGCTTTTTCTGTTGGTGAATAGTTGATCTTGCATCCTACTAGTGTTTTGTTGATGTAGTAGATGGCTCGTTCTTTTCCTTCATTATCCTACTATGCAAGCAAAACTCCTAATGATGCTTCAGTGGTCGATACATAGAGAAACAATGGTTTTCCTGGAATTGGTGACATTAGAATAGGTGGTTGCATGAGATAGGCATTGATCTTGTTGAATGTGTTCTCACATTGGTGGTCCCACTTGAAATGAACATTTTTATGCAATAGATGAGTAAATGGTTGACATTTATTTGCTAGTTGAGCAACAAATCTTTTGATTGACTGGAGTCTTCATTGGAGTGATCTGAGTTGACTGATATTCTTGGGATATGCCATTTCCATGATTGCTTTGACCTTAGATGGATCCACTTCGATACCTCTAGCTGAAACAATGTATCCTAATAGCTTGCTAGAAGTGACACTTAAGGCACATTTCTTATGGTTTAGCCGTAGCTTGTATTGTTCAAACCGGTCAAAGATATTTTCTAGTATCCCTATATGTTCTTCTTGTTGGATATCATTGGCATATGATGAGCTGACATGTTGATAAGATGATAATGTATGTTGTCATTGATGTCAATAAGTGTAAGTGAACCAGTATGCAGATTGAAAGAAGTTGGTGAACCGGTATGAATAGGCATGAAGATATGTAGTGAACCAGTGTCAGGGTTTCACGAAGTGTGACTACCAGTTGGTAGTCTCAGCTCTATGGTTATCGGTTTGGTGATCTATCTTGTGCGATGCAACCGATGATACTCTGTGATGAGTTAGCTAAGAGATGTGATCAAGGTGCCATGCTAGCCTTGTGCGCGTGAAGGATTGAGGTATGAGAAGATCGACCGTGTTTGAAGTCTACCTTGGGAATGATCATTTTTCTTATTGGTATGAGAAGAAAGTGTGATGGGTTACTGATTCCCATGTGCAGTGAAGAATGAATGATGCTGATTATATTGTGATCTGTTTGAAATTGTAATGCTCTATGCAATGTGTTTGGACGGTCAGGATTGGACCGCCTGTGTTGTAAACCTAAGATGCTTAGGGTTTAGGGTTTATGCTACCGACCTATCTGTTGTCTATAAGGTCGATGATGTTTGTTATTGTAAAGTTGTTGGAAAATGTTGTGTGTATCTGAGTGATGAGATACTTGCTAGACCAGTAAGAGGAAAATTGCAGAGTGTGATTGCAGAGTAGAGGAAATGAAAAAGATCTGCCTTGGCATGTGGTGCTGTTATCAGATCAGGAGTTTTACCTGTTGTGTTCTAACCATTTCAACAGTTGGAAAATCCCTTTACCGGGTATCTTTAACAAGCTTATTGTAAAAATTGTAACCAGGTGACTCAAGATCATTGAGTTCTTTAAATCCTCTAGCGAGGTAACCTTTAGTAGGGTTTCAACCTTTAACAGGGTATATAGCCATCCCTTAACTGAGTGATCTCTAACAGGATCAGTTCCTAGTAGAACCTTATTGTAAAGTCTTTAACCAGACTAGGCTCCTAACATGGTGAGCTTTAAAAGAGTTCAAAAACAAGATTGTGGGTATTCATCCCCACCGTGGTTTTTCCCATTTGGGTTTCCATGTGAAAAATCTGTGTGTTATGTGTTATACATTTTTCATGTGATGTTTATGAAGTATTTGGTTGAAAGTTTATGCATGCAGAGTTAATAGGTTGTGGTATTTCTAGTATACCACATGCATATGTTTATGGGTGAAGTTGATGTCAAGTATTGATCGTATCTAAAGTGTTCACACTTATCAGTCTATGGTGTCTGGTATCTTACTGTGTTTAACCGGTATTGCCATGGTTAAGTTCATTAATGGTGACAACCAGTTGGCATTGCTTTAGATAGATAAGTTGTTGGGAGAGTTTTTATTTGTACTGATTCAGCCCCCCTCTCAGTACTAGTTGGGGTATCTGCTGTTCATCATTATTCATCAATTGGTATCAGAGCGCCTCCAGGTCCTCGATGATATAAGCTTAATCGCTTGAGGTAAAAGATCCCACTGTAATTGTGAAGAGGGAAGGTCCTAAGTTCAATAGGGATAACTTTAAGATATGGAAGGATAGAATGAATATTTACATCAAGAGTATGGGTGCTCAACACTGGAGCTATGTTGAGAATGCCTATGTGACTCCCACTGGCACTCTGACCAATGATCAGAAGAGAGAGATTTAGTAAAATGGGCAAGTCATGGAAGCCCTTATCAGCAGCCTGCCAGAAATTGAGTTTATTTATGTACAAGACAAGGACACACCTAAGGATGTATGGGATGCACTGGAAAACATCTATGGTGGTGATGAACATGTAAAGCAAGCTAAGGAAGAAAGCCTTAGAGGTAAATTTGAGGATATGAGGATGGTTGAAGGTGAGACCATTCAACAGTATGGCATTAGGATTAAGACTGTGGTTGGTGATATAAAAAGTGCTGGTGGAACTATTGATGATACCACTGTTGTTAGTAAAGTCCTTAGATCATTGTTACCAATATATGCAATCAGAGTTGCTGCTATCCAGGAACTAAGGTCTATTGATAAAACCAAGGTATCCTTAGATTCTATCATTGCAAAGTTAAATGCATATGAGTTGATTAGCTATGATGGTAGTGTTTGGAAGACCGAGTCAACCTTTAAAGCATCTATTGTACCATCCAAAAAAGGAAAAGAAACTAGTACCAGTTATGAATCTAGAAAATGCAAAGATATGGATGATGAAGAGATCATAATGGAGTTTGAAGCTCTTCTTTCTAAAAGACTTCCGAAGGAAATTGGAAAATATAGAGGTAAAATTCCTTTGAAATGTTTTTCCTGCAATAAGATATGACATATAGCTGTTAATTGTCCTAACAATGACAATAAGGATAAACCAGAGAGGTTTAGAAAATATAAATTAGGAAACAAAAGAAATTATCTAGTTGCTGTGGATGAAGGTGTCACTGATGAAGAATCAAAAGATGAAGAAAATGAAGACATAGTGTTTTTAGCAGTAAAGGAACAAGTGTCTGACAAGAAAGCTCTTGTCTATCGCATTGACAACTCTAATGAGTGGATAATTGATAGTGGTTGTTTTCACCACATGACTGGTGACCGGAGAAAGTTTCTATCTCTGGAGGAATATGATGGAGGTGTTGTCAGATTTGGAAACGATGTACCATGCTCGGTGAAAGGTAAAGGATCCATCTCACTGAATGGAAAGAGTAGTGTAGATGATGTCTACTGGGTAGAAGGTCTTAAGCATAACCTGTTGAGTGTTGCTCAACTAAATGACAAAGGACTAGTTCTGGAATTCAAAAGAGGAGTCTGTAGTATAATTGGGAAGAGTGGTGAACTTATTGCCACTGGTAAGCAGACCAGAGGTAACCTATTTCAGATGAATGCCAAGATAAGTCGGTGTCTAATGGCTAAGTTTGATGATAGTTGGATATGGCATAGGAGACTCTGTCATATGAACTTTGCCAACATTGTTAAAGCCGGTAAGATCAAGGTGGTAAGAGGGTTACCTTTGCTGAACAAACCTAAGAATTCTTTGTGTAGAGTGTCAACTTGGGAAGATGTCTTCCTCAACTTTTAAAGGTAAGTCTTTCTCAGCAGAAAATTTACTTGATCTTGTGCATATTGATTTGTGTGGTCCTATGAAAACTAGAAGTATTTAGGGAGATAGGTATTTTATGATTCTTACTGATGACTACTCAAGAATGATGTGGGTCACATTCTTGAAAGACAAGTCTGAAGCATTTAGAAAATTCAAAGCTTTCAGAGCATTAGTAGAGAAAGAAAGTGGTAAAAAGATAAAATGCCTGAGAACTGATCAAGGAGGAGAATTCACTTCTGATGAATTCAATAAGTACTGTGAAGATAATGGTATCAAGAGGGAGTTGTCTACCCCAAGGACACCATAATAGAATGGCATAACAGAAAGAAATAATAGGACTGTAGTTGAAGCGGCCAGAACAATGTTGATCCAAGGAAAGGTTGCTCACACCTTTTGGAGAGAAGCAGTGAGCACTGCAGTCTATACTATGAACCAAGTACTCATTAAGAAAGGCAAAGATAAAACCCCTTATGAGTATTGGACTGGGAAAAATCCCACTATGAGTTACTTTAAAGTGTTTGGTAGTAAGTGCTATATCAAGAGAGGTGAGCATTTGAGAAAATTTGATGCAAAATGTGATTGAGGAATATTTCAGGGATATTCCACTAAGAGCAAAGCTTTCAAGTGCTACAACAATAGAACTCAAAAAAATGTTGAAAGTATCAATTTTAGGGTTGATGAATCCCTTGAGGAACCTGAGGAAACTTGCAGCAAAGAAGTGGAAGATGAACCAGGTATAGCCTTCTGGGAACCGGTTAAGAAAGAAACTTGTAAAGATCTCAGTGTTCTTGTACTGGTAGAAGCTGCAGTGAGAGAAGAAGAAAAGCTAGCAGATTAGGCTAGAATCAATCCTAGATATGTGAAGCTACATCATGATCCCAAGCAAATCATAGGAGATAAAGATGTAGGGATACTCACAAGAAGAAAAGTGAAGAAGAACTCTTGCATGATTTCTGAAGTTGAACCCAAGACTTCCAGAGAAGCTCTTACAGATGAAGACTGGATTAAAGAAATGGAAGAGGGGCTAGACCAGATAGAAAAGAATGTGACATGGTCTTTGGTGCCCAAACCAAAACATAAAAATGTCATAGGTACAAAATGGGTCTTCAGGAATAAGTTGAATGAAGAAGGCACAGTTGTCAGGAACAAGGCTAGGCTTGTATGCAAGGGATACACTCAAGAGGAGGGAGAAGACTATGGAGAAACATTTGCTCATGTGGCTAGACTAGAAGGTGTTCGAATACTACTTGCATTTATAGCATTTAAGGGATTTAAGGTTTATCAAATAGATGTGAAGTCTGCTTTTCTAAATGGAATCCTAGAAGAGGAAGTGTATATAGAACAACAAGAAGGGTTTGCTTTATCAGAAGATAGTGACATGGTGTGTAAATTATACAAAGCCCTGTATGGACTAAAACAACCACCTAGGGCATGGTGTGAAAGACTACACTCTCATCTTGTGAAGATCAGATTTCAGAGAACAAGTGAAGATAGCAACATCTAATTGAAATAATAAGTGATCAGATTCTAATCTGTGAAGTGTTTATGGATGACATAATCTTTGGAGGAGATGATAAAATGAGTCATGCATTTGCAGATGAAATGAAGAAAGAGTTTGAGATGTCTTTGATAGGAGAAATAAAGTTCTTCATTGGTTTACATATTCAAAAAATGAAAGAGGGTATCTTTATTACCCAGTCCAAGTATGTCAAAGAGGTATTAAAGACTTTTGGCATGGAGGAAAGCAAACCGGTTGGTACACTGATGGTGACTGGCTGTAAATTGACCAAGGAAGATGATTCAGCACTGGTGAATGAAAAAGAGTACCGGTCAATGATTGGTAAGCTGCACTATGTGGTGCATAGCAGACCAGATATTTCTCATGCATTAGGCATAGTAGCTCATTTTCAGAAATGTCCAAGAGAATCCCACTTGGTAGCTGTCAAAAGGATTCTTAGATATCTGAAATAAATAGTTGATTATAATGGTGACTATAATCTCAAGGTATATACTGGTGCCGATTGGGGAGGTAATGTGGATGACTGGAAGTGAACAATAGGTGGAGCATTCTTTATCAGAGGAAGATTAGTAGCATTGACAAGTAAGAAGCAGAGCTATATTTCTCAATCTACAGCTAAAGCAGAATATGTGGCAGCATTTATGAGCTGCACTCAAGCAATGTGGATGAAACATGTATTGGAAGGTTTCAAAGTACCTGTATCTGAATCGGTGAATATATTTTGTGATAACACAAGTGCAATAAATATTTCCAAGAATCCGGTATTGTATGCTAGAACTAAGCACATTGAACTTAAATATCACTTCTTGAGAGAGAAATTTCAGAATAAGGATGTTATACTACAACATGTTTCTAGTAAGGAGCAACTAGCATATATATTCACTAAGCCCTTATCGGAGACTACATTTACCTATTTGAGGGGTTCTGCCCCTTCCTGAAGTCAACTAAAGTTGTGTGCTCCGCATCAGTCAATAACTACAGTGACAAATATTTCAGGATTGATGTGTTGAAGGATGCTACTCCTTAGGGGGAGCAACATAGTAGATTTTGGAAGCGTGTGCCTCCACTTTGGCATTGTTGTCAAAGGGGGAGAAGATATCTGATGTATGCGGAGAAGATATTTGATGTATGAGGAGAAGATATCAGATAATGCAGATACACTGGTCTATGAGGTTTTCAGTTGCAATGCTATACTGAGTATTGACATCAATGCCAAAGGGGGAGATTGTTGGATATCATTGGCATATGATGAACCGACATGTTGATATGATGATAATGTATGTTGTCATTGATGTCAATAAGTGTAAGTGAATTGGTATGCAGATTGAAAGAAGTTGGTGAACCGGTATGAAGAGGCATGAAGAGATGTAGTGAACCGGTGTCAGGGTTTCACTAAGTGTGACTACCGGTTAGTAGTCAAGCTCTATGGTTATGGGTTTGGTGATCCATCTTGTGTGATGCAATTGATGATACTCTGTGATGAGTTATCTAAGAGATGTGATCGAAGTGCCACGTCAGCCTTGTGCACGTGAAGGATTGAGGTATGAGAAGATCGACCGCGTTTGAAGTCTACCTCGGGAATGATCATTTTTCTTAGTGGTATGAGAAGAAAGTGTGATGGGTTACTGATTCCCATGTACGATGAAGAATGAATGATGCAGATTGTCTTGTGATCTATTTGAAATTGTAATGCTCTAGGCAATGTGTTTAGACGGTTAGGATTGGACCGCTTGTGTTGTAAACCCAAGATGCTTAGGATTTAGGGTTTATGCTACCGACCTATCTGTTGTCTATAAGGTCGATGATGTTTGTTATTGTAAAGTTGTTGGCAAATGTTGTGTGTATCCGAGTGATGAGATAATTGCTAGACCAGTAAGAGGAAAACTACAGAGTGTGATTGCAGAGTAGAGGAAATGAAAAGGATCTGCCTTGGCATGTAGTGCTATTATCAAATCAGGAGTTTTACCTATTGTCTTCTAACCATTTCTACAGTTGGAAAATCCCTTTATTGAGTAGCTTTAATAGGCTTATTGTAAAACCTGTAACCAGGTGACTCAAGATCATTGAGTTATTTAAATCCTCTAGCGAGGTAACCTTTAACAGGGTTTCAACCTTTAATAGGGTATATAGCCATCCCTTAACCGAGTGATCTCTAACAGGATCAGTTCCTAGCATAACCTTAAGTAAAGTCTTTAACCAGACTAGGCTCCTAACAGGGCGAGCTTCAAAAGAGTTCAAAAACAAGTTTGCGGGTATTCATCCCCACCGTGGTTTTTCCCATTTGGGTTTCCACGTGAAAAATCTGTGTGTTATGTGTTATACATTTTTCATGTGATGTTTATGAAGTATTTGGTTGAAAGATTATGCATGCAGAGTTAATAGGTTGTGGTATTTCTAGTATACCACATGCATATGTTTATGGGTGAAGTTGATGTCAAGTATTGATCGTATCTGAAGTGTTTAGACTTATCAGTCTATGGTGTCTAGTCTCTTATTGTGTTTAACCAGTATTGCCATGGTTAAGTTCAGTAATGGTGACAACCAATTGGTATTGCTTTAGCTAGATAAGTTGTTGGGAGAGTTTTTATCTGTACTGATTCACCCCCCTCTCAGTACCAGTTGGGGTATCTACTGTTCATCATTATTCATCACTTCTCTATTGTATGATTTAGCCAATATGTCATCCACATAGTCTTCTATGAATGTATGCATCATGTCATGAAATATAGTTATCATAACTCTTTGATATGTAGCAATTGCGTTCTTTAATCCAAAAGGCATGACATTCCAACAAAAAGTATCCCATGGACATGTGAAAGTTGTCTTTTCTTGATCTTCGGGTGCTATTTTGATCTGATTGTATATGGAGAAACCATCCATTAAAGAAAACATGGAGTGTCCAATAGTTAAATCTACAATGATGTCAATATTAGGCAAAGGAAAATCATCTTTTGGACATGCATTATTAATATCTCCGAAGTCTGTGCATATTCTGATGCTTTTATCTGGTTTTGAAATAGGAACGATGTTGGATACCCATTGAGGATAAGCTACAGGTCTGATGAATCTGACTTCCAGTAATTTCTTTAGTTCTGCTTTGACTAGAATAGCAATATGTGGATTCATTTTCCTTAACTTTTGTTTGACTGGTTTGTCTCCTAGACTAACATTTAAGTGATGCATAATAAGCTCTAGATCTAACCCTAACATGTCTGCATAGGACCAGGCAAAATTGATTTGTCATCGTTTGAATAATTCCATATATTGTTGCATTTCTTTCTCAGACAGAGAAGTCATTGGATGAAGAATCTTTGGATGCTCTGTTGTGCCAATGTTAACTTCCTCTATTGGTTCGATCAAAATGGATGACCTTTCTTGATAGTGCTCAGGTAAATTGTCGAATCTCCCATCTTCCAGCTCCTCGAGGAGGTTTTCACCATTAGATGTGTCCTTTCTTTTTACTTTTTCCCAATCTAATGTTGCCAAGAAATGGTTTTCAGCATTACACTTGATATTCTTTTCGTTATTTTCACTTTTGCGACTAGGAGATTTGGTACCAACTTGACCGGAAGATGCGTTGCTGAAATTCCCGGTGAAAGTTGTTACAGGTTCAATTGCATTAAGATATACATATATAGTATGGCCATTCAGAAAGGTATCAATGGTGGTATGTCCTTCATTTTCCCAATCAATAAGCTCAGGGTGGAGTAGAGGTAAGGGATCTTAAGGTTGGGATGTTTTGAGGGAATCAAGGGTCATGCTAGATGTATCAAAGTTTTCAATATGTATGTCGATGCATAGAATGGTACTCTCATCAGAATGACCTCACATAAGAAACTCCCTATTGTCCTCCGTTAAGTCCAAGTCAGCCGAATCTTATTCTAATTCAAGTGGGATAGTTCTCGACGTTTATGCTGCATACATGTGAACTACATCGACTCCTACATCTTCTTCAAAGCAATTTTATTCAGCTGATTTTTTAGAGTGATAGAAATCCCATTCCCATTCATTAGAATTTGTATCACTTGCAGCCTACAATCTATAGATTTGTTCATATAGTATTTGATTTGTTTCTTCATCTTTTCTTGTTATATATTTTCTTCTTTCATATTCAACCTCTTTAGGACTGAGATTGAGTTCTGTCAACTTTTCTATGAGCTCTCCTTGACTTATATTAGCTTCTTTCTTGTTTTGATTGAGATTCAACGTTGTTTGAGAGGTGCTATAGTTTGTTTCTCTTGTTGATTTGAATCTTGCTTCTTTTCCCATTTGATATTTGTTTGTGTTTGTTTCTTATCTGATGTTTCTTCTCTTTCAATTGCCAGTTGTTCTTGTTTGTTTTCATATTCCTCTTGTTGTTGACTAAAAGATGTGTCTTCTGGTAAAGTAACTTGTCCATACCCTAAGCCTATTTTGTTAGTAGGTTGCTAAGTATGAGGTTGAATAGGTTCTGAGATACCTTCTTTTCTTTTTCCTATAGGACCTATTCCAGTGTATCCCATTTTTCTGAGAATGTTAAATCCTTTTCTATACTTTTTTGTAGGTATGCGGACATTGTTGATCTTTTGTTGAAATTCTTCATCCTTGTATAGCCACTGTAGTATATCTTTGTCTTCTGTTTCCTTTGATAAGGTCCCAACACTAAAAAATTCTCCATCAAACATTGAAAGATGTTTTAGAATTGGTTGTTGTTTAGAGTTTGATGGTTT
This sequence comes from Cryptomeria japonica, assembly GCF_030272615.1. Classification (NCBI taxonomy): domain Eukaryota; kingdom Viridiplantae; phylum Streptophyta; class Pinopsida; order Cupressales; family Cupressaceae; genus Cryptomeria; species Cryptomeria japonica. Next base: position 318,921,441 of record NC_081414.1, on the reverse strand, counting down.
TCCAAAGGATTTAGGAGAAAGTGGTAATTATGATATTGAATATTCTCCATTCCCTCGATCTCTTAGCTGCATTTATTTTCCATACTTGACAAAATAGAGGCAAATGATTGTTCCTTGGATTGTGTGTTCAAAGATGATTCCTCCCTATCATGAGGAACAATGACTTCTTGAATTGGTTTAAGATTAATAAATACTAAAATGGATTTGAATCTGCTGAGATCATGATCTTCGGCCCACTGTAGGGAAACTTTAAGCACTGATGGTATGTTTATGGAACAACTTGTATGTCATGTATCTAGGGTCTTCCCAAGAGTATGTTGTATGATAAGTCTAAGTCTAGAACTTGGCATGCTGCGTCTTTCTGTAAAGGTCCCACTCTGATGGGTAACATCACAATTCCTTTAGAGGAACATTCTTATTCATCATAGGCTTTAATGGTGATCTTTTTCTGGGGATCAACTGCATCTTATGAATAACCTAGAGCATGGACAAGACTCAAAGAACAAATATTTAAACCAGCTCCTCCATCTATTAGGACACGTTTAACTCACGTCTTATGAATGGTGACTTTGATATGTAAGGGAGCATTATAGGGATGTTGCAAGGACATGTTTCTTTCTTTGGTGAATGATAAGTAGTGAGGGGTTGTGAGGTTTCCCACCATGGTTTGAAATTGATCGATATCAAGATCTTTGGACACTGTTGTATCTACTAATGTTCGTTCAAGAATTTCTTTGTGTGCAGGTGAAAGCTTTAAAAGTTCTAAGATGGATATTTGTGGGGTGTTTTCTGTAATTGATCCACTAGATTGTATTGTTTCGTAGTGGATGATGTGTTTGTCATAGGACCCGAAAAAACTAATTTGGCTTTGCTTCTTGTGATAACATGACTAGGTTCTTGATTTTGCTTTTCTTTAACTAAAATCATGTTTACCACATTATCATATGTATGAGTGTAGTTTACCTTCACTTTACCCTTACCATTATTTGTTGTTGATGATTCACCTTTCTCATAGTTTGGAAGTGGAGTTTGAAATGCTGTATGGGATTCATTTGTCGTATGTCCATCCACATTTATTACTCCATTATCAATTAAATCTTGGATGACGTGTTTCAACCACTGACAATTATCTGTGTGATGTCCCTTGTTTCGATGGAAATCACAATAATGGTTATCATTCCACCAAGGTGGTTTTATTTGAGGCTCATAGTTCCTTTCTTTTGGACAAGTGATCAATTTATTTGCGATAAGTGTCTTTAGTGCAGATCCAAGGGGTTCACCAATGTTTATAAATTGCCTTCGAAAGAAATTTTTGATAGTTGCTTTTTGGTGATGATTATTTTGCTGAGCCGCTGCTGAGTGAGTGGATGAATTGAAAACCATTTCCTTTGGTTTCACATTGTTTTTATCCACTATTCCATCGTTGACGACATCACGATTTCTATTCCAAAACTTTGGCTTATCATTGTGATTGTTGTTATTGTTGTTGTTGTTGGGAGGATTGACTCCTTCTTTGTATATTTTCGATTCACCTTTCTTTATCATGGCTTCCTCCATTCTGATTCCATTATCAATCATTTTTTTGAAACTTTGATTTCCTTGTATTTTTAAATAATAACTCATTTGATCATTTAGGTTGCCGATGAATATGTCCATTTTTTCATACTCTGGCACTGTACGAGGATACCATGAAGCTAACCATCTCCATCATTCTAAAAATATCATGAAAGGTTCTCCAACCTTTTGTTTGGCATTACATAGGTCTAGAATTGTTACTTCATGTTGTATGTTGTAAGAGTATTGTGAAACAAACTTATCCAGCAACTCTGAGAATGATCTGATTCCAGGTTGAAGTTTGGAGAACCATTCCATAGCTATTCCAGTTAAGCTTTTCGGAAATAATCTCATTAAGTAGGTATCCTTATGTGCAAACTCCATACTCATTGTGCCAAATTCTCGTATATGATCTTGAGGGTCAGTGCTTCCATCATATTTTTTGTATCTAAGAGTTTCACAACATATAAGAAATGGTATCATGTTTAGATTTCCATCGAATGGATAAGGACAAATTTCTTGAAGTGAGTATCTTCTAACATTTCCTCTCTGCATATCTTGAATTTGTGTTTGCAGTGTTTGCAGTTGTTGTGTGAGAGTTGTGATAGGATTATCAACATGATTTGTTCTTGCATAACCATGATTTTGTATTCTAGGAGGATCTGGATCTCTTCCTTTTTCATCTCTAGCCCTTCTTGTATCATCATTGGATTGAACGTTATTCAAAATTTCTACTTCATCCCTTTGGGGCATGTAAGTTTCCTCATTGGTTGTGGTGTTACTAGGAATTGACGTGTCATTCATTTTGAGGCCAAAAATATCCTCATATTATTCATTACTAGGAGGAGGATCACTTTTCTTTTGTGTCAATTTGTTCACATCAAAATCTTGGGGGAGTGTAGCTCCAGATTTTGCTAACATTAGGAAATATTTTTCTTTTTCTCCCTCCAACATTTCTGCATAAATTTATCGAATTGGGGATCCTTTTTGATGTCTTTGATAGTTTGTTATGTTTGTATACACCTAAAAAATTTCTGAAGATAACTAATTAAATAAGCAATTATTTAATTAATCCCTCCTCCCCAATTTAATTGAATTCACTAAGCAATTTGATTAAATCTCTCATTCATCTACTTATTAATAAATCTAAGGATTTATTAAATAGGTTCATTTCATTTCACCCCTTTAATTAATTAATTCAAATTAATTAATTCCCTCCATGCAAAATCATTTCTTCTAAATCCCCTAATTAATTAAAATAAATCAATCATGAGTTGTTGAAATTAATTAGCCATTTTCCTAATATTTAAATTTTTAAATTCAAATTCTCCTAACTTCTACCACTCCTAAACCTAACCATTCCTAAACCTAACCCATTCTACCTACCACCATGTCCCCTTTCATCCAAAATATTCTAGAACCTTTGTGACACTTGTCACTAAGTGTTCCCTTTAATCCAACCCCCTTTGCCAACCTCCTCCAATTTAACCATTGATATCTTCAGATCAATCTCAATCGTTGATTCATGCCAACTCACCCCTAGCCTTGGAAAATCCTATAAATAGACCTCATTTTGGAGCAATATGGGTCCCAATTCATTTCATGTCCCAATTTCATATCATTTGATCCCATCTCATTCTCATCTTTTGCATTGTTACTATAGGCATCTAGCTTATAGTTTATCAATTTTAGCAATGTTATCATGCTCAATTTTAGCTTAAATCTTATCTTAATCATGCTAGATCAATCATTCATATAGCTTAATCATGCTATTCTTGCTAGATCATGAATCTTAATCATTCAAATCCTCCATCTAAGTGTAGTCAAGTCACTGGAATTTGCATACTAAGATCTGAGAGCAAAATCCACACTCGCATTTACTAGGAGGCAATAAGTCGATTAGCTATGGTTTTATGTTTCATTGATTTGATTTACTAACCATGCTTGCAATGATTTATTGAGTGTTTTGTGTTGCAGGAACAGGTATAATAGGTATTCTGATTAGCTATTGGGTGTGTACCTAAGTTAGCAAGCAAAGGTTTTCATTCTCAGCCAACTTCCTTAGGGTTTAGCTTGATTGGAGTCATTTATCACATCATGTGCTTGCTATGTATTCATCCCTAAAATTGAAAAATCAGACACTTAAAACTGGAAAACCAAATTAAAACATCAAAATTCAATCAAAACTCAAACAAACAAGCACTTTTTATCATTGTTCAAATACTTGTCGCACGAGTCATAATCTCTGTCATACGAGTCAACTTGCATAAAATCATTTGTCGTACTATCTGCTATCCTGTATCATATGAGTCATCTATTTTGTTGTATGGTCTATAATCCCATGTCGTACGAGTTGCTGCTGTTTATATGAAATTTTTTGTTCTGTCGTTCTGTTTTGTATCTCTTGTCGTCCTATGCTGCATATTTTGTTGTATGAAACTCTACATTTGTCAGTCCAGAACTGTGTCTTGCATGCCTGTTTTAGATTTATCATTTCTGCCTGATCAATTTACAGTAAGCATAAACACCTATTATCTGTCAATCTGTGCTTAGATTGTCTGCTTGATTTGCTTGGTCAAGTTATCATCCGTCAAAATCAGACTTTATAACATATACACCTTATGATTTTCAAGTGCTTACCCCCAACAAGTTCAAGATCTAAACATCTCAAAGTGCATTATCACCCTCTTTGGTAAACTGATCACTCAAACATAGTTTCTCATCAGGATCAATCATCCTTTATCATGAAACTGAAATGTTTGGTCAGGATAACTTTGTCCCACATCATAGGATAGATCATTCCTATTGGACTTGGTTCTTATCAAATCATCACCATTGCACTCCTAAACCGAAGATCGAAAAACTTGCAAACTTTTAAACACTTGAACCATATTTTAGTGTCATATCACTCTATTGCCTTGAAATTGACTATTGATCACTTTCCCAAAACAACCTTTTGGACAATCAAATTCTAAGCAAGATATCAAACACAGTGACCATTTTGATTAGAGCACAGAGACATAAGATCATTGAAACATTTGAAATAACTGAAAATCATATCGACATGACATACCAAAGAAAAACACAAGAAGAAAACACGACAAACCAACATATCAGAGAAATCAAACAAGTCCAAAATCAAAATCAAACTATGTTAAAAACCTCACAAGGATTCAAACACATCTCAAAAGAAAGGTGGTTCTTTTATGCACCTCTTAAAGAGATCCCTAAAGGATTTGGCTAAAGAAGATCAAAATCGTGCACCCATGTATAACAATGATCCATCCATCCATAAGCAAATTGATGCTCCAAAGGCATCTATTCTTACACCTCCTGAAAGCTTGCAAGAATCTTCCATAGCATCCTTGCCAAACAATACATCCAAAGATGAAGTTCCCCAAGCAATATCCAATATTGCCATCAAACCTATTTCAGAGGATCCTATTCAAAGCTCATCTCCTTCATATCCAAGAATTAATTCATTGCAGCATCCCCATAGCACTTCCTTGCAAATTGAAGTCCTCATTCATAGAACACTTATTAAACGTGTCCTGATAGATGGGGGAGCTGGCTTGAACATTTGCTCTATGAATCTTGTCAGTGCTCTAGGCTATTCAGAAGATGCAGTTGATCCCCAGAAAAGGATAAAAATCAAAACATTTGGTGAAGAAGAACATTACTCCAAAGGAATGGTGATATTACCCATCACAGTGGGACCTTTGCAGAAGGACATAGCATGCCAAGTTCTAGATGTGGACCTACCATACAATATACTCTTGGGGAGACCATGGATTTAGGATATACATGCTATTCCATCAACAGGTCATCAGTGCTTAAAATTCCTTTACAATGGATAGGAAATCACAATATCAACAGAATCAAATCCAGTGCAGTGTTGTAGTAATCTGAGATCAGCTCAAGAGGTCATTATTTCACATAACAGACAGGTAGCACCTTCAAGCACACAATCCAAGGAACAATCATTTGAATCAATCTTGTCAAACATGGAAGAACAAATGCAGCTGAAAGATCAAGGGAACGGAGAATATTTTCTATCATGGAAAAATAAACAAGAACATCTTCAAATTGAGAGGGGTGAAGAAGAAGATATAGAAGTTGATGTAGTTCACACGTATGCAGAAAAAACATTAGGAACTAGCCTACTTGAATTAGAATCACATTTGACTGACATGGACTTAACCGAGGACGATTAGGATTTTCTTATACAAGTTCATTCTGATGAGAGTATCATTCTAGACATCAAAATACATACTGAAAGCCTTGATATCTCTATCATGACCCCTAATATCTTTGAAACATCTCAACCTGAAGATCCTTTACCGTTAAGCTATCCTGAACCTATGGACTGGGAAAATGAAGGACATATTGACATTGATTCCTTACCCAATGACCATGCCATATCCTTATATCTTGATGAAATCAAACCCACAACAACTTTCACCAGGGATTCCGCTAATGTATCTTCAAGTCAAATGGATGTCAAATCTCCTAGTCACAAAATTGAAAATAAAGAAAATAATATCAGGTCTAATGCTGAAAACCATTATTTGGCAACATTAGATCAAGAAAAAGTAAAAATAAAGGATGTATCTAATGGTGAAAACCTCCTTGAGGCGTCGGAAGATGGGAGATTTGACACCTTACCCGAATGTTATCAAGAGAAATTATCTATCCTAATAGAACCAGCATAGGCAACTATCATTGGCACAACTGATCTACATCCAACAACTTCTTTATCAGAACCAGCAAGGAAAAAATATTTGAAATCATTCAAAAGATGGCAAGTCAACTTTACCTGGTCATATACAGATGTTCTGGGGTTTGATCCATATCTTACAATACATGACCCGAATATTAGTCCAGGAGCAAGCATCAAAAATGGAACATATCATGGATCAGGAGCACACATCAATAATGAAAAACATCATGGATCAAGAGCAAGAATTAATAAAGGAACACAACATAAATCAGAAGCAGGCATTCTATTTATCAAAATGTCTGTAGAATGGAATATAAAACAACTTCAAGTCTTTGGAGACTCTCAGCTTGTCATTAATCAAATCAATGATGACTATCAAACAAAAGATGACAAACTCATGTCTTACAAAAAGATAGTGGATGATATCAAGAAATACTTTTTAGAAATAACTTTTGAACAGATTCCAAGAAACAACAACAAAGCAGCAGGTGCCATGGCTACACTTGCTTCTCTATTGCAGACACAGGAAAATCAACAATGTTATGAATTCCTGGTTGAAGAGTTGTTTCATCTCGCCTATAATTGTCCTGATTCCCAAACCATCTGTCAACTTATTGGACATGATTCCTCCTGCTATGGCCAAACTTACACATACCTAAAAGACAACATCCTGCCTCTTGACTTATCAAAGAACCAAAAGAGAAACTTTATTCACCAATCCTCTCATTATACTCTCGTCGCGGATACCCTGTATAAACGAGGTCTAGACGATACTCTCTTAAGATGTCTTGAACAAGAAGAATCTAAGAAGGCTTTACATGAAATCCATAATGGCATTTGTGGCACTCATTCAAGTGGTCTTACCCTTTCAAAAAAACTCATACGCTTGGGATACTATCGGCTGACTATGGAATGGGATTCTTTTAAGATAGCAAGAACATGCAAACAATGTCAAATCCATGGGAATTTGATCCATGCACCAGCACAAGAAGTACATGCTTTAGCAACATCTTGGCCTTGTCAATGGGGACTTGATCTAGTAGGAAAGATAAATCCTTCCTCATCTAATGGACAAAAATTCATCCTGGTAGCTACTGAATATTTCACAAAATGGATTGAAGCTGTACCTCTCATCAATATCACAAGAAAACAAATTGCTGCATTTATGTTGAATTATATCATCTGTCACTATGGAATACCAATGACCATTATCACTGATAATGGGCAACCATTCAAGAATCAAGATGTATAAGAGCTATGTGAGAAGTTCAAAATCCAACATAGATTCTCCACACCATATTATCCACAGGGAAATGGGTAGGCATAAGCATCTAACAAAACTATCTTGAAAATTCTTAAAAAGATAGTGAATGATGCTGGGAAAGATTGGCATATCCAACTAAACCCTGCTCTATGGGCCTACCGCACCAGTATCCACACACCGATAGGTGCCACACCTTTCTCTCTTGTATATGGATCAGAAGCCATATTGCCAATCGAAGTAGATATACCTTCTCTATGTGTGTCACTAAAAGGACTCATCCCAGATGAAGAACAAAGAGTATCTAGACTACAAGAGTTAGAACTAATCCATGAACACAGACACAATGCCTTTGATCATCTAAAGGTATATCATCAAAGAATATGCCGAAGCTATAATCATAAGGTTAAACCAAGAATCTTTCAAGTTTGAGAACTAGTGCTAAAAGAAAATCCAAGAAACCAGGCAGATCGAGAAAAGAAAGGCAAATTTGAACCAAACTGGTTGGGTCCATTTGTGGTCACAACAGTATTTGGATCAAGAGCATATCAGCTATCAACACAAGATTGAAATCAACTTGAGGAACCTATCAATAGCATGCACTTGAAAAAGTTCTATGTTTGAAAAATCAGAAAAATAAAAAACAGTGAAAAATCAGAAAAATAAAAAACAATGAAAAATCATAAAAAATAAAAAACAGTGAAAAATCAGAAAAAATAAAAAACAGTGAAAAATCAGAAAAATCCTAAAAAGTGAAAAAGCAGAAAATCCAAAAAAAATCAAATATCAGAAAAAGTGCAATAAAAACAAACGGTGAAAACCTGGCAAATAGGTGCTATCTGTCCGCTAGCTCTTCCATCTATTAGTTCATGCATTCATTCTTCCATTAGCGCTATACATGACCATCATAAAGCCTTTATACATATGCAGACATCCCAGGTGGCTTCTTACCATGGTTTGGATCATTGGATATATCATAACGACTTTGTTTCTAGGCTTGGGGCAAAATCCTACACCTAGCTGGGGGCAAAACTCTGGATCAATTTTGAGCTTAATCAAACAAGTAGAACAAACAGTTAGTCAAATCTTATTAAGTGAAAACTAAGACACATCCAACATTGAACACAAGATCAAACTATCAACTATCAAGCTATCACGAAATCAATCTGAGCACATCACACACTTTTGTGGATAATATCTTTTGGATAATGATTTTAACATGATTGTTCAACTTTTCTAAATTTATTTTCACTATCATGATTTATGAGCGACTCCAGGATGTCTTTGACTAGAGGAACAAGGAAGAAACATGATATTTTTCTTGTCTGCTGTCTGAAAATTAATCATTAATATGTGCAAATTTATCTCGGGACATGATCATCAGAATATCATTGAAGACATTTCCAATTTGCGTATTGAAATGATTAATACTGCCTGTTTTACGCAAACAACACCCAGGTCATCTCGGTTCAATTATACCTAGATGCTTGTGTTAACTTGCTATAGAAAAATCCAGGAAAATAGTGCTTAGGTCATCATGGTTTAATTATACCATCAATGTTTGCACTCACTTCCCACATTTCAAAAGCTCAATGATGACAAAAATGCAAAATAATCCAGTGACTAGTCCGGTCATAGCTTTGCATTCCATTGCATTTTCATTGCATTTTAGCTTGCATTTCATTCTTGCATGGGATCCTACAAGCTCCTTTTATCCAAGGTTTAATCTATCGCAAGAATCATCAAAGTATCATCACAAGTGTATATGCAATCAAAATAACTCATATCTCTCATGATATGATCAACCTAGCTAAAATCTTATGCTATCTCTCTAAACAGAATCAACAATCAACATATCCAAATATTTCTGCATCTTGATATCAACAAACTGTCAATTCTTTATCTATCAACCTTATCAAATCAAATCAAAAAAATCAAACCTAATCAATTCTATCACGTCTTATACAGGATGTATCCTTCCTAAAACTAGACGATCTGATTCTGATTCATGTCTTATACAGGATGTATCCTTCTTGAAACCAGACGTTCTGATCATGTCTTATATAGGATGAATCCTTCCTAAAACCAGATGCTTTGATCATCGTTGTCTTATACAGGATGAATCCTTCCTGAAACCATACTGAATCAAATCAATCAAGATTTTTCAATCTTACCAACCTAAGAAATCAAGCTAATCGAAGAACTCGCATTTTCATCCAACCACAGTTGCAGAAATCAAATCAAATCTATCAAGATATCAATCTCGCAAAAAATCCAAAGATCAATTATCTCAATTGATCTCTCGAGGGGGCATCATCATACCGGAATTTAGCAATCAAGAGCTGGGGCATCCTATCAAATCAATATCAACATCAAAATGAGATTATTCTTTGAATCAACACATCATCACACCTCGCTTCAAAGAGGGGCAAAATGTATACACCTAAAAATGGTCTGAAGATAATCAAATTAAATAAGCAATTGTTTAATTAATCCCTCCTCCCCAATTTAATTGAATTCACTAAGAAATTTGATTAAATCTCTCATTCATCTACTTATTAATAAATCTAAGGATTTATTAAATAGGTTCATTTCATTTCACCCCTTTAATTAATTAATTCAAATTGATTAATTCCCTCCATGCAAAATCATTTCTTCTAAATCCCCTAATTAATTAAAACAAATCAATCATGATTTGTTGAAATTAATTAGCCATTTTCCTAATATTTAAATTTTTAAATTCAAATTCTCCTAACTTCTACCACTCCTAAACCTAACCATTCCTAAACCTAACCCATTCTACCTACCACCATGTCCCCTTTCATCCAAAATATTCTAGAACCTTTGTGACACTTGTCACTAAGTGTTCCCTTTAATCCAACCCCCTTTGCCAACCTCCTCCAATTTAACTATTGATATCTTCAGATCAATCTCAACTGTTGATTCATGCCAACTCACCCCTAGCCTTGGAAAATCCTATAAATAGACCTCATTTTGGAGCAATATGGGTCCCAATTCATTTCATGTCCCAATTTCATATCATTTGATCCCATCTTATTCTCATCTTTTGCATTGTTAGTATAGGCATCTAGCTTATAGTTTATCAGTTTTAACAATGTTATCATGCTCAATTTTAGCTTAAATCTTAGCTTAATCATGCTAGATCAATCATTCATATAGCTTAATCATGCTATTCTTGCTAGATCATGTATCTTAATCATTCAAATCCTCCATCTAAGTGTAGTCAAGTCACTGGAATTTGCATACTAAGATCTGAGAGCAAAATCCACACTCGCATTTACTAGGAGGCAATAAGTCGATTAGCTATGGTTTTACATTTCATTGATTTGATCTACTAACCATGCCTGCAATGATTTATTGAGTGTTTTGTGTTGCAGGAACAGGTATAACAGGTACACCACACAAATACACAACAATGTTATTTCTCCTTCAACTTGTATTTCATCTTCATGTTCCATGGTTCTATGCTCTTCAATTATTTCCAATGTTTCAATTTCCGTCTCTGTGATTCTTCGTCTCTGAGCTCTGGTTAGAACGTGCATACACGTGTGTTAGATATTGTGCTAGAATTTGATTGTCCAAAAAGTTGTTTTGATAAGTGATCAATTGTCAATGTAAATGTGATAGTGCGATATGACACGAAAAGATGATTCAGTGTTTAAAGGTTTGCAAGTTTTTCGATCTTCGGTTTTGGAGTGTAATGGTGATGATTTGATAAAAATCAAGTCTAATATGAACGATATATCCTACATAGTGGGACAAGATTATCCTGACCAAGCATTGTAGTTTCGTGATAAAGGATGATGGATCCTGATGAGAAACTATGTTTGGGTGATCAGTTTATCAAAGAGGGTGATGATGCACTTTGAGATGTTTAGATCTTGAACTTGTTGAATGTGAGCACTTGAAAATATTGAGGTGTTTATGTTCTAGAGTCTAATTTTGATAGATGATAACTTGACCAAGTGAACCAAGAAGACAATCCAAGCATAAAATGACAGATATCAGGTGCTTATGAGCACTACAAATTGACTGAGCAAATATGACAAATCTAAAAAAGATGCGCAAGAAGACAGTTCTGGACCAACAAAGACAAAATTTTGTACGACAGACTACATAGACCCGAACGACAATTTATACAGCTCATATGACAAACTAGAAATCTTGCACGACAGAAAATCCTCTACTAAGATGACTCGTACGACACTTCTCACTGGACCAGACGATGAAAGATAATATAAAATTTTCTATTATGCAGGCTCGTATGAAAATTCCCACCGGACCATACGACAAAGTAGATATCTTGTACGACAAAATAACACACTCGTACAACAGAGGACATAACATAGATAAAAAAATGTTTGTTGGCAGAATTTTGATTAGTGAAGTTTGGTTTTTTGCTTATGTTTTCTAGTTTCGAATGTCTGATTTTCTATTTAAGGGATGAATACACATCAAACACATGATATGATTAGTGACCTTCAAGCACATTAAGCTACCTAAGGAAGTTGGCTGAGAGAGAAAACCTTTGATTGCAAGCTTGGTACACACCCAATAGCTAATCAGAATATGACCACTAAGTCTCACGCAATGGATTTTCAACGTCGTATTATCCGACTCCAAATGCTAATGGAGGCACGATATGGAATGTGTCTTGGGAGAGTTACTATCTCTCTTGCACAAATATTATCTCCCTTTCAGAGGTGAATCGGGTAGCTTCTAATTTAACCATAACTAGAAAGGGATCCATTCGACACGTCGAGGTATAAACTCAATTAAGAGGTCTCCCAGCCTTGAAAACCAAGGTTTGATATACCCGAAGGTATGAAGGAGAGCTATTCCCGAGCACTGCCGTTGACTTGATTTTCATCAAATCACATTTATTTTATAGTGGGTTGGATTACTTGGCATTAGCCATTCCCACTTAGGTCGTTCCCCTCTCACCGACCTTAATGGCTAGGAGTTATTAGCTCCTCAAGAGGGAAGACCCGCTAAATAAATGCACTAATGAAAGCAAAGGATGAGTCTAGCTTTCTGATCACCTAAGAAAGGTGAGAGCATACTCTCCTATCATCAAAACACATAAAACATGATTGTTCATTTCCATTAGCAAAATCAAGTGTGCCTAGAAAGATTTAAGAAAATACACAAAGTTTTGTTAAATTATTTTAGGCAACCTGCAAAATAGATGTATTAGTAGTCATGATGTGTTTTTATGCAATGAGTCTTTGACAAGCGTAATCTTCGACAATCATCCTGCTAAAACCAGTTAGGCTATCGAAAAACTCACAAACAGATCAGGGTTAGCATTACTAATAATCGAATCAAAGCATGAAACCCCAAAAATGCAGTCTATTTTGAAAACATAGAAGCAAAATGTCATACAACACGATTTACCTGTTCGTATGAGAATCTTTCTGAGATCGTACGAGTGCAAAAGTAGGCTAGTACGACAAATCATAAGGTCGTACGATTAAGAAAGAATTATAGTCCAAGTTCACAAAGGAGCTCGTATGAGCCAGAAAAGGAACTCGTACGAGATTTTGATTCCAATCCGGCCAGAAATGAAGATTTGATGATGCTTGAGAGACCAAAAATCAGATTTTCGAGCACCACAGTGGGTGCCAAAATGTCATGCCTGTGAAGTGTGATACCTGTAGCTGCAACACAAAATACTCAATAGATCATTACAAGCATGGTTAGCAAATTAAAAACAAAGATAGATAAAACCATGGCAAAGCGATCTATCGCCTCCTAAGAGATGTGAGTGTGGATTTGCTCTTAGATTTGGATAAGCAAATTCCAGTGACTTGACTACAACTAGATGGAGGATTTGAAATGATAATGATGCAATTAAGATAGAAGGGATAATGATTAAGCTACATGATTCAACAATTATGCTAGAAAATGATCAAATTAAGTTAGATCTAAGATGCAATTGCCTATAATAGCAATGCTCAAATGATATGCTAAGAGATATTATGCCTATAGTAACAATGCCTAAAATGCAAATGAGATGGGATCATTATTGCTCCAAAATGGGGGATATTTATAGGATTTCCAAGGCCAGGGGTGAGATGGCAAGAATCAACGGTCAAGATTGAGTATGAAGATATCAATGGTGAAATTGGAGGAAGTTGGAAAAGATGTTGGAGGAAAGGGGACATCTGTCATCTCTATGGTGACAAGTGTCTAGGAGCTTCCAAGAGAGGGGACATGTGGCCCAAGAATGTCGTGTGTCTCAAGGGGAGAGTATCCACACCATAGGAAGTTAGGATAAGGAAGTTAGGATGTGCAAGCTAAGATATGTTTAATTAAACCCAGGGTTAGATGGAATGGGTTAGGTTTATAAGAGGTTTGGTTAGGTGGTTAGAAATTAGGAGGCATGTGGGTAATTTGAATTTAAAAATTCAAATAATGGGAAAAGACTAATTAATTTTCAACAACTCATAAATTGATTTGTTTTAATTAATTAGAAGATTAGAAGAAATGAATTTAAATGGGGAGGGATTAATTAATTTGAATTAATTAATCAAAGGGGATTATTGAAATGAACCTATTAAATAAATCCTTAGATTTATTAATAAGTAGATGAGTGGAAGAATTTAATCAAATTGCTAATGAATTAAATTAAATTGGGGAGGGGGACTAATTAAATAATTACTTATTTAATTAATTATCTTCAGACCATTTTTAGGTGTATACAAAGACATCTCAATAAATTGCTATCTAGACCTCGCCTATATAAAGTATCAGCAATAATAGTATAGCGGGATGACTGACGGATAAAATTTATTCTTTGATTGTGGGATAGGTCAAGAGGAAGGATATTCTCTTTTAAGTATTGATAAGTTTGGCCGTATAAGGATTGACTGGTTCCTGATATATTAAAAATCATGTAGGTATACTGGGATTGAATGGTAGGGGTTAAGATATCTTCCACCAAGAATTCATAATGCTGTTGATTCTCCTGTTTCTGCAAGAGAGATGCTATTGTAGCCATTGCATCTGATTCTTTATTCTCATTTCTTGGGATCTGAGCGAATGATACTTCTTCAAAGTGTTCTTTAAACTCTTCTACCAACTGTTTGTAGGGCATGATATTGTCATCCTTAGTTTGATAATCATCATTTATTTGGTTGATGATAAGCTGTGAATCACCATAGACATGTAATTCTTTGATATTCCATTCGATAGCCATTTTGAGACCAATAATCAATGCTTCATATTCTGTAGTATTATTTGTGCATGGAAACTGTAGTCTATATGATTTTGGAATTATGTGTCCCTGAGGTGTGATGAACAAAAATCCTGCGCTTGATCCATATTGTGTATAAGAACCATCAAAGTACAACTCCCAAAATTTTGTACTTATTGTCAGAATTTCTGAATCAGGAAATTCAATGTGCAATGGTATGCCATCTTGTAAAGGTTCTTCAACTAATTTATCAACAATGATGTGTCCTTTGATATATTTTTGATCAAAATATTCTATATCAAACTCACTTAGTACCATAACCCACTTTGTCAGTCTGCCTGTCAAAGTTGACTTGCTCAACAAATACTTTAGTGGATCAATTTTTGCTATCAGTTTCACAGAATGAGTTAGCATATAATGTTGCAGCTTCTGAGTTGCAAATACAATTGCTATGCATGTCTTCTCTATTGATGGATAATTCAATTCATAGCTAAGAAGTTTTCTACTGATGTAATATACTGCTATTTCTTTTCCTTCTTCATCATGTTGTGCCAGGAGAGCTCCTAATGATACATTTGTTGTTGAGATATAAAGTAACAATGGTTTCCCTTTGATTGGTGATACAAGTACTAGAGGATTCATCAGATATTCTTTGATTTTCATAAAAGCCTCTTCACACTTTTGATCCATTTGAATGGAACGTTCTTATGTAAAAGATGAGTGAATGGATGACATCTATCTGCTAATTGAGAGACAAATCTTCTAGTTGATTGTAATCTTCCTTGTAAAGAACACAATTGACTTATGTTCCTAGGTGACTCCATTTCCATGATAACTTTGAGCTTTTCTGGATCTACTTCAATTCCACGAGCTGATATAATGTACCCAAGAAGTTTTCCAGAGGTTACTCCAAATGCACATTTCTATGGATTTAATCTTAAACTGATATCTTTCAAGCCTATCAAATATCTTTCCCAAGATGTTCAAATGTTCTTTTCTTGTATGAGATTTTGCAAGTATATCACCTACATAATCTTCAATAAATGTATGCATCATATCATGAAAAATTATTGCCATAGCTCTTTGATAAGTTGCTCCTACATTCGTAAGCCTAAATGACATAACATTCTAGTAGTAAGTACCCCATGCATAGGTGAATGCTGTCTTTTCTTGATCTTCAGGGGTGATTCTTATTTGATTGTATCCTGAGAATCCATCCATCAATGAAAACATCTCATGTCCTACTGATAAGTCTACAATTATATCAATGTTGGGTAGTGGGAAATCATCTTTGGGACATGCCTTGTTCAAATCTATGAAATCGGTGCAGACTCTTATGATTTTATCTGGCTTTGACACTAGCACAATGCTTGAAACCCATTTTGGATAGGCAATAGGTCTTATGAAACCCACCAGGGATAACTTTAAGAAATCACCCCCTGGGTAACTATGTAAAATCCTGGCGAATCAAACTTTATTTTTGGGAGGAAATTTTCATATCGATGGTGAAATTTTTTTTTAAAATGGGAAAAAAAATTATTTTGTATTGGCGATTTTTATCTAGGGTACGAAAATTCCATAAATTTCTGGTGAATAATACCTTGTTCTATGGGGAAAATATTTATTGTGGGAGGCGAATAATTTTTGTTAAAAGGAACAAATATATAATTGTATGAGTGGAAAATTTTACTCCGAAGGAAAAATTATTTAAATGTATTGGCGATTTTTATCCACCGTTGGAAAATTATTTAAATGTATTGGCGATTTTTATCCACTGTTAGAAAATTATTTAATTTGTTTTGGCGAATATTTTGTTATTTATGGAAAAATATATAATTTATTGGCAATTTCATGAATTCATTGCCATTAATAGACAAGGCACATCACATCACATCAGTACATCATATCACATAATACATTGAGTCTAGACTCTGCATGATGTATCAATAAGCACGACCTCTTTGACACATGAAGGGTGACACATACCTAATATCTATCAATGATTTTAAACCGTTCGATGATTGTAGATCAATGGCTGAAGTTTTATTTCGGTCCAATTTTCTCAAGAGAACATAGCTCAACAGAAAGTGCCCGGAATGGAATTGGATTCAATAGACACGTATCAAATGTCAAGAATCACGATCGATAATTTCATTCATTTAATATATATCTTTTCACTAATTGCAATCCACTTTGTCCCCACGACTTCAAATGTGATACTTGCCAATTTGGTACTGGTTTATAGCAGTTTCTATTTTTGCACAATAGTGCATTTATGGGAAAGATTTGCAGAGATACGAAAGATTTAAATTTTTTCATAGCAATTAATATGATTAAAGAAGTAATTGTTACAATCAAGAGATTGAAATATTTATATACGATCTCTACTTCTTTCATCTTCAATTAGCCTTTGCCATTTGGTAGATAAATCGTTGGAGCTCACGGTATTTAAAATTTTAAATTCTTCCTCTGGTTTAGGTTTATAGGCTCAGGTTGTTTAATTTGTTAATCTATTTTCTCAAGATGGACACTCCCATCCACTTGAGAAGCATTTCTGCAGAGGACCAGAGGGCCTTTCTAGGCTCTGTTAGAGACCTAACCCTCCAATCAGTCTACAATGAGGTTGGGTCATTCACCAATGAGGTTGTGTGGATGGTGCTGGGCAGAGAGTTTCTGCAAAATGAAAATAGGTACCGTGTTAACACGGACGTTACATCCCGCTTCTTAACGTCTCTTCTGGACCTCAGAGGAGACAAGGTGGATATGCTAATGCTGTTGAGGAAGGTTTTTAAGGAAGACTTCCTTGGAGACAATATTACTCTTGTCTTCCTTGTAGAAGTAGTGGTGGGGATCCCTTGGGTGAGTGAATTATCCAAGCTTCTCCTCCCTGACCAAACAGTGCCAGTGGCCAGGCAACCATTTCTCCTGAACCTGAATGCAGAGCAGTTGACGCGTCACAGGAAATGGGTGCGGATTGGCAGGGACCTCCTCCGTAAATGGTTGCTCCTGGATGACTTTCCAAACTACATGTGGCTTGAAGAATTCTCTCAGCTTATGCTGTATGAAGAGTTCTACATGGAAGGAGGGCCAAATTCTTAGGGAAAAATTGTAAACAATTCCACTACCTGTGCCCTAGCCCCGCCCCCAGGCCCCTAGTAGTTTTTTTCCTATTTCCTCGAACCCTAACAGGGTTAATGCCAATGGCTCACTCATTTTGGCTTTTAAGTTTTTGAGGGACTCAAGTCTCAGATGTAAAAATTGTAAATTTCCAAAGCATAAATATTAATGATAATATCAAGTCTTAGAGTCTTATGGATATAAAAATGCTTTCTATAATTCTATTTTATTTTTATTAATTAAAGTTTTTCAAATGTTTTTTGTATATGAGCTACGTTATTTCAATTATTTGTTAAACAATGGAAATAAATTTAATAATGTGATCTTTTTTATGTAATGCTTCTTCCTCTATATATATATATATTCAGTTCGTTCCATTAATTATTTGTACATTGATTATGGTTGATTATAATTTTATAAATATATAGTTAAGACTTGAACTAAAACTCCAACTTACTTATATTAAACTAAATTTAATTATATTAAATTTACTTTTTTTTTTTGATCAGTAAATATTTTTTTCATTCTATTGATTTAGAGATTTCAAAATACAAAATTTGCAGTCCATCACCATGCATAAACACAGACAAAAAGAGATCCATACTGCCCATAGTCCAAACTTGTAAATTATCCTACCCTACATCTAGTAGCTGTAAATAAAAAACCAGTTCGTGGCTGGTTATCCAACAAATGTTCTAGCATTGATAAAAAGTTTTGGAATTAAAAAACTAACAGTTGAAAACTTTTGGAAGCAAACTAAAAAGCATTGGCCGATAGGCCACTCACTCGCTATCCCCCTGGGTCGCTTCCTCTTTGCCTTCCTCGGAGGTCGATGCTTTCCCTTTTGCCGCTTCAACTTTCATTTTTGGAATGCAGTCTAGGCACCCAAAGTCGGGGTCACCCTCCAAACTTGCCAGTAGCTGTATGGCCCTACCTTCTTCAAATCTATCTCTCAATTCCCTACCAACCTCCATCCTTGCCACCACGTTCAAAGCCTTCAGGACTTCATCCACCCTAGTTAATTTCACGAAATGTTTCATAGCTTCCCACCCCACATGAGCTTGTTCATGGTATTGGTATTTGATTTCATCCTCTGGGCCATAGATAAAAGGGAGCAATTTCTCCTAGTCTCCCCCTTCCTTAATTCGAATGCCAACTCGCGACACCGCCCACTCCAAAATTGAGTCCAGGTTGATTAAAAAAATCCCCATCTATCAATTTGACAAAAGTGAGTTTCACCTTTTCCACCTTCGGTTTGAATTCATAGGCCCACTCCAGAATCAAAGAGTATACCTTCATGTTGGTTCGATATCGGTGATGGATATGTGCTACCTCCTCCGCAAGTATCAGACGAGCTGCCACCCACAACTTCTCATCCTTAAACCAAAATAATCCTTGTATTTGTTTATTCGATACTTTGCCTAAAAAGGGCACCAATTTCTTTTCTATTCGTAGCCTGAAATTGGCCTCCATGGTCACCTGCAATTTCAAAAAACACTTCCTGCAAAAATAATGTAATACAAAAGCTACAAGATACAAATTTGGTCTTCTTCAAAACAAAATTTGGCACGTAAATCAAATGGTAATAAGTTTTGCCTCCGTCTAGGGCGGGTAATGAGTGTGGAGGATAAGACATTAATGCCACGAGATCAGGAAAAAGATTTCCTACCATCCTCTCCTCCCTCTGTTTGTGTGACCTGCCACAGGGAACTTCCTTCTGCAACAAACAATCGCCACCTTGACAGTTGTACTTGCCACATTTATTCGCTTAACAATTTGAGAGCTGCAAATTTTTGAAAAGACTGCACATATTTACTTATTTTAATTATATTAAAATTTAAATTAATATTTTAGATTTAATATTGAATGTTTTCTTTTTTATATTAATCTTTTACCTTTCAAATTGTATATCAAAATTTATATTTTTATTTAGTTATTTGTTTTATTCTAGAAACTAAGTTTCATGTTTTATACCATTTTTCAATTTCATATCTTTACAAATAATATTAACATTAGATTTAATAGTTTTCTCAAGCTATTGCACATCTTTAAAATTTAAATGTCTCTTATTATGGGACCGACAACATCTAACAACACTCAACAGGTACCATTGTCCGTTGGATGAGCAAAGATCAACGGCTTAGGGTGGATTTCGGCCCAAATGTGGGAAGTGAACACATTTGTGAGAACTTCGCTTGGAATTTAACATTTTAAATTTAATTAAATATAATTAAGTCTATAAAGCTCTATTTCGGGCGGAATTTTAAAATGATTAAATAGACTTAAAAAACAGACCCGAAAAGTGACACGAGTATGGTGACGTGCCAGAAAAATGGCAGAAGTCATGGGACCCATGACATCTGACAACAGGTACAATCATCCGTTGGATGAGCAAAGATCAATGACTTAGGGTGGATTTCGGCCCGAATGTGGGAAGTGAACACATTTGTGAGAAATTCGCCCAAAATTTAACATTTTAAATTTAATTAAATATAATTAAGTCTATAAAGCTCTTTTTTGGGTAGAATTTTAAAATGATTAAATAGACTGAAAAAACAAACCCGAAAAGTGACACGAGTATGGTGACGTGCTAGAAAAATGGCAGAAGTCATGGGACCCATGACATCTGACAATAGGTACAATCGTCTGTTGGATGAGAAAAGATCAACGACTTACGGTGGATTTCGGCCCGAATGTGGGAAGTGAACACATTTGTGAGAACTTCACCCGGAAATTGGAATTGAACATTTTAAATTTAATTAAATATAATTAAGTCTATAAAGCTCTTTTTCGGGCAGAAGTTTAAAATGATTAAATAGACTTAAAAAACAGACCCGAAAAGTGACACGAGTATGGTGACGTGCCAGAAAAATGGCAAAAGTCATGGGACCCACGAGCCACGACATCTAACAACAGGTACCATCGTCCGTTGGATGAGAAAAGATCAACGACTTAGGATGGTTTTCGGCCTGAATGTGGGAAGTGAACACATTTGTGAGAACTTCGCCCGAAATTGAAACGTTTTAAATTTAATTAAATATAGTTAAGTCTAATGTCCTCAATGTTTTGTCCTTCGGCATGAAATAATTATTAATAATAATTAATAATATTACAACATGATTCTAGATATTTTTCCATCGTCCGTTGGATGAGTTAAGATCAACAGCTTAGGGTGGATTTTGGCCCGAATGTGGGAAGTGAACAAATTTGTGAGAACCTCGCCTGGAATTGAAACGTTTTAAATTTAATTAAATATAATTAAGTCTAATGCCCTCATAATTTATACTGAAGTAATGAATGTTTTGTCCTTCGGCATGGAATAGTTATTAATAATAATTAATAAAATTACAACATGATTCTAGATATTTTGACATCATCCGTTGGATGAGTTAAGATCAATGGCTTAGGGAGGATTTCAGCCCGAATGTGGGAAGTGAACACATTTGTGAGAACTTCGCACAGAATTGAACGTTTTACATTTAATGTCCTCATAATTTATACTGAAGTAATGAATGTTTTATCCTTCGGCATGGAATGGTTATTAATAATAATTAATAAAATTACAACATGATTCTAGATATTTTGCCCTTTAGGTATTACTTTTGTACTTTTCAGAGTTTTCAAAATAAGAGACTCGTAAATCATAATCATATTTCATTTAATGGACAAACTTGTAAATTGAGGGAGATTCAGAAACAACTACTAGATTGAGGAATGCAAGTTGCAACAGAGATTGTCTGCGCCAATCTAGTGAAATATAAATTCCGGGTAAAATCTACAACACCTACATCCCGCCTTTTTGCTTTTTTAATCTCGTGGTCCAAATTGAGGGTTAGCATTTTCAGGTTTTTATCTAGCATTATTTTGAATTATTAACAATAACAACGATGGGGAAAATGGGAAGCAGTAGTTCAACAGGAAGCCAAGTGAAAAACAAAATTTACCTAACCGAACTGGTTAAAACACCAGGTTTCACTGATGAATGCCATGATATGTATGACCCTGCTATCCATGGTGAAATGTGTATCATAGATATTAGATATGCATTGTCTAGTAAGGCCGCATATGCATGCAGGGCAAAATTTACTATTTTCAACCCAATGTTACAACAAAAAACATATAAAATCGCATCGTGGGATGTTGGATTGGGAAGCATGGTGTTACCTGAAGTATTCCCTTGCCCTGATTTTCTCATGGTCTGCGTCGAAAATTATGATGAAGATAAAAAAGCAATTGTCAATAAAAATACAAAAGAGGAAATTCTATCCATAAATGAGGGAGAATTTGCTCATTTGTTGAACCTAGGATTTGAAGCCTAAACCTCAAACGTCAAAATTGACCTTGGAAAGCTGGCAAGGAATTATGAGAGTCTCAATCCAAGTTGCAGAGATTCATTTATCAAAGCTCTAATAAAGAGTGGTATTGGTATTGTGTTGGATCAGAATCATAAGCCTCCTTATGATTCTAACATTTTTGTTCCATGGGTTGGGATACTATTTCCTTGCTGTCATTTTGCTTGGGATTGGAAAATAATAGGGAAGTGGGTGCAAGCCTTCTTGAAATGATTTATAATATCTATTGTGTAGGTCAGCCAGTAAGATATAATTTTATTGAGTACATTGTTCAATCCATGCAAAAACAATTACTAATGATTAAAAAAGGTTCCTGTAATACATTTAGGTTCTCATCCTACTAGTGCTATCTCCTTCTATCCAAGTATCATGCAATATTCGAGACCAACAAGCTTCAAATTGTGAACTATAAGATTGATGAGAAGACTGGGAAGAGAACAGAGTGTCCAATATATGAATGGACACCAAAGATAAGGATGCATGATAACAGAAAGAACTACAACCATTTTGTAGACTTCTTTTTGGCACCAATGTATAATGAAATTACAAGCACTTCAATGCCTAGGTTGCCCGTGTCTTGTAGAGATTGCATTCAACTCGGAAGTCAAATAGAATTGGCTGACTGGTTCTTCATGGAAGAATTCACTGTGTTAAGGTTTTACGGATCGACAGTAAAACCATACAGACTTCCAATACATGTGACATAGAGGGTATTTGTATTGGAGTATGTACGACAATTGGAGAGCACAGATAGTTACTTCCATGGTCAGCAAAAGAAGAGCATATTTCCTTCCTTGCCTTTCTCATGTGGAGGGTTCACATTTGAGAGAAAAGTATTCAATGTGACACATGATTTTTTGACAGTTTTTAACTTTGGTGATGAGGGTCTCTGGCAGTATGATCCAATCAATATAGTTCAAGCAAGGCTTAAGAAAAATGGGAACTCTTCAGCGTTATGTCAACATGAAAGTAAACCATTGCTAGAAAAGCTTAGAAACATGGACTCCTAGGATGAGGTTAAAAAAGAGATGGAGAAAATTGCAGCTAACAATAACATTTCAATAGAAGAAATTTCATCACAAATTATGGCATTGCACACACAGAGGACAAAAGAAGAGGGCCAAGGCATCCAAAATAGGAGGTCCTACAATTTATACCTAAAATATGCTAATCCATCTAAGAAATCTATTCCCAAATCAATTCTGCAAGAATGTAAAGAGAGTTTTTGGACTCAAACCAAAATAAATGATTTTTGGACTATGAGGAAGAATCTCGGTGAACCAAAGACCAGTGCAGAATTTGAGACCATCGACGAGGATGAAGAGTTTAGAAAATTGTGGAATATGGAGCATTCGACAACAACACATGATAGGAGTGAAAATGATGATGAGTATGAGGTTGAGCCCACTCCAACACCTACTACATTCCCTAAAATATTAAGTGAGGTACATGAGTCCATGAAAGAAAAATATAGCAAAGGGGCAAGCATTGTGGAAAAAATAGGTTTTGAAGGTGGTGGTCTAGGTGCCAGAGGAGAGGGAATTTGGTATCCACTTCAGGTACAACTTCCATCAGGGTCAAAATCAAAAGCTCCTATTAAACCAGTCATTGGACTTGATTCTTCAGATTCATCACAGATAGGTAATACTCATTACCCTCAGGGTCCATCTACATTTGTTTCAGGTTCAAATCCACAACCATCACCACATCATGGTATTCCCATTGGTGGTGAATCAAGTGCCACTGCCACAGGTGGGGAATTTGGGGATAGTATTCCCATTATTGTTTAGTCAAGTGACACTGTGATTGGTGGCCATGGTGGGGTTGGCATGGGTACTACTAGTACTACTGATACTAGTTGTCTAGTTGTTGGAAAAGGGCTACAACAAAATATCTCTCACAAGAGGCCACTAGTGGTAGATACTAATACTATTCAAAATCCTATATCAAGTGCCACTGACACTACAAAACAATCATTTGCAGCTTCAGATCACACACCTAAAAAGATTATGAAAACCTCACATGAAAAAGTCAGTGGGACTGGGACAATATCAAGAATTGTTGTTGGTAATCCTAGTCAAGCATTGTTTAAAACCACAAGAATAAGTGGAACTAGAGCCTCTGGTATTCCTATGTCACCTTTCAAACATTCAATTGCTTCAACAAGCCTAGATTTTCAATATCGTGATTACTATGAAAAATATGAACACACAACAAAAGCAAAAAAAGAAAAAAAGAAAGCATTTCATAAGGTTTCCCTAACTAAAGTTTTAAACAAAGAGCCTGCAAGGAACAAGGTATTTCCAACATATGACCCACAAAAAGATATGATGGACTTCATGGTTGTTATACCCCCGGCCCCAACTAAAGATAAAAATCCACCACACAGTCAGATAGATCCCTCTGAATTTCAAGTTAGCACCCTCCAAATGGATATTTCCAAATTACACAATGTGGACAAAATTAGTGTGTCAAAAAGGACTAACGAAGTGGTCTACACTTCACTACTAAAGGTGGAGAGAGAAAAAAATAAATTGGAGAAACAAATAGAAAAGTTACAGGCAGACCTGGCAAACGAAAAAATCAAGGAGGAAAGCAATAGAAAGAAAGTGTAATGATTTACTAGAAAAGGATAAAAAATTCAGGCTCTGCAGTAGAAATTGCAGAGCAGGAGAAGATGGATGCAAAATTGAAGGGCCTAACAGAAAAATTGGCTAAAAGCAGTAAAAAAATTGATGAGGAAAAAGCCAGTTTTCAAAAATTATACAAAAGTTATGAGTCTGCTGCTGCCGAAATGAGAAAATTACAGGACCTATTTGATCATGGGAAGGAAAAAGAAAAACATTTGAAAGAGGAAGTAGAGGAAGAAATAAAAAAATGTGCACAAATGAAAGAAGACCTGCACAACGCAAATGATAAAATAAAAACTTTGGAGGGTAGATTGAAAGATAATATGAAAAATACAACGAAGTATATACAAGAAAACATTTGGCGGCAAATAATGCAGAGGAGTGACAAGTTGTGGGAATGGTTTGAATTGAATGAAAGTCTGAGAGTAATTTATATGAAAATCAAAGGGCACTTTGAGAAGAGCACACATGTTTATTCAAAAGAGGATATGGCAAAAAAGATTCTTCAAGTAGTCTACAGTTCCAATGACATATACTTGGCATCCAAGGGAATTAAGAGCCGCATTGATGCCACAGTTAAGACATCATCTATCATTCAAAAATGCTAGAAACTAAGGGAAGCATCAGAAGTTATGGAAAATTATGGAAAAAAGATATTGAAGCTACAAGAAAAGAAAAATAATTTGATTAAACTTGGTTTGCCTAAAACTGATGACCCATCAAATAAATTCATTGGAAAAGAAGCTTACAAAAAAAGCATGGAGA
This sequence comes from Cryptomeria japonica, assembly GCF_030272615.1. Lineage (NCBI taxonomy): Eukaryota > Viridiplantae > Streptophyta > Pinopsida > Cupressales > Cupressaceae > Cryptomeria > Cryptomeria japonica. The sequence continues at coordinate 318,895,823 of NC_081414.1, read as the reverse complement.
TAAAAATGAAGTCGGATTTAGACTTGCTTCCTAAGGACACAACTCCCCAAAGCTTTCTGGAATTCATCCAATCATTTACAGCTCTAAATTCATTATTGGATGAAACAATGATATCAAGTCAATCTTCTAAATATGAAATATTGATGAAGTTGCAGTTGACTTTCCATAGTTTATAGAATATTGACCTTCCATCAGACGAAGAGTGGAGTACCCTACAAAAACTGGCACAAAAATCTTAAGAATCATAGTATGTATTGCACAATTTTCTTCGTTTATTCTTAATTTCAAGGTTTTATGTTTTTTTTGTTTGGAATTTGGCATCACTTGAAATAACTTTGTTTTGTGAATAGGAAAAAACTAGCACTCGCACAACTATGATGCTCAATGCAAAACTTCAATGAGTAAATTTGTATTCTCAAATTCTCCCTTGCTTTAACATTTATGCATTTCTCTATTTCTGATTACTAGGTTTTAGGCACTGCTATTATCTATATTTAATTTGTCATGGTGTGAATTAATATTTAATTTTGAACTCTATTTTTTGAACATGAGACATCAGACATGTAGTAGATGTTAAATTGCTAATACGGCCTATGATGGCCATATAAATCCGTGCTAAGTTTGTGATTTTGATGTTAAGTCTTCACATGTTGCAAACTTGCAATTTGACCTGAAGCTGTTGTTGCTCCTTTGTTTCTATATAAGGGAATTCAGGGTCATTTGCAAAGGGTTCTGAAACTTTGTATTCACTTTTGCATGGACATTGGAGAATCACACAAGAGCTGTTGTTGCTCTCTTGTTTCTATAAAAGGGAATTCAGAGTCATTTGCAAAGGGTTCTAAAACTTTGTATTCACTTTTACAATTTGCATGGAGAATCACACAGATTGGTGTATTACTATTGAATGAATTGTATCATATGGCTAAATTTTGAAAGAATTAATGAAAATCTAAGTTCTCGACATGTGTACTACTATTGAATAAATTGTATCATATGGTTCTGAAATGTATCACATAGATTAGAGACTCAAACATGTCTAAATAAACAATAAACATCTCTGTATCAATAAACACATTATGGTCTTTTTTTATGCTATTTTAAATCTGGAAAATTGGGAATAGAAAGTTGAAAAATACAATTACAAATCAATATTAAATTCTAATTGCAAAAAGTAATATGCTTTTGTAATATGAATGATGAGATACAGTAATAAGATTAATAAATACCAATCTCTTACAGTTGACATTCATCCTCATCAAATTCAGATCTTTCTTGATTCTTGTCTGTGGTTTCTTCACCGTGAGTCTGCATACCTTCGCTGAACAACATCTCAATAGGTCCAGTACATGAGTCAATAGTCCCACTGGCACTTTGGTTTGAAGTGTTGCCAAAACCTCTTCTTTCACATTTGGACCTCCAGATTTGCAGTGCCCTATTGTAAAGAAAAGTGTAGACATCATACCTAGATGTATAGAGCCTCAAGCAATTTTCCAAATTTTTGTCTAGTTTGTTTCTTAGCTTTGATTTTAGGAACCCCAAAGCACTGAAAACTCTCTCATCTTCCACCGAACCCAATATCATGGTAAGACATAAATCAACAAGCTTCACATATTCTGGCATTGAATCACGCAACGCTAAGTTCTCAGCTATAGTTTTCCAAAGCCTTGTTACTAATCCCTCTTTGCGAGGGTTCTCCATTTTGGCACATTGTTCTCTCATAGTGTATGCAAAATGAGATGATTTCTCTCGAAGATGAGTTTTGTCTAATATTTCATTTATAGTTACTCCATTCAATTCTCTGGATGTGCTTCTTTTATCAAAATTAGTAGCTTACTTCAAAAATTAGATGCATTGTTGAGGCTCCAATAATGAGGAAACACAATAGACATGGTTTCGAGAAGGTTTTCATGAGGGAATCTGCTTCTAATTTGTGAGGAAATATCATACACAATTTTCTTCATAGAAGTAGTTACAGTTTCAACAATCTTGTCGAAATCTTTCCTTGTAACTCTTGCTAGTTGCTTCTTGGGGCGCTTTCTTGGTTCCTCGGGGTCGACCGTGGCATAGAAGTGCATTGGCATCTCAACTCCCCATACATTGGCACATACCTCCCCATCTACACCGATTTGTAAAATGTTATTAGGATTGTTCAAATTTGTGAGTGTCCGCCACTTAACAAATTTTTCATCAGATAGTGTTGGTTGATTTCGATAGAGATTGTCGAGGGTCATGCATGTCATGTTACATAGCGTAGCATATTCTGCAATACATAGAGCTCTTTTTTGGGCAGCTTTCATAATATTCCTCATTTCCTCTAGCATGGGAAAAAGAGTTGCTAAAGTTAAGAGTGTCTCTAAATTACTTAGCCTCCCAAGAAGGTCAGGAAATTTCGGTTGATCTGATTCGTCGAGAGCTGTGCGAAATAGTCCAATCAATGATGGATATTCTAAAAACACTCGATGCGCTGGATCATCCAAAGAGATCCATCTAGTATCATTATCCTTGAGAAGCTTGTTCCCATCTGTTATTCCATCAAAAAAGTGTTGAAATTCCATAAATCGATTGGGACTTCGACAGAAGTGTGAGTAGAGCTCTCTGATTAAAATTTCAATTTTTTTAACCGAAGCAAACTTGCTCACAATTCCAAAAGCTAGATTCATTCTATGAGCCACGCAGTGAATTGCAGTAATGTACGGTGCAAATGAAGTTTCAATATTTGTACAAAGACTATTCATGTGACCTTGCATTACTGAAGCTCCATCTACTCCAACACAAACCAATTTTTTGGCTACCGTCATGTCATCCATACCTTCATATTCAATTAAACTTCTCTTTACTACTTGAAATAAATTTTTCGCTGTCACATTCTCTTTCATTTTAGCAACAAATAGTAGATGAGGTTGGCGGGTATGATTCTCTACTGTATAAACATGCATGCATACCCATGAAGTATTGTCTACTACCGTAACTTCATCTAAAGAAAATGCAATAAAGTTTGACTCTCTTATTTTTTCCTTTACATCTTCTTTTTCAACCTCAGCAAGACAACTTGCCCATTCCCATCCACTGTTTACTGACCAATGTCTATTAGGATAGTTAGGAACTTTCAAAAAGTGTAATAAACCACTAATTGATGGGAAAGCTGTCATAGCACGCCCTCTGCTCAAAATATAAAAAACAATGCTTAATTGAACAACTTTTCCCAGTTGTTCTATTTGCATTGCTTTTCCAAAAGTAGCTTCAATAGAACCTTTAACTTCAGCAGGCTTCATCTATATTTTCTCATGAAAATAATACTCTTCGACATTCCTGACATGCTTACATTCCTCCTTTGTTTTCCATCTTGTCACTGATTTTTCAACCCCGTCTATCATTTATTTTTCATAAACTTTACCCATATGCTTTTCTATGGTGTCAAATTTTAGCTGCAACCTAATTTCCTTGTTATGTTTCCAAGTGCAAATCTTACACCTGCATTCTATTGGAGGCTCACCTTCAATTGGATTCTCCATTGGTTCAATGAATGGATACTTTGATGCCCAGTTAATTTGAAAATTCCTCATGACATATCCCACTCTCGATCCTTTTTTGATTGTGGTTCACCCTTTTTTGATCTGGCCTTTCTTTTCCCCTTTCGTGCTTTATTATCAATGGCATTATCACCCAAGTCGATTATATCATTTCAACTAACTTGGGCATCTATCAGATAATCTTCTTCAAGATCATCCCGATCTGAGATATCAGGTTTGCCGCCATCTTCAACATGCGGTGTAGGTGGCAAATTTTGTACTTGTACTTGTGATGATGTACCTTCCTGATTTTCACCATAATCTTTTCCAATGCCAAAGTATGAAGACAACATTCTGCTTTTTGTTGGCCTCTCATGGCCTTCCCCACATTCAGGTTTCCTACCCCTCTTCCTGTTCCACATCTCCAATGAAATAAAGGCTGGCAAAAAAATATCAATTTGCTGAAGAAGCAATATTAGACTAAAATGTATAATATATGTTTCATTGGCCCTACGACCTACAATCTAGATGTCTGAGGTCTGAATGTCCCCCCTAAGTCCTGACTACTTGGCACTGACGGGTAGCCACTAAATAAAAATGAACTCAACAATGCAAACAAATATAGATAAATTTAGAATAATATTATAACACTTCAAAAATATGATCGCTCACCTTTAGGTCACTAGCAGTTGCCAATGCAGTCAACAACAATGATTTTCCTTGGTTTGAAACTTCGCTATTGATTAGAATTCAAAGCCTAGAACCCACTAGATTGTGTTGAGATAGATCTGATCTTTGCATGTATTTATACCAATCCTTATATGGCAAATTCTATGGGAATTTTACATGGTATACAAATATTTGGTGAATCCCACGTAACTATAACATGACATGTAATTTTTGAGGTGATTATAGGTTGTCCAAATATGACTTATGTAATTTTCAAGGCGATTATAGGTCATCTAAATAATTGGCAAATAAAATATAGCTGGAAAAATTTGGGGTGAATGGAGACACGCATCGGAAAAATGTTGGGCAAATTGGATCCTCCTGGCTAACAAATATTCACATGCCTATAGGTGAATTATGGTCGTCTATTAAGGCAACCTCGAAGAGTGTAGATGAAAAAATTAAATTTACCGTGTGTCCACTGTATATTGTATTGGTGAAATCATCGCATAGAAACATTTAATTACCTAAAACATATGGTGATTGAGCCATGACTTTGACAAAAATTGATAATGTTCTGGCGACATGGCCACTCCCAGTCGGTACAAAATATTTGCCATTTCCCAGGTCGCTGACGTGATAAATTTTCCATTGGCAAATATTCACCACTAAAGTAATCTCTGAAACCCACATCTAATAGTTTTTTTAGCTCATCTTTTACAAGGAAAGCGATGTGTGGATGCATCTTCCTTAGCTTTTGTTTAACTAGTTTTGCTCTTAGATCCACATTGAGATGATGCATGATAAGATCTGGATTAAGTCCTGGCATGTCTGCATAGGACCAAGCAAAATTTATTTATCTTTGTCTGAAGAATTATATGTATTCTTTCCTCTCTTTATCTGATAATGGTGCAACAGAATAAAGTATCTTGGGATCCTTTTGTGTGCCAATGTTTATTGCTTCTATTAGAATTGCAGATCTCTCCTGAAAATATGCAGGGAGGATGTCAAAATTTCCATCTTCTGGTGGCTCAAAGAGGTTTTCAACACTAGGTCTTTTTCCTTGTTTTATTTCAATTTTGTGACTGGAAAGTTTGGCATTCTCCTGACTGCAAGAAACTTTACTTGATTCTATGATGGAAGATATCTTAGGTGTTACGGGTTCGACAATATTAAGATATATAGCTAAGTCATAGTCATTGGAAAAGACATCCAATTCAAGGTTTTCTAGGTTATCCCAATCAATTAGTTCTGGATGAAGAAGGGGTAAGTCATAGTGATCGTCATTGTTAGGTGCTTTGAGGTTCATGACATAATAGTCATAATTTGGTGTAGAGTAAGTTATAACAAAATCAGTATTAGTATTTTGTGGTTCACACTCAAGTGACTCTTCATCTGACATTTGTCCCTCAAACGAATGGATTATATCAACACACACATCTTTAATACTGCAAGTTCCTTCTCGATTAATTTCAATAGATTCATTTGTATTTTGAAGTTGACATACTTGTGCACATGATATAGAGGATTCTTTTGCTAGATTCTGTCTTCTCTCAAACTCAGCTTCTTCTAGATTAATAGTCAATCCTACTTGACCATCTCTTACTTCTTCTATGGTTCTTCCATACCTTGGTACATCTTGCTCCTCATTTGATAGAAATCTGATATTTCTTGATGCTTGATCAATATCTGTTTGTGCTTCTTGTGGCATTACTTCTTGGTATTTTTCATCCTCTTTCTTTTCTTGTGTTGTATATGCCTCTTTTCTTTGGATTGTGAGTTCTTCTTGTCTTCTTTCTAACTCTATCTTTTGTTTTGTAAAAGATAAGTCTTCATTTGTGATAGCCGCCTGCTCTTCATTCTTTTCTTCACTTGATACACTAGATGATACATCTAGACCCCATTCATAGTCATTTGAATATGTCTCTGAACCATTGTCTAGGATTACACCACTGTACCATACATGAATATTGTATGGTGCGAATAGTTCTCTGATTTCTGCCATTTTTGCTTTTAGTTCTTCTGGAATATCTTGTTCAGATTTAACATTTGCTCATATTCCTTGAACTTGTTTACAAGATTCTTCTTCTCTTTTGATTGCAAGTTCTTCTTGTTGTTTCTCATATTCTTGTTGTTTTTGCTTATTGGCTACTATTTCTACTGCTTGATGTAGCTTTTCTTGCCATTTTTCTTCTTTAGGGACTGATTTCTTTTTCTAGCTTGGATATTGATAATTGTGTTGTTTTTGATTTGATTTTGGATATCCATGTCCTGATTTATCTTCTTTAGATTGCGAGCAAGGACAAATAGGTTCTAAAATACCTTGTCGTCACTTACCAATTGGTCCTTTTCCTTCATATCCCATTTTTTGCATGATCTTATAACTATTGCCATATTGCTCTATGGGAATATTGACTTTTGCAATTGTTGCTATAGTTTCATTTTCATCTTTGTGCAACCAACCAAAAATGTCCTTGTCTTCAGTTTCTTCTGTAAGTGTTCCAGCTCTGACAAATGCTCCATTAAACATTTATTTTGATTTTTCTGAGATCCGTGGTTGGATATTTGTAGGCTTTCCATATGATTTAGGTGAAAGTGGAAAGTTATGCAAAGAATATTTTCCCATTCCTTCATCATTCAATTTGAGCTTTTTCTCGAAGGTTTCCCATAACTTTTCTTGAATTTCTTGGGTAGGATATACTGATTCTCTGTTATGTGGAACTCTCATATCTTGTGTTGGCTTCACATTATTGTAATATTGGCTAGAGTTTGCAATTATAGTGATCTCTTGTCCCTCATGAGGAAAATTTACACATTGGTGATATGTAGAAGGAACTGCTTGTATGTTGTGAATCCATGGCCTTCCTAGAAGAATGTTATAAGAGAGATTCAAATCTAAAACCTCACATAATGTATTCCTTTCCACAGGTCCTATTTTGATTGGTAACACCACAGTTCCTTTAGAAGAATTCTCCTCTTCATCATAAGCCTTAATGGTTATTTTCTTCTTTGGATCTACTGCATTTTCTGAATATCCCAAAGCCTTTATTAAACTTGATGCACAAATGTTTAAGACAACTCCACCATCTATGAGTACGCATTTGACACAAGTTTTATTAATGGTGACTTCAACATGTAAGGGAGTATTGTGAGGATGTTGCAAGGATTCATCATCATTTTCAAAAAATGATAAGCAATGAGGGGCTATAAGGTGTCCCATCATGTTTTGGAACTGATCTACATCCAAGTCTTTTGAAACTATTATTTCCATTAGAGATTTTTCCAAAATTTCCTTATGCATAGGTGAAACTTTAAGAAGCTCTAGAATTGATATTTGAGTAGGCATTGTTTGCAATTGTTCCACTAAGTTATATTGTCATAAAGTGGAGGTTGATTCATTTGTTATACCCATAAATGTGACCTTCGCTTTGCTTCTCGTAATAACATTGATTGGTTTTGAAGGTGTTTTATCTTTAACAATGATGACATTTACCACATCATCATATGTATAACTATAGTTCACTTTGGCTTTGCCTTTTTCATCTTTTTATTTAGATTGTTCACCTTTTTCATAGTTTGGAAGTGGAGTTTTGAAGGCTAGGTGGGATTCATTTGTCTTATGACTATCCACTATGATAGTTCCATTATCGATTAAATCTTGGATAAGGTGTTTCAATCTTTGACAATCATTAGTTTGGTGTCCTTTATTTCGATGGTAATTACAAAAATGATTGCCGTTCCACCAATTAGGTTTGACTTGTGGTTCATAACTTCTTATTTCTGGTAAAATAATCAGTTTGTTTGCAAGAAGAGTTTTCAAAGCTGATTCCAAGGGTTCTCCAATGTTTGTGAATTTCCTGTGAGGATTGGAGAAGAAAGACTTGGATTTATTGTTTTCTTGATTGTTATTACTTGGGATTTGACTTGATAGATTAAAGATTGGTTGTTGTTTCATAGTATTATTGTCGTCATTTCCTTCATTGATGATATTCCTATTCTTTGACTAGAACTTGGGTTTGTCATTGTTGTTGTTGTAAGAATTATTGTAAAGTTTTAGCTCTCCTTTCTTTACCATTGCATCTTCTATTTTTAGACCATTCTCAATCATCTTAGTGAAAGAAGGAGGACATTTCATTTTTAGATGATAACTCATTTCACTGATAAGATTATCAATGAATATGTTCATCTTTTCTTGACCAGGTACATCTCTTGGATACCTATTAAACATTTATTTTCATCGCAGCAAGAAGATCATGAAAGATTCACCATTCTTTTGTTTAACATTGCATAAATCCAACATTGTTATCTCATTCCTTACATTGTAGGAGTATTGTGAAATAAATCTATTCACGAGTTCTTCAAAAGATTTGATTCCAGATGGTAATCTTGAAAACCATTCCATTGATTGTCCATTTAAAATCCTCGGGAATAGAAGCATCAGGTAAGTTTCGTCGTGTGCAAATTCCATACTCATAGTTCAAAACTCCCTAATGTGATCTTGAGGATCAGATTTCCCATCATATTTATCATATTTAGGTATCTCGCAATACTGTGGAAATGGTATCATATTCAAATTTTTATCAAAAGGATACGAGGAAATATCTTCCAATGAATACTTCTTGGAGATTGTTCGATTCTGCATATCTTGTATCTGTTGTTGTAAAGTTTGCATTTGCTGAGTGAGATTTAACAATGGATTATCCATACAGTTTCTCCTTGTTTCTTCATAAGTTCTTCTATCACTACGCTCTCTTCCTATGTCATTGTGTTCTTTTCTTGTTTACTCATGGCTTTCTTTGTTTATATCTTCCGTATCTTGTTTCAAGCCTTCTATGTTAAAGTCTTGTGGCAATTTAGCTCCTGATTTTGCCAACATCAAAAGATATTTTTCTTTTTACTTTGCTAATAATTTTTCCATTAGTCTATCAAATTTGAAATATTTCTCAAGGTCTCTAATGATGTTATTGACCGCTTCTTCATCAACAACCGTATACCTAAAAGTTTGGAACGTTGAATTATCTTCTTCTTCCATTTGTTTTTGTTGTTTTGTAAGTTGTTCGTATTGAGCTCTAGTCCAAACTGGCATGTGATTATTTTGAAATTTTAAAAGTTTTCTAAAGACAACTCAAAAGTTGATTATTGGTTTAGGAAGGTATGCTTTGTTGATTTTACCACTGTTGTTTGTTTGTTGTGATAAAGCATCTCTTTGTTGAAAGCACGTCCTTGAAAAATTTCTCCATCAAATTCTGTATCGCAGCCATGTAAATAGTGATGAAAACGGTGTAGGAATGTCCTATGTTTTAATAAGATCTTGCGATTGATATACAAGAATCTTATCCTTTTCTGAGTAGCTTTATAATTGGGCTTTCTTTTCTTAAGGTGATACTTAAAAGTCATATAAGTATATGATAGTTTACAAGTTTGCTTGATTCCAATGTGAGCGCAATTCTGATTTTGATATAACCTAGGTTCAAAATAGGAAAGATATATCCAAGTTAATGAACACAAGGTGAATTGATCAAGTTTCATGATAGAGGATTTGATATATCCCGATGAGAAACTGATAATGATGTTGATTTTTGCATTTAAGATGTTTGAATGAATATCTTGTTGAATATTTTATGCTTATGGAAACCTCTTTGGAAATAGCTTGTTGGATTGGTGACCCAGTTATCAAACTAGTTTGAAAATGTGTGATAGTTTAAAGACAATTCTACTCAAGAAGTGTTTTGATATTGACTTTGAAATTTTGGTTTGATATGCTTTGTTTCAGATGTGAGAAAGCATTTGTGCTAACGTTTTGGTCAAAAGTGCTAACTTATGGGACATAAGCGCTATTTTGTTGCTTGAAAGCGTTGCTCTGACTATGTTTGAAGGATTTTTTTCAATTTTTCCATCAAGTTGTTGGATTTTTGTTCATTTTTTAGATGATGAATTTCTTTAAGTTTTGACCATTCCAAGCATGTTATAGACATAGAAGACACAATGTTTGAAAAAAAAATGCACAAGCAAGTACAAATCTTATGGTGGGTTGAGACAATAATTGTTGAATCTCACATGGGGTTTCCCCCTAGGCTACGCTATTCAAAGTGGATATTTAGATGCTTGATCCCACTGGCTCCACCCTTGGCACTCACTTCTCCAAGGCAGCCAAGCACCAATTTTCATGAAAAATCCCCATGGAAAACTTTATATCTCTACTAAGAACCATATGTGTGTGAGCCGCTTTGGAGGTCCGACCTCCTCCACCAATAATTAGAAGGATTTTGGCAACTAGTACAAGTGGTTTTTAGTAAAGGCTTCCGGTCATGTGGCCATACATGCAACACTTTCAGCTCTGTAAATACAAAAGGTTCCCAGCCTATAGAGGTTACACTCCATAGGGTTTATGGGGAAACATAGTGTGAGTATGAACTTATCAGCACATGTTGCTTGTGACTTTCGTCACAAACACAATTTATTTATAGTGGATCGGAAAGAATCGGTATTAGCTTGTTTCCACTTTGGGCCATTCCTCTCTCACTGGCCCCCTCAAGGTAGCTCGGGAAGGCAGACCCTCTAAAGGTTACACATAAAAGAAAGCAGGTCTTGTTTTTTGATCACCGTATGAGGGTGAGAGCATACTTACCTACTACTTCATCAAGCACGGAAAACACAAGTTTATTTTAGCCTTCTAAAATATATGTGCAACTACTTTATAGAAGTAACTCAAAATGCAAGTTGCATGCTGTCAATTTATCCCCTTAGTTAGGCTAAATGAGCAAGATATGATGTGTTACTTTCCAAAATAAAAATCTTAATTAACTACATGAGGAAATGCATGAAATTTGCTTAAAAAAAATCCTGCACATAGATATGTCAGTAGTTTGAAAATTTTAGTTCTTGGACATTCAGACCTGTAGAAAAAGTTTGTCAGTTGCAAATAAAAGCGCCATCCTAACAAATGCACTGTCTTTCACCTCAAAAGTGCTAACCTAGAGGACAAAAGTGCTAACTTGAGATAAAAAAGTGCTACTCTGCGGACTAAAAAGCGAGAAATCGCTGACAAAAGCGCTAACCAAAATGACACATGCATTAACTTGTGAGACAAAAGTGCTATTCTAAGGATTAAATGCGTTGATTTGCAGACAAAAGCGCTAACCTGCAAGACAAAAGCGCTAACCTATTAAATAAAAGTGCTGTCAGAACTCACACACGCGTGAAACTGGATTACAAATACATTAAAATTATTTTTGTGAGAACTAGACATGATATTAGAAAGATATATGTGAGGCTCGAGCCCCACGGTGGGCGCCAAAATGCGTCAACTTGAATTTCATCATCATAATACTACCTGCAACATGTTAGTTTCACAAAATACAAAGGAAATGCTACAAGAAATCCAAACTCAACCAATGAAACTACATGAAATTGATATAAAATAAAAACACTTTTTTTACCTTTATGATTTAAGTCTCATTGTGTCCTAACTCCACTGTTCTTGGGTGTAGATGATGTGCTCTCAGACAAGAACTGATAGCTTCCAAGATGGCATATGAAGAATGGATTGATAATTGATAGTTAACTGATACTATGATATGCAATGCAAATGATTTAAATAAATGATTATGCTAAATTGCTAATTGCTTCAAGATTTAAAACTCACGGATGGATACGTTTTCTCAAATTGTTAACTTGAAAACTTAGTTGAAGACTAACTCTTTCTCAACTCAAACTCCCACATTTATAAACTTTAAGTGGATAAGATGATGTGGCCTAGATCAACAGTCATGATTAGATCTGGAGATTTGGATGACTGTGAGAAAAGGTGAAGGTTGAGAGAAAGGGGGAAGGAGAAGACAAGTTTCAGTTATCTCACCTTGAATGGGTTGCTGACCGAGGAAATCTAGGGATGGTTGGAGAAGATTTAGGCATGATATGACAAGTGGACTCAAGTCCTTCCTAAGATGTAGGGATGTTGGAGAGAATATAGAAGAAGGTTAGGAAATATGTGTACGTATACATTATTTCATTTATTTTGGAAGTTGAAGATAAGTGGCTAATAAATGTTTTATTTATTTTAATTTTGTTGAATTAATTTAGCCACATGATGGATGAGTTGGCAAAGGAAAGATGAAGTGGAGATGGAAGATGACTTGGAAAATGAAATTAAATAATTAAGAAATCATTTAATATCTGAGGCTATAGGATAGAAGAATAACCATTAAATATTAGATATTTAATTGTTTGAAGGAATAATTAAATATTAGATATTTAATTAATTAGAGGAATAATTAAATATTAGATATTTAATTAATTAGAGGAATAATTAAATATTAGATATTTAATTAATTGATTAGAGGAAAAGGATAAATGAATGAATTAATAGAATATTTCAATTAAATTAATTAATAGAAGGATATAAGATGAATTAAATAAATTAATCGTTTTAAATTAACTATTTAATAAAAGAATAATTATTAAATAAATATAAAATATTTATTTAATTGCTCATAGCCGTTTTTATGTGTATACATTTTTCCCCTCTTTGAAATGATGTCGAGACAACATTGTTTCAATGATTAAATCAAGTCTTGAGTGTGCCTGATGGAGATAAAAATCCTGATTGTGTGCCCCCTTGGGAGATTGATCGTGAAATTGTTGAAAAATTTGGATAAGCGATTGATCTCACGATAATTAAAAAGGTCCTTCAATTAAATTCATTTATGAAAAATAAATAAAATTGCCCCATTTAAAAGCATTAATTACCCTTCCAAATGGTAAATATAAAATTAACCAAAGTTAATTTTAATCTCATTTGAATCCTTGTCAGCTTGTGAAGAGAATTGTCATTGGTGAGGTGGAAAAATAGTGACTCCATTCAAGAACCATCGATTTGAGCACATTCCATGATATCAACGACCTCCTGATTATGGTTATCCGGTATGTACCTTATCCCGAGCTTTTTTGCAACTTGTACGATTTTCCTTGTTTTTCGGCACGTGTGACGCTATTTTTATTTTTCTTGATTTTTGATTTTATGTTTTAACGCTTTTGTCTTGTATGTTAGTGTATATGCATTGGATGTTAACGCTTTTGATAGATTTAGCGCATTTGTGTGTTTTGTTCATGCTTTTGTGATGTATGTTAGCACTTTTGTTATGTCAACGCTTATGCTTTGAGTGTTTGAGCATATATTAAAAAGGGTAGCACATATGATTGTTTCACACTTTTATTCCAAGGGTTAGCGCTTTTGTGAAAAAGGTTCATGCATATGTGTGTTTTAGCGCCCATGTTCAATAAAATAGCGCTTTTGTTAAAAAGATTAGCGCTTTTGTTTCAGATGAATTTGTTTGATGTTGTTCATGTTAAAATTCATTTTGATGACGTGATTGATGTATTGTGATGCACAATTGTGATTGATAGGTATTCGATTGATGTCTTGATTGATAGAAATTTGATAATATTGATTGATAGGATAAACAATTGATTGATTGATTTGTTTTGATTGGTAAATTGATAGATTAGCTCTAAGAAACTGATTTAGTTTCTGATGAAGAGCATAACAGAGTTTTATTGAACTCATTGATTGATAGAAAACCATGATTGATAGGTTTAGATTGATTTGATAGTCTAATTTGCTTCATTTGAAAAGATGTACCAATTGTTGATGTGATAGATTAGCGATCTCTTTGATTTGATAGATAGATGAGTGATGATTGATAGAGATCAAATTCTCTTGTTAAACAAGAGAAACTCGATGTTCTCCAGTGTCCGGAGAAATTCTCGGCTATGAGCCACTTAGTGCCAGAGCTTACACAGGCTGAGATTAGACACATAGATGCCTGTGAATTACACCATTTGTTATATATGCTTGATATTACCCATAATAGGGGATTGTTGACTGCCTTAGCAGAGAGATGGCATAGCGAGCATAACACTTTCCACCTGCCCACTGGTGAGATTAGTGTAACACTTGAGGATGTCTATAGGATTCTCCACATCGCCGTGACTGGTGAGTTAGTCCAGTACGATTTTCAGGATCATGGAGGGATAGAGGTTTGCAGAGCCATATTTGATGATGAGAGCATTTCCAGAGGAGAGATCTGATGTGAGGATATGATTATGTATTACAAGACTCTCCCAGTGATTCTTGCAGGTTTGATTGGCAGATTTATCTGTCCAGACAGGAGATCTCAAGGTTTTACTATTGGTTGGGGTGAGATTCTTCAGAGTATGATGTAGCATTAGACTCGATATGCGTGGGGTGTTTGTATGCTCACTCATTTGTGTCATGATCTTCACCATGTTGTTTTCGATGAGAGTGCTAGTCTATCTAGAGGATGCACACTTTTATAGATCTGGTGTTGGGAGCACATTTCTATTACTCGGCCTATCCATCATAGAGTTCGTGGTGAGAGGCAACTGTATGTCTATTTATATGCAGGTATCCTTACTCAGCATAAGCTGGGTAAGATGGAGTATTGGCTCTCTGATCTTCCTTACTTAGCATATGTTGGATGGTATACTTGGCTCTCTGATCTTCCTTTGTCCAAAGTATCCTCCAAGACCATCTACCTCACCCTTTCTGAATCTCAGGATGTTCTTGCTCACCTTTTCCATACTTGGCCCCTCTCCCCATTGGCAGTTGGAACAAGATCCTTTCCCATCTTTGGTCCTCTCCCATTGAACCTAAGATGAAGTTCTTTGTATCGAAACTGATACTTAATAAGCTTCTAGTGTGTCAGTTTGATGGCAATATTCCTACCTATTCCTATTGATGAACTCTTGATAATGTCTGTCGTATCTTCCTTGATTGCTTGCTGGCTAAAGAAATCTGGTCCATGTTTGGGTTTAATTTGGGCAATCATATTAATGTAGTGGATGTCATCAGTGGCTCTATTGGTAACATCAAGAAATCTAGCAATAGTTTTTGGTTTATTTTTTTGTGTCAATATTCTATGGGCCATATGGAAGATTAGGAATGATTGTGTTTTTAATAGTAGGTCCAGATCTCTTAGTGAGTCTCCGAGGAGGCTCATCTCTTATGATGTTTCCTTGCAAGTCTCCATGGTAATTGAGGTGAATAAGAAGAAATTTGAAGACCTCATGACAAATGGGGTTGTTAGATTGTTCAGGTGGGAAGTGTCCTATGGCTTCACATGGTCTAGGAAGGACACAACCAATTCTGAATTTGAGATAGCCTTACATTTAATTTTATGAGAGATGTGTCGGCTCGCAGAGGAGATGCAAAAGGACAACAACCAATTGAACTCCCCATTGCTCAGCTAGTGGTTCACCCGTACTTTGGACCAGATACATGAGGACAGAGTGCTAGTTTGGATGGAGGGGCAGGCTGGTTGGACAAAGTGGACCCAGATGGAGGTCTCCTTTGTCCCTATTGATGGAGAGTTCTAGTTTGTCTAGATGGCAACAACCTTGTTGTCTGCATAGTTGTGAAACACAACATATTTATGATGTTAACAACTCTTTTAATATATAATTATGTTATTTATATTATACTTTATCATCTTGTTCCCTCTCCTTTAGTTTCTTTTTGTTATATATGATACAGATACCTGCTGATGCAACATTTTTTTGACTGATATGTACGATTTTCATGATTATCAATAGAAAAAAAAAATCATCAACCTTGAAAATATTTAAAATGCATATGTAGAAATCTAAAATTTATTTTTTTTCATATTATTTGAACAAGTTAATTAATATCTACATTTATTCTCTTCTCAATTTTTTAACTTGTCAAATTACAATAGCAAAACAGTTTTGCCAAATTTGGCAAGAACTACACTGCAACACAACCTTGTTTCTAATTTTACAAACTACCAATTGACAAAATAAACATATTTAACATTCACTCCTTTTTAAACACACATTTCAAGCATGAATATACCATTCCTCGTCAATGCATTTGCAATGATTAGACTATTACGATTAAATCAAATATAAACATGCATTCCTAACTTGCTGATTTTTAAAAATAAAATGATGTAAATTCATTTCATGTTATTAGTTTAATTACATTTCACCCCCAATTTTCACCCAAATCATGTAAAAAATTTAACAATATCCATAATTAATGTTTAAAATTTAAATTATGATTTGATTCCATAAAGCATGCTTTTCAATTATTTTATGAAAAAAGTAAAATTAAATGAAAATATTGAATTAAACATTTATAGGTATTCACAACATAAACAAACTCTAAAATTACCACTAATTTGGATTTGGGTTAAAACGGGGTCAATATGACATACCATACTTGATATGAGTACAATTGAGGGATACCATAGGGTCAATCATTGACATCTTTGAAATGACCACCATTGGAGAATAACTCAAACTTAAGGAGCTAGATGGAGAAATAACCCTATCCTTGTAATCACTTTACACACATGTCAACAATAATTACTCCATGTATATATAGATGAAGTATAACTTATATCCAATGGGTACAACAACATAAAGCATAAGAATGAACATTCATACAACCATAAATATAAAATCACTAAAATTAAATCTCAGATACATCATATAGATCAATGAATCAAAACACTATATTAAATATAATAACATTTAATAATATCATAAATATTAATAAAATCAACCATAACCGAAACATTATGATACACCATGTATATAGGCCTCACATAAGCATATAGAACACATACATCTCGCATGTCAAGGAACCATATCTCGAACATGTAGGTGGTCCAAATACAACACTCAACCAAAACTCATAAAAAAAATGGTGAAGCTGAACCACCAATCACATATCTCAAAGCTACAAAGGGATAGGAATTCATATTATGTATTGGGCGAGCCTCATTAATGTGTAGAGTAGCACTCTTAACAAATATGCTAGAAATAGGCATATTTATAATTTTTTTTTTGAAGGAACATTCACTTGTAAATTTTGAACCTATATAGTGCTCGTCTTTCTTTGGAAATCAAGTAGTTTGAGTACTCTTTGAAGATGAAGTAATGATCTATATCCATCGCATGTAATACCTTTGTTCTTCCCATCTTTTCTCAAAGCAAGTGTGATTTGTTGTTTAAAGGTATCTTCTGTATGCTATAAGATATCCAAACTCATGCTTATGAATTGTAGATTGTGCCATTTGTGGTGCCTTTTTGTCTTATAGACTAATTTTTTATAATATGAAAGCAAGTAAAATGTATTTATTTTTATCTTTATAAGATCTGTAGGTCTTTAAAAAAATTATACCTTTTTCTCATTTTACCTCAATTATTTTTCCTTACAAATTTTTAAAAAGTCACACAAATTATCATATCTATCATGTATGGTAGTTCCTTAAGTTTTTTGTGAATGTATTCATAGTAAAATGACCCATCTCTTTTAAAGTTACATATGGATATCTAGCAATAGTAATAATTTCACCAAATTGAACATATTTTCTACATTGATGTAACAAATAACATTGCTTGACTTTTCTTTATGCATGGATATCCGAGTAATACATGAAATCCATACAAAGAAAAAATACTATGATATAAAAAAGCATCTCATTTAGACCCTCTTCTAAATGTAAAATAAAACTTCCAATAGTTTCAATCAATATATGATTAGTCATCTTAAATAAAATTCTTGAATGTGCATATTTTTTTGAAAAATATGGTTAAAGAAAATTATTTCATGCATACATTATATTGACAAGAATCACCAATTTAAGCACACCATTAATTACTTTTGGATCACATAGCTTCTAACAAGAAATGTACCATAATAATTGTTTTTCTCATCATGTGAAAGGGTAATAATTGGCATAGAAGAAGATGCACTTGTTGGCGGTAGAAATTTATACCACAATGTTGGGGAAAAGTTATCATTGCCTCTGTCTCTTGTAGAATGTTTGTTTGGATTTGCTAATAGATTTCTATATACATGAGTTATTGCATAGCTCTAATATGGAATTAGAGCTTTGAATCAACATGTTGGGTCTCAAATCAATAGATTGGATAGGTTCTAAGGAAATGCCAACTCCTATGTTCAAACCCTCCAATTGACTTGGCCAACTTATAGAGTGAACCTATTTGGTTACTAACTCTCTCACTTTAGGCTCTGTAGGACCTAGGCGGGTATACCTAATCACTAGTTGTTCCTTCAACTAATGCTTTTTATAGCAGATTTAGTGTCTTGATCTGACTTCCTCCTATCTCAGAATGGCATAAGCTCCTAGGATGGAGATATAGAAGATGAGTTCAAGGTTGTTGTTGTAGAAGCTATTTGATCTTTGTGCTTGAAATATATATATATATATATATATATATATATATATATACACACACACACACTATTGCTAATTTATTCTAGAATTCCTATTCAGCTACTCCTATTACTTTTAATGTGAAAGTATGAATTGATGAGTTGTATTTTATAGATGACCAGTGCCTTTCTTTGCTATTTGGGCTACAGAGTCTTTATATCTCTTTAGGACTTATTGTGTAAACTTATGAGACAGTTTTTAAACCCACCCCCTCTCAATGAGTCTATCAGTTATTGTTTCTTATGAGCTCTACTTCAATGTCTATATTGTAAACCGCTTGAATGAATTTAACTCTAACCTTAAGAGACCATCCAAGGAAGAAATACAAGGAACAATTACAATTCGCAAGTAAATCTTTTTGATCCAAATCTACAATATGAAACACAAAATTTTACTGGAAGAACAAAAATAACCTTATCTCCTTAGATAATATCATAAGCAACTGCCTGCAGAAAAATGCAGTAATCCGCAACACATATGCAAAGGAAAAACAACTGATTATATTATATATATTCACCAAAATAGTACAGTGGTAAGCCTGGGGCTATAATCTACTTCCTTCTCTAATTCCTAATAATTCTCCATATTACAAAAGATCCCTCCTTTATATGAGAGTATACATTATCACCAAGCGTTGTGGCTTTTCAACATATAACCGCTAACTAACACTTTTGTTAACAAACTGGAAGATAAACAAATTCAGCACCCCTATGTGTTTGATGTACTTGTCATCTTTATACATCACAATATCACTGTTTAGCACCCTCATGTTGTTCTCCGTCAGTAAATAATTGGACAGAATGTGATTCACATCATATGATAAGTCTTTGTCCCGATCCAACTCTGCCACTGCTCGATTCTTCACCTCAACTAACTCCTGTTTCCATTGTTCTAACGATGCCAAATCACCATCATTATAAAAAGAGGGCACCCTAGGGGTATTCCCATCATCCAGACTCTGAAACTCTTTCCTTAATTGATTCACAAATTCATCATGGGACTTCAAGTAAGCCTCAACTTCAATTCTCTCAACTGGATTCATCTCTGATTTTTGCGGCAATCAATAATCATTTCGATGAAAATATGTCTTTCGATCATTTAGTCCATCGACCCCTTTTTCTTCTATTGACGACACTTTTGTTTCGAACATTACTTCGACTAGGTATTTTCTCCCTTCATCGAAATGCTGCATTCAGTCATTATTGCCGCCTCCTCATCTATATAAATCTGACGTCCATCGGGTTTCATGTTGAAGAAACCTTGGGCTTTGGTGACTTCCTTTATCTTTCCATCGAAACACCTTTTCTATCAATATCACTACACTCCTTCGATGAATGGGTATATTGTTTCATCGAAGCCTTTCTTTATCCTCTCTTGTCGTCTTCCACCAATAAAGTTGTATCGGTGAAACAACGCATATCCGAGACATGCCTTTTAGCCTCCTAAAAACTCATATCCTTATCGATATCTTTTATTGATGTAGCTTCCTTCTGTTTGATCAATACCATTCTTTCGATAAGTACGCTTCTTTCAGTGAGTTTCCTTCATGCTGCGCCGATGGTATTATTTCCTTGAAAGCTTTCTCCCGTCGATGAAAACATCTTTTCTTTCTTCGATATCTTCTATCAGTAAAATCATTTCTTTCGATGAGTCCTTTTTAGAGCTCATCGGTGTTCCCTTTCCTTCGATGCCCTTTTTATATCAATGAGACATCGCTAGGTCTCATCGATATTATTTGGATTTTAAATATTTTGATAGAATGCTATTAGATTTGTTCAATAACTTATGGGTTTTTACGGTATCAATGAAAATGCTGATTTCCTCCAAAGATAGATAGCTTCTAAGATTTAATTTCTCAAATCAAGATATTTTACTTAATTCAGATTTGATGCTCAACAGTGGCTCTGACTGGGGATGGGGGTATGCTACGGATACCTTCAAGAATCTAGACTCTTTGGTTTATGTATAAGGAAAGAAGATTTAAAGGAAATGTGGTTTTTACAATGACAGTGAAACCTAAACTATTGTACATGAAGAAGGCCCCTTTTAAGAAAAGAAGTTTTTTAAGAACTATCCATGTACTGGCAATTCCTAAATTTTTCCTATAGTATTTTGGAGAAAATAAGAATCTTCTCCTGCTTTATCTGTAATCACATATGATCCAATCCATAGAGCTTCAAACTTGCCATGCTTACCTTTATCTTGACTCCTGGCATTCAACATCAAAACCAAATCACCAATTTAAAATTTCTTATCTGTTGTTCGTTTGTCATATAACCTTTTCATCTAATTCTGGATTTTAATGTTTTGTTTTTGATCTTCTTCCCTGACTTCATCAAGCTCTATCAACTGCATCAACCTTTCTTGTAAAGGGTCATCAATCTCTATCCCTTCTTGTGTTATGAATTTATGTATAGGTAGGAGGTTATCCAAAGGGAGTCTAGCCCTTTTACCATAGACCAGTTCATATGGAGACCTCCCTATAGATTTTTTTACTGTCACTCTATCTGCCCATAATGCTAAATTCAACTTTGAGTCCCATGCCTTTTTATTCTGTCCTAGCACCCTTTTGATGATCTTTAGGATGTTTTTGTTGCTTGACTCAGCCTGCCCATTACCTTGAGGGTGGTAAGGGGATGAATGAGATATTATGATGCCATACTCTTCACAAAAGGTATTAAATTCTTCATACCTGAAAGCCATGTCATTATCAGAGATGATTCTTGCAGGAACACCGAATCTAGTAATGATATTTTCTAGTATGAATTTCACCACCACTTTACTGGTAGCCTGTTTAGTAGGCATTGCTTCCACCCATTTGGTAAAGTAGTCCGTGGCAACCAAAATCCACGTGTGTCCTCCAATCGAATTTTCTGATATCTCTCCTATAAAGTCTATTCCCCATTGTTGAAATGGTTCTTCAACCTACATCGGTCTTAGTGGGAGTGATCCTTGATACTTCATTTTGCCTGCGAATTTTTTACAAGCCTCACATTTTCTAACATAAGCATAGGAATTATTGAAGACACATGGCCAAAAATATCCAGCTCTCAATATCTTGTGTGCAGTAGTTTTGGCTGAGAAGTGACCACCACAAACCCCTTCATGCATCTCCTATAGGATCTTCTCTGCTTGGTGTTCATCTAAGCACAACAACAATATCCCATCTCTATTTTTCCAATACAAGTCTCCATTGATGATCACATATTTTGCGGATTTCAGTTTTAATGTTCTCTTTTGATTATCAATCATATCATCTCGACATCTCATGTGCTTGAGATAATACATGATATCTGCATACCAGGCTGTATTTTCAATACTGAAACTGGCTTCATCCATGCCAACCTCATTTACCTGAAGTTATTCAACCTCTGCTCCTGCCATAAGTTTAGCTAGTCTCTGGCATTTGATAACTTGGGAAATTTTTAGCTCAATATTGAATTCTTGAATCTGATTGATCCATTTGCACCTTTTCCCTGTGACCTCAATTTGTCTGAATATGTCTTTTACCACTGCACCTACCAAATATGGTTTGAATTGTTTTATTGCTTTTACCAGGGCATAAGCTTGCTTTTCATTTAGGTCGTATTTAATTTCGGATGAATTCAATGACTTGTTGAAATATGCAATAGGCTATTCACAATTATCTCGGTTCTTTTGTAACAACACTGCTGCTACCGTATGACAAGATGCAAATGGAAAGATAAAAAAAGGGTTTATTAAAATCTGGGGATATCAATACTGGTGCCTCAGATATTGCCCTCTTTATATCTATAAATGCATCCAATGCCTCTACATCCCAATCAATTTTAGCTTCCTTTTTCAACATCCTCACTATATTTTTTATGATATCTGCAAAATTAAGGATGAATCTTCTGACAAAATTGATTTGTCCAAAAAATGATTGAACAAATTTGATAGTCTTAGGGATAGGTATTTCATTTATTGCAGCTACTCTTTCAGGATCAATATTCACCCCTTCCTTGGACACTATATGTCCCAGGAGCTTTCCTTCTTCAACTGTGAAATGACATTTCTTCAGATTGAGGGAAATTCCATATTCCAAAGCTTTCTTAAATACTTTCTCAAGGTGATTGCAATGGTATTCGGCCCTTTTTAAATAAGCTGTTAAGTCATCCTGATACACCACCATTATTACATCAATTAGCTCTACGAACACTACATCCATTGCCCTCTAAAATGTTGCTCCTGCATTTGTTAATCCAGATGGCATTCTTGCATACACATATGTGCCCCATGGTGTTGTGAAAGCTGTCTTATATTGTTCAACTTCTTTAACTTTCACTTGATTATACCCTGAGAATCCATCCATCATGGATAATAAATCACATCCAGTTACTTTCTGCAGCATATTATCCATGTTTGGCAAAGGGTAATTATCTTTTAATGATGATATGTTTAGATTCCTGAAATCTACACATAGTCTTATGTCCCCATTTTTCTTCCTGACATGTACCAAATTTGAAACCCAAGTAGAATATCTACAAGGTTTAATTATCCCTACATCTTTCATTTTTATTATTTCCTCTTTCATCTTAGGGAGTAAAGTTGGATTTATAGGCCTCTGCTTTTGTCTGAATGGTTTAGCATCAGGCTTAAGAGGTATCTCATGTTGGAAAAGATATTCCTTGTATGCTTTGAGGTCATCATAAGACCATGCAAACACATGCTTATATTTTCTGAGTAACATTACTAACTGCTGTTTCAGTTTAGGAGTCAATTTATTACCAATAAAAACATGCCTTGGTGATTCTTTGCTTCCCAAATTAATCTGCTCAACATTAGTTTCTTTGACCAAGGCTCCTTTGATCTCGACTTTGTCTTGTATGTTGAAAGTTATTTCTAGTGCGACTAGTCCCTTGGGTATTTTATTAGATTTTAGCTATATGACTTCCTATCCCAACAAAGTCTCCTTCCCATTTGTCATCTCTACAAAGTTATTAAAATTGATAGCTTGTGCTTGGTAGTGATCCACACATTGCAAAAACTTTAACAAATCGTTGTCATCATGAAAAACTTGCCAGTTGTATAAATTCTCCAGAACAGAAGGCCCGACTTTTATTTCCATTTCTGAGACTCCATTCAGTGTTATATCATTCTCCTTCAAAGCAACATTGGCCAAGAAGTCAGCCATGATGTTCTTTGATCTGTCAATCCATTTTATTTGGAAAGCATCAAATAGTTCCATGGTATCCCATACAACATCCCTATATTGTTTCAACCTGAGATGTTTGGAGGCATATTTTTGTTTGATTTGAGATATTACTAGTTCTGAGTCTCCAAAGACACTGAGCAATTTGATTCCATGCTTGGTAGCCACATTTAGTCTGGTGAGTAAAGCTTCATATTCTGCAATATTATTTGTACACTCAAACATCGGTTTAAGAGAATATTTGAATGTCTCTCCATCTGGTGAAATAAATACGATCCCAACCCCACTTCCTTCCTTGCTGCATGATCCATCAAAGTACATTTTCCATACTTGATCTTTACTCTCCTTGACTGTAGACTCTATCAGGGTCAATCCTCTCAATTTTGTTTTCATCAACTCTACTTTGAAGTTGTCCATATCTGACTGGATAAAACATACCGAATCAACAGGTTCCGCCTCCTCGATGATGTATTCAGAGTGAGGTTCTCTCTCAATCCTTACCTTCTATCCATTTACTGGTATAGTAGCATATGATTAGTTTAGCTGGACATGGCCTCCTATCAGATTTGACCATTGTCTTGACAATAACATACCATAGTTAGGAGGGACATCAACCACAATGATGTCCATTTTATAAGATTCTTCTAGACATGTTGCCAATTTGAATTCAACATCCTTCATGACACCAACTTCTGGGATAGAACGGTTATCCATGGCGTAACATTTACCAAAATTTGTGTCCACTGACATTCCAAGTTCCCTCATGACTCCTACTAGCATAACATTTATAGCAGCTCCTGAGTCGATCATGCAATTTTTTATCATCTTGTTATTTATCATCAGGGTTACATAAAATAGGTCTACTTGAGAGGTATTTTTTGTTATTGTTGACCCCAAATATATTGTTGGAACATGGTTATCATTATTTTGACTATTTTGTTTATGTTCTTTGGTCTCTTCCTTAGATACACCATTGATCACCTTCAAGGTTTTTTCTCAATACTCTGGGAACTTCATCATCTCAAGTAGTGGGATAGAGACCTTTATCCATGTCAAGGTGTTGGCAATATCAAATGATGTTGTAGTAGGTAGTACTGAAGAGCTCCAAAACCACCAAACAAGGTGTCCAAAGAAGGACCTTAGTTCCAAAATTCCGCAACCGTTGTATTACCTCCACAAAAGTTGAAAGGATAATCAATTTTGGTTCCAATATTGTCACTCCAACTTTGGGGCCCAAACATGGAAGATAAACATTACATTAAATATAAATGACAATTTACTAAGAGATATCTATTGCCTCTTCCTAGAATCCACTTAGAGAAGCCCAAAGGTCACTCATTTTTTAATTTTATTTGTCATTAATTATCCCAATATATACATCCACATGTGGGGACAATAGTATTAAATAATTATGCTCATAACCTACCTTTATCACTACTAGTGGAACTTATCACCACTTATGAATGTATTACAGACAACAGTGAGAATAAATATTACAAATTATTTTGCCAATACACCCTAAGTGCCTTACGACACTTTCTTAAAATGTCAAAACCATGTTGTAGACACAAAAATTAATATTTAATTAATTATCCCATATCACATAACTAATTCAGTTAATCATGTTAGCCCTTTTCTATGCCTAGATTAATTAAATTATATTTAATTAATCGTCCCCTTCCATCCATATAATTAATTAATTAATTAATTAATATGTCTCATGTCCTCCAAAGTTTGATTTATTTCAATAAATCAAACTCAACCTCAGGGAATATTCTAATCCTCCTCCTAATCCCAATTAATTAAATTAATTTATAATTAATTAAGTAAATTTGGTGATTCCTACAAACCCACCTTTTAATCCCCCTCATTAAGATAATTAACCCAAAGACTAATTCCTATTAGTATTTATTCAATTTTTAAATACTACACACCTACCCAAGTCCACATGTGGCTCCCCTCATAAATGACTTGCATGCACAAGTCATTTCACCTATCCACCTCACCTTTGACCAAGGGGTGCTCACACATGTGTGAGAATGCTCTTCCCCATGGACCCACCCTACACTTTTCCCTTTTAGTCTACATGCCATAACCCCCCTTCTTATAGCCCTTACACTTTGCCAAAATTGTTTCCACTTGTCAGCCTCATGGACTTCCCAAGATTTTCTCACACATGTGTGAGCACACCTTGCCCTCTTCCCCATGACAAGTGATATTCGCAAGATGTGCTCACACATGTGTGAGCATACCTTTCCCTCTTCCCCATGCCAAGTGTTCTTCCCAAGGATTGACACTTAGTCCATATATCAAAAGGCTATGTTCCTTGTCCACTTCATCTCCTCTCCCTCAATTTCAACCCTTCATTTAGCTTCCAATCTTGACTGTCCATTTCAAATCTCCAAAGTCTATAAATTGAATCCTTCATTCATATTAATTCATCTGATTTTCATCACATCCTTATGTTGGCCTTTTAGTCATAAATCCATACCATTAGCAAGTTTACTTTCATTGTGAAAGCATAATCATCTCCAAAGCACACTCATCATGTTCACATCTTCATCCACCCATCCTTATTTTGTTATGCAAATGTGAACAATCCACATTTCAACCTCCGTCCAATCTCCCACTCTTCGTTTGTCAATCTTGGAGCAACGAGATTGTGAAGACGAGGAGGACAAGGAAGAATCAAGTTGCATGAGAGCATCATAAGGGAATTGCATTTCATGTGTTTGCCTATTTTCCGTATATGCTAACCCTCTTCCTTGGTATTCTTTAAAATGGTTTGGTTTATACTTGCCATTTTTATAGTGTTACACATGTCATATGACATACTTTATAAGGTAGATGACACCTTAATCCTAACATTCTCCCACTTGACATCATACATTGTAAATACACGGGCATAGGAATCACAAACAAGGAAAAATCATCCCCAAGACATCCTTGTATCATATAAATCTTCACCATACTCTCATGATCCAACATGACACCTATAAAAGAAGCCAAGATAGCCACTGTCAAGCAAAAGCCTCCTTACATCCTCCAACATGCCACATATTAAAGATTAAGGAACATGCCAAAATGAAACATATCAATTGAAACCTACACCAATATTTACATGAACACAAGCCTAAAATTCAAATGATAACAAAGGCTTTGAATAACTACCTTACTCATACCACTTGGAATAACAACCATAATAAATTGTAATTCATCCAAACTAACCATAACTCAAATTAGAGTATACCATCATAGATGGAACTTCATGCCATTAATATATCTACTCTAAACCACAATCAATTATCTATATATCCACCCTCTTATCTCAATACAACATACTAATATACGAATGACCACATACAAGGTTGACTAACAAAGTTTGCATTAACATTGAAATAAACTCAAGGATATAAACATTCCATATTTGAATCATTTCATTGTAATCAATAGGCTGTGCACAACTAAAAATTGCATAACTCATAGGTCCTAATCCAATGCAACATGAAAACCATCATCACATTAAAGTAATCGACAAGCCAACATATCAAAGAACATAACTAAATATATATCCAAAAATTCCCATTGAATTAGTAATGCTAAAATTTAAAAAATAGATCAAGCATATCAAGTCTATCTATAATAATTCAAATAGAAGATGTGGCTAAATCCTCTATTACATAGTGTCAAGGAAACATACAATGATGTGTAAATCTTGTAAATAAATATGATACAACAACTCTCTCGCCACTAGTCTCCATAGCTCTCCAAAGCTCTTTACACTAAACCATGCAAATACAAATATCCTAGAAGAAGAACAATATCAAAGAGAGAAGCTCTAAACCAAAAGATATCCTTGTTCCACACTAACATGTACCAGGTTGTGTAAAGTAAGATCTCCTTCACCATTCCCAAATTCAAAGGATATCAACATCTAATGGTTAAATCAAGTGAAACATGGTAGTAATAGATGTAAACCTCTCATATATATGGTAGACCAAACAAATCTACCACTCCCACAAAAAAGGGAATATTTTCAAGCCACAAACCATTTCCCATACCTTTCTAAATAAGTCCATAACTCAAGACCAACACGAAAGAGAAAAATGAAAATTCATAAAACCAAGCATCTTCTTCTCAACAAGTCCTCAGAACTATTATATTCAAGGCTAGTTCACATGAGAAGACAAGATACAAAAATAAAGAATGCATATGATAATTAGGTGAGAAATACCTCTCAGATCATTCAACTGTTGGGTAGAAAAATGGCGGGATACAATATTGTCACGAGTATACAACACCAAGCAATTAAAAGCTTATAATTAATGGAAATCTTCTCTTAAAATCCATAATTGATTCACATTTATAACAAGGTGTAGGCTTTTTTATTTTTATATTGAAATCCTTATCAAAGAGTAACCATATCAATACATGATCCCAAAAAAATGAGATCTCTTAGCCTCACCCAAGTCTCTTTAGTCTCCATGAGCATCCACAATTCATTCAATACTGACTTTAAATGTAGCCCTACAAAATCATGAAATTTTAAAGTAAATGATTAATACTAAAAACAAAATTGAACCAAAAATACCATTGTCAAAGTTCCAACCATGAAATTAAAAACATAAATATGACATCATGATCTAACATCTCCTCAAAGGAAGATCATATGCTCTAAACAACATATTATAAGCTGATGCTTAACCAATGACTCAAAAGTCCTCTATGGCAAACCAAGATGTCACCATATCCAAACCACATGAATATAACCATCTATCATCAAATTATGAATCTACATCATTTCCAAATCTCTCATTGAACCATGTAGCCAAGATCTCTGGGCACTGCAATAACCATATCCTCATTGAAGATCTTCTCCGACACCCAACATGATTAAAGAACTCAACACCAAGATCTCCCAAAGGGAAGAGTAAAATCAAAATATTCAAATGAAGAGGATAAAACACCATTCATCCTTTGTTACTAGAAATAAATATGTCAAACTCTCACTGCAATATGAAGGAAGAATCTAAGAGCTTCACATGAAACCAAAAAACATTGAAAAATACCATCTCTCTTATAATAAAATATTACCCATGGCTCACTACACTTTCCAACAAAAATAACTTATAACCAAAATATTGAAACTGTTGCAAGGTGTGTGCCCTTGGTCTCCTTGTGCTGTGCAACACAACGCTCGGGTTTGTTACATGGCTTAACCTCCTCCTGCGGATTCTGATGAGTCTAAATAATGGCTCAATTTTGTCTATTTTTTCCATGTTTTTACTAAGCTTAGCAAGGGTCTAGATATTGTCTGAGTCCTAAAACTTTGTTGAAAGTTGATCCTTTTTATGTTTCTAAAGACTTGATAAAATGACATGAACCTATCCACATATGTTCCTTTTTGACTAGAAATATGATTAATGATGAAGTAACTGTGCTATGTGGTTTATCCACATTAATCTTACATGTAATTTGATAAATGTTATTTTGATATGAAGTAAATATACCTTTGTTTTGTACACAATAACATCTTGATGCAGGAGTTAATAAAGAGTAGGAAAAGGTCAACGATTCAGGTGTGACAGTTCATTCTAGTTAGGTAGTTGAAAACAAAGTCTCTCAAGATAAGAATTGAAGGAGTCAACAGGCGGATATTTGTAGATCATAATATGTAATAATGAGACTTTGATATTCATGTTTGTAGGAGAGCGAATCTAGGAAGGATTGTTATGCTAGATTTCCTGTGTTGTTGAAACAACTAGGATGTCTCCCATTCAAAATATAACTCCTCCTTTTTATTATGCTTTAATAAATGGCATCCTCTTAATGTTATGGGAGTGGAATTGCCAGTAGTAAGAATTATTTAGGAGTCTCTTTTCTATAAATAAGTTCCAACATTCCTTCTCAAGAATAGAGAACAATTTGTTAATGTAATTTGGAGTCACAGTTTTATTACAGATCAATTTTAGCAAGTATCATGATGTAAACAATATTTTCAAATGAATAAAGATAATATCTTAGTTTGCAACATTCAATTGAGTTATGCGGAAGACTTGCTAAGGGGCCCCACTTAGTGATAACTCCACCCCTTTGGTTATTCAATAGTTTTTTTCCTAAAAGTATTTAGTTTGCTATCCTGACGCTTGATTGTTCTTGCAACCACTGAAATTTATCCTGTGACTGTTCCTACAACCAAGGCAAACATAATAGTTTCTTGCCTACTTCCCATGAATTGAATTGTTTTCCTAAATTCAAGGTAGCTTTTGTTAAAGCATTCCAGTTATTCCTTTTTCCTGCACTTTACTTTTAGTAACATTTACTTTTGATAGAATGGCTGTAACATGATCTTTAGTGCATATGCCTTGCTCACCCATTTCAAGTATACGCCCCGAGTTGATAAGAAATGAGCTTTCATAATGATCATGTGACTACTTAGTATGGATGACCAATCCTTGAGTTATGACCTCAGAGTCTAGTTATCATAACCATTAAGGAAGTTGAACATTTTTGACGTTGTTGCCGGGGATGGTGTCAAACTAGGGAACCTTTTGCAGTCATATGTAGCTATATTTTATTTCAAGTAGTGTCAAAGTTTGTTTTACATATAGTTTTCAATTTCATTAAGTAATGATCTATTGTTATAGTGCATGCATAGGAGAAGATATCCCTTAGGGAGATTTCTTCCTAATGACTCTTATCCTGGTAATTACTTATAAGAAGCCCTTAATCAGCTAGAAGAAAGAAGAGATCAAGACATAAATCCTCTCGCTGATATATTTGCCAATTTCAACAATCCTAGAGATCCAACTGACCAAAATCCTTTTGACAACCCATTTTCTTTGATACCTTATCAACCAAGGACGACTGCACAAAATCAAAATAACCAAACCACTTTTGAATTCCCTATCACTGATCAAAATGATATTATTAATCTCAAGAATATCCCTTCTTTGATTCTCCCTAATTCTATGGTATATTAACAAAGGACCCAAATACTTTCCTATTTGAATTTGATATCCTCTGTAGGAGCTATGACTACACCACAAATGCTCTTAGGATTAAACTATTTCCTACTACTTTGAAAGAAGTAACATTAAGATGGTTCATGAGTTTAGGAAGAGATGCTGTTAATAGTTGGGACATCATGAAAACAAAATTTGTTGAGAAATATAAAGAGTATTGTAGAAGTGGTAATATGACGGGAAATGATATCTTTCAGATGCAGCAAAAGGAAGATGAAAGTTTTGAGGATTAAATTTCAAGATTCTTATTCTGTTTGCAAAAAACCTCAGAGCATGCACTCAGTCAAGAATCTCAAAAGATGATCTTCCTCAGAGGAATCAACAAGAGTTGTACTGATGCTTTGGACTTGATGGGAGGAGGACATATAACTCAAGTCCCCTGGAAAGACATCAAGAAAATATGCAAAAACTATTCTAGAGCAGCTGCCAAGAAAGGAAGAGGTTACCAACCTAGTATGGGTAAATCCTCCACTAATGGAGTCTGAAGGATGGAGATCACTAACTTTCTATAAAATTTTAAGCAAGACAAAATAAATAATATAACTACTCAGTTGGATACACTTCAAGCCAAAAAGAAGCATGAGGAGGCAGAGGCAATGTTGGCAGAATATTACCCTCACTGTAGACAAAAGAGAAAAGATCGCAGGTGCAAAACAATAGCTAATATTGAAAGAAAATCAATTCCATCATAATTAAAATCAATTGAAGGAGGTGGAGATCAAATTTTCTACATTGCACAAAGAAGGCCATGGGCTCCAAGACAAGGTATGCCACTAGATCCACTATCTTGTTACAAGTGCGGTTGCCGTTGCACCAAAAGATCAACCTGCTATTGCTTGATACAACCACTAGACTTATAGAATCCACAGGAGGTGGTTAAGCCATGCCACAAACCCGAGCATTGCGCTACACAACATAAGGAGACCAAGGGCACACACCTTGCAACAATCCCCCCCCCAACGCAAGCGAGGGGTTTGAACCTATGAATAATCTCTGATACCACTTGTTACAAGTGCGATTGCCATTGCACCAAAAGATCAAACTGCTATTTATCGATATAACCATTAGACTTATAGAATCCACAGGAGGCAGTTAAGCCATGTCACAAACCCAAGCACTGCACTACACAACACAAGGAGACCAAGGGTGCACACCTTGCAACATATCTTTCCATAATCCTTATCCAAATTATTATAATACTAATAATCAGTGGAAACATTTCTATCCGCAAAATTATGGGAATTTTACATCACAACCTTGGAATAATCAAACTACCTAGCCTAATTACTATAATTCCCCATCTCAATGGCAACAACCTCAAGGGAACTAGCAACAAACATCGCAATAGAGGGGAAGACAACAATGGCCCAACCAGTCAACTAGTTACCTGTAGCCACCTCAACAACCACAATAACAAGCTTTAATGCCTCCTCCCAATCCAAATACTAGTGCACCCAAGCCTACTCAATTGCCAGGGCAACTTATCTCTAATCCTAATAGAAAACCACAATAACAACTTGTTTATTCTACTGATCCCAATCAATATCTTGCATATGCTATAAGAATAAGTGATATTCACCTTCGATTAGGGACAACCCTGACATCACCTTCTTCCCTTGTTATCACTGATCTACCTACAAAAGAAGTTGAACATGATAATTTGCCTAGTATGCTAGTGCTTCCTAGTTAGACACAAAAATCTGATATAGCACCTCCATTCCCTTAAAGGCTTGAGATGGAAATAACAAAGAAAACAAAGGAACCAATGTTTGATCTTATAGATCAACTGAAGCATGTCTGTGTCAAAATTAGTTTGTTCCAAGCTATTAAGATGCCCCCATCTATAGCAAGGCTATCAAAGAGGCTTGTCTAAAGAAATCAAGAAGAAAGAAAAATGATCCACAAACAGTTCATGTGATAGGTCAATTGGCTGATATAATGCTTGGGAAGGTCACTATTCCTAAGTACTCTGATCCTGGAAGTTCTATGTTTGAGTTGTTATCAATGGAATACAAGTCCAAAATGCCCTAATCGACCTCAGAGCAGCTATCAATGTAATGACAAAAGATTTCATGCAATATCTAAATAATACTACCCTGAGACGTCTACCCCTACAGTCTTGCAGCTGGCAGATAGCTCTATTGTTAGACCTGATGATATGGTGGAAGATCTTGTAGTCACTTTGGACTCTTGGTAATGTCCAACTAACTTTATGATTCTTTCTCCAAAGGAAACATTGGGAGGATATCCCATTATTTTGGGTAGACCTAGGTTGGCTACAACAAATGCTTTTATTGGTTGTAGGTCAGGAGATATGACAATTTCAGATGGCATGACAACCAAGAAGCTTGCACTTTATCCTCCAACAAAACTCCAACTTGATTTGGTTCAACCAGTGTGACCTAATATAGGAGAAGAAGTAGAAGAGGTCAATTCAGTTGCACAACTTATGATGATAGATCAAGATCCTTTCCTGTAGCTTCAAGAGGAAAATGAAATCCCCTTCAATATCCTTCAGAATCATTACAAAGAAATTGACCAATTAGATGGTTGTTCATCGAGTTCTACATGCCCATTGAAATTAATCCTTCCCGCTTCCAATTTAGACAACTTTTTTGTAGCCACAAATCTGCTTCACACACTTTTTCTGCATGAGGTACAAGTACCATATCCTGCTAAAGCATCTATGATTGAATTGACTAAGCAAGTAGAAGTCTCACCAGGCAAGTGTTTGAATATTAATAATAAACTCACTCAAGATCAGACCGTGTCCTTGATAAACTACTTAAGTCTCATAGATAAGCATTTACTTGGGATTACCATGACATGAAGTGTTTGGATCCTAAGTTGTGTACACATATAATATATATTAGGGAGGACTATAGACTAGTGAGACAACCACATAGGAGAATTAACCCTGCACTAAGAGAGATAGTAAAAGGAGAACTTTAGAAATTACTAGATGCAGGATTTATATACCTAATCTCTGATAGTCAATGGGTATCCTCTTTGGTGATAGTACCTAAAAAGAATGGGAAATGGACAGTTTGTGTAGATTAGAGGGAGCTTAATGCAGCCACTAAGAAGGATCATTTCCTACTGTATACGGTGAAAATGGATAACAACAATGATGTTGGACTAAATAAATTCAACCACAAAACCCTAGCCTAACAACAGCAAAGATCCACCATAACATATGAAGATTACCTAAGACAATGCAAATCAAATGAAATAAAAAAGATTATACCATCACATGCCCAATAGGGTTTGGTTCTCTATTCTTCCTATCTCCATTGATCTTGCTTGATATATTTGCTCTCAGATTTTATGTGCACAAGAGCTCAACAAAGAACGAAATGTGGTTGCAAGTAGGATCGCATATGAAAAGCGCAGTGTAGTCAAGTGCATAATTGAGTTAGCCAGGGTTTGATAATGAAGGAAGCATCTCCTTATATAGAAGATACTATAAGAAATGGAGGGATAAGATTGAGAGGTGTAAAAGAGGTCGGCTATGATTAGAGGGTAGGTAAAGAAAATAATAAAATAATGAAAGGGGTAGGTAGTGTATGGATTAAGAGATGAATGACATGTGTCATGGGTAAAAAAGGCTAATGAATTAATTAAATAAATAGAGATTTATTTAATTAATAGAAGAAGTGGGATAATTAAATAAATAAAATATTTATTTAATTTGGGAAAAGGGTAATTTAAATAAATAAATGTATTTATTTAAATGAGAAATAAGGCTAGAAGAGGATAAATGAATTAATTAAATAAATAAAGATTTATTTAATTAATAGAAGAATTAGGCTAAAGTAATTAAATAAATAAAAATATTTATTTAATTAGACTGGACAATTTTAGGTGTCTACATTTTGCCCCTCTTTGAGACAATGCAACTTGTCGCGTTGTTTCAAAGAAGATAATATGAACTGATACAAAGTTGCCCCAAGATGGGAATGATATGCCCCCTTGAGAGATTGGATGAAAATGTCTGAAAAGATCTCAGACAATCTCTCGATAAGAAAGAAAGGCTAGAAAGGACTGACCGGATAGGATAGATGACAGAGTCACGGGATAATGAATACTGACTCGGGAACCAAGGGCTAGGGCTAGGGTAGTCTATAAGATAGACCACGAGGTAAATACATCCTCATTGTCATCCACACATCCAAGAGATCAGAGTGCAGAGAGAGAATAGAGCAGCAACAGTCAGCAGCGATGGCATTGATTCACAGATTCGATCGCGTTTGCCGATTTCAGAGGCCAGCCGACGCAGGAGAGCCGGTAAGTACCACAAAACCTCCTTGTACTTTGTTTTAATAAATGTTGTCATTAATGCATATAGGTAGTGCAATAAATGCTCTTTAGGATAATGTCAAAAAATGGCAAAAATGTCGAGGCGCGTCTGCGTTGTTGCCAGGCGCATCTGGGTTGGGTAGGCATGTCTGTGTTTGTGCCAGGCACGTTTATGAATTCAGCAGCGTCTATGTCAGATGCAAACGCGTCTATGTTGTGCAGACACGTTTGTGCAATGTAGGTACATCTATGTAGGGCAGATGCGTTTGTGCAGAGCAGAGGCACGTCTATGTATTTCAGGCGCGTCTGTGCAGAGCAGGCGTGTTTATGCAGTATGTAAGTGCGTTTATGTCATGAAGGCACGTTTGTGTCTTCAAGGTCAAATTGACAGTTCTGTGATGATCATATGCTGTCGAATGGATAAGCTGCTAAGAGGATACACTCAAGTAGGTCCTCTAGGGAAGACTAGGATAGCATATAGGGCTTGGATTGACAATTCTGTGATAGAACATATGTTGCCAATTAGGAAACTACTCAAGAGGATACACTCAAGCATAGGCCCTAGGATAGAATAGATCAAGGCACTTTGTGATGAACAGGGAGTACCAAGACATAGTACTTTGTGATGAACAGTGAGTACCAATATGAACAACACTTTGTGATGAACAGTGAGTGTCAAAATGAACAACACTTTGTGATGAACAGGGAGTGCAAATATGAGTAGCACTTTGTGATGAACAGGGAGTGCAAAACACATAGTACTTTGTGATGAACAGGGAGTATCACTAGGATAGATAGCAACACTTTGTGATGAACAGTGAGTGTCACTAGGATAGAAGCAACACTTTGTGATGAACAATGAGTGTCACTTTGACTGACATGATTGCTTTGCTTGACTGTAGGAGTATTTGCCTATGCTAGAGTCACGAGAGAGATTCCCGTCGACACATAGATTATGAACAGAGCTGACATTTGAGGACCGCGCTGCTATTGAGGCTATGGGTTTGAGATACATCTTGTATGTGCCCGAGTTTCGGGCGAACATGGGGTTGTTGACTGCGCTTGTTGAGAGGTGGCACTCATAGACATGCACGTTTCATTTACTGATGGGTGAGATGACAATCACCTTAGAGGATGTATACAAGATTCTACAGATACTGATCAATGGGGAGCTGATACCCTATGATCGAGATGGAGATAGGGAGGCCCTGAGATGAGTGTTCCAGGATCCGGGACTGGAGATGAGGGCTGGACATGTGGCATAGTATACCATGACAGTGACAGGACTGGCACTACTGACAGTGCTAGGAGGAGTGATCAGTGGGTTCCTGTGTCTAGACAGGGTGACATGAGGGTTGGCTGTGGGCTGGGGGAGCACCTTGGAGACACTGGTTACACAGCACACCAGATATGCCTAGGGACCATGTGTGCTGGCACACTTGTACTATGAGCTACATCAGTTTGTGTATCATGGATCTGTAGGATTGGGGTACGGAGTTACATTGCTGCAGGTGTGGGCATATGAGCATCTGTCAGTTACCCGACCGATACATTTCAGGGGCAGGGGTCATGGACGCAATTTTGTTCATTTGTATGATATGATTACCTCACAGCCACGGATTAGCAGGTTGGAGCATTGGTGTCGAGTCCTAGATGAGATCGACATTGTGATATGGAGGCCATACCGTGAGTGCGAGCAGTGGGAGGAGGATGCAGTGGATCTACCGTATACTTTTCAGAGCAGATATCTGAATAGGAAAACACCCTATATATTGGAGAGACAGCTAATTGACAGAGTATGTAGGTAGTTTGGCCGTATTCAACAGATGCCACGGGGTTCCGGGATGTATGCTCGGACAGTCAGGGATCATGCATACTTTGGACCGTTGCTATCATATGATTAGGCAGTGATGTAGCTGGTAGAGATGGTGCCGATGCCATGGGATATGTGGCCAGAGATTGAGGATGCAGGCATGGATGCAGAGTACATGATGTATTGGGTTGAGCATCCCTTTCCATGACTGACAGACCCAGGGGAGCCTCTAGATGGAGATGGTGGTGGGGATGGAGATGATGATAGAGATGGTGGGGGAGAGGCCGATGGAGGAGATGAGGTGTTGTTGGAGAGAGGAGGGTGGTTCCACGGAGAGAGGGTGGGGAGGAGAGACAGGCTTGGGTAGTGAGGGGTCGCGGTGGATTGCCACTAGAGGTGCCAGTAGCACAGGGTCCTAGACAGGTGCAGGGATAGGAGCAGAGGCAGGTACAGGCAGAGGCACAGGTACATGCACAGGGGGAGCCACAGGCAGAGGCACAGGGGGCCGAGGAGGAGGAGGATGAGCTATTCGAGCTGAGGGAGATTTGCTAGGGATAGGCAGATGAGATCCAGGACCTAGAGAGGGAGACAACTAGGCTCAGGAGGCGACTAAGGGAGATAGAGCATGAGAGGGATTAGGCTATCCAGTGCTATACTGAGGTTGAGATAGCACTGAGGGCTGGGAGAGGACACAGGGGCTGGATATGCCTATGCTCTACGGGTAGGGGAGGAGATAGGTTACTAGCGATACCTATATTACGGGGTAGTGCCACCAAAGCAGCAGGCGAGGAGCTTTCGTAGACCATCGCGGATAGCGACGACTACGAGAGGGAGCCAGAGGAGACAAGCATCTAGCATCGGGGTTATGGGTCCTCCACCACCACCAGATAGAAGGGATAGGAGAGATGATCCTAGGGTGAGTCCTTCTAGGGCTCAGACTCCATTGAGGCCAGGTGGCTCCGAGGGATGGAGTTCATCATAGCCATAGAGGGCTCCCTATGTATCAATTTTGTACCATTTTGTATGTGTGTGGGGGAAAAAGTGACACTAAGCAAACATGCCCTAATCTCACTTTCAATCACACATTTGTGGAATACGAAAGAGCCTAGAGGTATCACACAATTGGCTACTTCTTTTTTTTGTGGAAGAGAGAGCCACGGGCTACCTATTAGGATTTCTATTCCTTTGTTGCAAATGATAGATAAAATGATGCAAGTTCAATCCCAAACCCCAAAGTGCAAGTATGAACTAATAACAAGATTTGCAGAATTGAACTTAAATAATGGAAAGCTGTAAACACAAGGACAAGACAAGAATACAAATGCATACCCAGAGTCAAAATCTGAGTGGAAATGTTCGGGACGGGGGCGCGGGCGCCACTGTCCTGATTCTGCACCTGAAACTGCACCTGGAACTGCTGTTTTGCACTCTGGAAAACTGTCCGAACTGCTAAAGATTGCTGTCTGTCAGGAGGACCAGGGCACCCAGCGCCCCTGTCCCAGGGACCAAGGTGCCTAGCGCCCCTGTCCTGGTAGGACCAGGGTGCCCCACGCCCTTGTCCTGGTCTTTTGCTCTAAAACTGGGTGTGTGGTTCCGTCTTCGTCTGCTTCTTTCGGATCTGTAACTTGCGGCGTCGTCTGAATCCCGAAATCTGCACTTATATCTGAAAGAGGTGTTTGGGCGGCTATATAGGGTTTTGCCTTAGTCAAACCCCCGCTTCGGTGATTTCCACCTCCACGAATAGCCAAGTTGTATTGTAAAAGTAATGTGTGTGTAGACCTTGTGTGTGTGCAAGATCTAAAATGCAAGTAAGCAAACTAGAGCAACCTAGAAAGTAAACCCTAATTGCTTGTACATGATAATGTAAATGCTCCAAATCAAGATGCAAAGTGATCTAAAGCATGAATACAAATGATATGATGAAGCTTATGCAAAGACATGAAAACAACATGAAATCATACCCAACCCCAAGGGAGGGGTACAAGCCAATCTTCAGTTGGTGATCCCTTATTGTTCTTCAATGCCTTCAAAGCCCTAAATGGATGAATGAAATTGATAGATTTTTGATGGATGGATGTTGAATGTTGCTGAAGTCTTCAAAGATCTGCGCTTTCGCTGCATATGAGGTTCCTGAAAACAAAATTCGGATCCCTTCAAATGAAGAAAGAGAGCTCTTATGTATGAAACCCTAGGTCTTAATTCCAACTTTTGGCCGACCTAGAGATTGAATCTCCCGCCAATTTCTTGGGGTTAAGCTTTATTTTATGATTGGATCGTGCTCCTAAAATTTCGGGAAAAATGTCCGGGACCATGTGCACTCCGGGCGCCATGGTCCCGACAACTTTTCACCAAATTTTCAGGGCCATCGGATATGATTATTTTAGAGAGAATCCCGAAGTTACAGCTGATTTCGAGATGTTTTGACCCCCGAAATCAAGCCCCCAAGTTCAAAATAGGACCTAATTAGGGTTTTTGATTAAATGATGTATTGGAAGAATAAAATGAAAGGGGCACACTTTAATGAAAAGGGCCCAACTTAATGATGATGAAATGATAAAATAGAACCCTAGACCTAATTAATTTAATTAATTAAGTGCTAAAGGGAAATGCAATGCAAAATGCAAAATGCGCCAAGGTGGGTGCTAAACTAGGTGTGAAATTGTACCACCCTAGCAAGTGCATACAATTTACGACGCTACATTTAGCCCCCACTTTAGCGGTCATATGAGCACTACGTGCATATGCAAGCTAAAGTACAGAAAAGTAAACATTATTTGAAAAAGGATATATCCATAAGTCTGTCGAACGAAGCCCCCAGCGGTATCTGCAGTACACAGTTAGGAACCGCACCCTACAAAACACACGTTAGATCACAAAATCACCTAATGCTTACTAAGGAAGGTGATGAAAATTCGAGGGTAGCTATATGCCCCCCCTGTTTCGGCTTGCTAATTTTAGTGAGTTGAAACAGGGTATCATGTTTACCACTTCGAATTGTTAAAGAATATTGATGACAAATGCTCACAAGAAGATTTGATATGAGATCAAAAACTAATGGAGAATCATTTGGTAAGAAAGAGGACTAAATCTCAATTCCAACACAACAAAGAGTGTGAGGATTTGAGAGTTCTCTAACACAAGATGAAGCATGGAAACAAAATGCAAAGAAAAGAAAAGAAAGGAAAGCATGAATACACACATTGGTGATCCATGAAAAGAATAGTGAGAGAGAAAACATGGAATTCTCGCCCCTAGATCTTATCTAGGTGATCCATGGGACAAAGGACATGGAAAGCTAGCCCCTAGAGTCTGTCTAGGTGATCCATGTAAGGGAGGAGAGTGAGAAAGTCTAGCCTTATGCCGCTAGTTCCACTCAACCTCGTGCATGTGTGTGTAAGTGAGGTTAGAAGCACCTCATAGGAGTCTATGCCCAAGTATGCTACAACCTGTATATGTATAGTACAACAATGTGACATCTCGCTCTAAGAGTCTGTGCTCTGGTTCCGAGAATGACCCATTGCTCAAAAAGTGTAATGTTTATGTCATAAGCAAAGTAGAACAAGGATACCTACCTTCATCACAAAAGAAGATACCCCCAAAAATGCAACAATGTCATAGATCCAAGCAAGAGAGTTTTGCACTCTTTAAGCAAGGATAAGATAGTTGAAAAAGGGATATCTTGTAGTATGTGTAAAGGAAATCCTTAAGAGGAGAAAAGATCTTTGTACAAAAGACACCTATCCCCGAGAGGAATTGTCTTAGACAAATATAACATCTTCTAGAATAAGACAAAGAAGAGAATAAGAATGCAATACTTCCTTCTTTTGCGAGGTGAAAGTGATTCTTAATGAAGGATGATGCTCTTTTTACCCAATTGGGAGAGTGAATTCATTATGGTTGTATTTTACCAAGTGCAAAAGAGGTTGTAGTCAAGGACTTACACCTCTTGTAAGAGAGAATCCTTGAACAAACAACAACAAATGCATACAAGGAATAACATCAAGTAATAACGTTCACACCATCCACGAAATAGGAAAAAGTGGATCCTTAGATAAAAATAAGGAAAGATCATTGCCTCCCAAGGATAAGGACAATGAGAAGGACTTACACAATCTTCTAGGGAGAGATTTAGACATAAGCAAAATGTACTACACACTCACATGAGTTCATGCAAGCAAGACATTAGTGTATGTAAAATTCTCCTCACAAGAAGTGGGTAGGATAAGAAAGAGAATACACATCTTCTCCCATATCTAGGAAAAGAGGATTCTAAAGCAAAGATGATCAATATTTCCATACTATTACCCCATAGGAACAAGAGATAACATAGAAACATTAGGCTATTATGTTGCTTCAAAAATATGATTGCACTTGAAATTGTACCATCATGAATGACAATGAGCCCCTAGTAAATGAGCTACCAATGTCACATAATGATGAGCAACATAATAGCCATTAATGTTATTTAAAGACATGATAGATTGAATGAGGTATTTGAATATGACATGTTGAATGCTCAACTATAAGTGAGATCAAAAACATGTATAAAATGATAAAAATTGAAGAAGAAAAGTCACAAGAAATCTTAGAAGAGGGATGAGTGTAATTTATTAGAGCCTTATCCCTGGAAGAAAGGACTTTATGATGAATAGGAGATAAAGATTCATAAGTGGATTTAGAAATCTGAGGGGAGTCATAAAGAGATTTGTTCATCGCCAAGATTTCCTTATGAGGGGAATGAGAGTTGATAGAAGTAGAACATGATTTAGTTGAAGTGAGATCATCATCACTACTAAATATAGCATTCACATTGAGAGATGGTCTTTTAGATGCTTTGGTGGGCTTAGAAAGATTATATCCAAGTCTAAATGAATATTCATGCATGTTATGTTCTAAAGGAACTTTAATTCCTTGTTCATTTGTGCCACAACCATTTCCATGATACCCATGCTTAGCAAAAATGCGAAAACCACGACCATAACGATCAGCCATTTCAGGAAGAGAAGGTGGTTTTTCATAAGACAAAGAATCAAACTCTTCAGAATTAGAGGTGTGAGGAGATGAAGTTTGAGAAGCGGCCACAAAATTATTGCTCATAGGTTCAGGTAAGACTGATTGATCTCTAGTTTCTTCCTTCTTTTTAACTTTAAGCTCTCTAGGAGGAACCCTATACTCACCTACAAAGGTGGGATTAAAATCAAGAGATCCCCAATCGTCTTCTGTGAGAACCTTCTCAGGATCAAAAGCCTTTTCATGTGTAGATTCAAGTCGAGAAGAATCTTCTTCAGGAACTTCAGACTCATCCAAAGAATTTTGATTATCAGAGGGTGATGATTCATCCATAGGTATCTTGTTTAATGAGTCATCACTAGAAGAGGAAGGCTTAGAAGAACTCCCTTTGGAAGTAAATGTTTGCAAACAAGCTTGAAAATTAGTATCACCTATCAAGGTATATGTCTTATTGTTGTAAATAAATTTAACTTGTTTATGCAATGTAGAGGGGACAACTTGCATACTGTGAATCCAAGGTCTCCCTAATAACAAGTTGTATGTTAGATTTCCCGACATAACATGGATAGGAGTAGGCAAAGTAACAGGTCCCACTGTGATGGGTAAGGTGATAATACCTAATGAAGACTTAGCCACATTATCAAAGCCTCGAATGGGATGAGAGTCAGGCTCAATAAGGGATGTATCCACATTCATCTTATGCAATAGATTAATGCTACACACATTAAGGCCAGAACCATTATCTACCAGTGTTCGTCTTATAGCAGTGTCATTTATGATAACCACAATCATCAAGGGATCATATTGATGTTGAATTTTGCTAGTAGGCAACTCATCTTGAGTAAACACAATTTGAGCTTTAGGATTCATCACAGAGTTAACCAAAGACACTATATTACTAGATGTATTAGGTGGAGGAACATTCAAATCTTTCAAGGCATCTTGTAACATTCCATGATGAGCGGAAGAAGTTTGAATCAAATCCCAAAGGGATATCTTAGCAGGGGTAGCTTTAAGTTGTTCTATGAGATCATATTCCTTACCAAGCATTTGTGAAATACGAGGAGCTTGAGGAAAAATAGGTTGGGAAGGAAGAAGTGAAGTTGGGATAACTGGAGGAGGATTAGTTTGCCTATTATTTCTTGTGTTATAGGTATGAGCAACCGCATGATAACTCTCTCTAGTCAGTTGCTTAGCATACTCATAAGGGCTCTTAGTAGAATAACCTCCTTGCACAGTAATAATAGGTTTCTTAGGAGTGCAAAAAGAATCATTAGCATA
This sequence comes from Cryptomeria japonica, assembly GCF_030272615.1. Taxonomy (NCBI): domain Eukaryota; kingdom Viridiplantae; phylum Streptophyta; class Pinopsida; order Cupressales; family Cupressaceae; genus Cryptomeria; species Cryptomeria japonica. The sequence continues at coordinate 318,852,756 of NC_081414.1, read as the reverse complement.
ACCACCTTGAACCACTAAGATAGGCTTATTTAAAGGTTGAGAATTTTGAGAAGGACACGCACCTTGGATAGTGAAGAGAGGTTTGTTAGGTGTTTCATCAAACATGTATCAAATTGATTGAGGATGGTTTAGAGGAATGAACAAAAGTGTTGGAAGAATTATTGATAGTCTTCTCTTGCACTAAAATCTCATCACGGATTAAATCAATTTTAGGAGAGAGACAAGGGGTAGGCATTGATGTTCCAGTAGGAAAAGTAATACTAGGAAAGGTCATATCATCCTCTATCATCAAAGGATCTACATGGGGAATAAAATCTCTAGGAGAAGGATCAACATTAATCTCTAAAGTCTCACTTTTGAGAGGGAGACCTTTGAAAGAGATGTTAACCATCTTGCCTTGAACTAGGGTTTCCTTATGAGTTGAACCAAGTTGAGAAAAAGGAGAATAATTGAGATTCAAGGAAGGTGAGAAACTATCAAGGGAGTTTTCAATCTTGATTTCATCCCCTTTGGCTAGGGTTCTCTCATGGGGAAGAGTATAATCTACACCCTCTTCTAATGGTTCATCCCAAATAGTGAAGTGGTTGAAAGGAATGTTTGAAGTATTGTCAATTTCGGGAGAGGAGATAACATTGTTTATTAATTCCTCATCCTTAGGAGGGAGAGGATCAATAGATGTGTTAAACTCATCCTCTTTCCTCAAAATATGTTCAATATGATCTTTAGGGGAGAGAGAATTAAGGAAATTTCTTATTATTTCATCTTCTTTCCCTAAGGGATGCTTATGGGTAAGACAAACTTTAGGAGAAGGGTAAGCATTTATCATTAATTCATCATCTCTAGTTGGAATTTTGTTGGAAAAGGAAATGCCATCACTAGGGAATGTAGGGATAATGTCATCTTCTTGCACAAAAGGATTCTCATGAAGGGAGTGTTTTTTAGGAGGAACATGAACATATTTCTCCAAAGATTCATGCTTAGGAAGGAGATCTTTGAAAGAAGTGTTCATAACCTCTTGTTGCACTAACATGCCCCCATTGGAAGGACCAATTTTAGGAGAAAATAAGTCAATGTCCATCAATACCTTTTCACTTAGAGAGGCATCATGTAGGGAAGATGAAGTAACATTAAGAAAGGTGTTTATGTTATCATTCTCTTCCTCTAGGATAGCTAAATAGGAAGAGCACATTTTAGGAGAATTGTCAAGATCACTCTTAAAGTCTTCATCCTTAGAGCATGGGAGAGTCTCAAAGGGATTGGTAGCAACTCTTTTAGGCACTAAAATGTTGTTATAGATGGGGGGAGGTTCTTTAGGAGGAGGAAAAATTGAAACAAGGGAAGCTAACCCATTATCACATCTACGAAATGAATGCATCATGACAACAATTTTCCTTTTTTCAAATAATAAGACATGCAAAATAGAAGGAAATGTTTGATTTTAACCAATGCAAGCACTTAGAATGTAGATTTAGAAAATGAAATTTATGATTCAAATGAGTTCCTAAATCAGATTTGAAATTATTGATCCCAATTAAGCTATCCACAAGTTCAACTTTGAATTGAAAAATTAGCAAATTTTTTTTTTTGAATCTTGCAAGAAATTACAACTTGTAAATACAAATTTGAATTTGAAATAGCATAAACACTCAAATTTGAAAACATAAATCAGAATTAGAGAAGATTGGAATTCACGTCGGGTTCACCAAAATGTGTGGGGGAAAAAGTGACACTAAGCAAACATGCCCTAATCTCACTTTCAATCACACATTTGTGGAATACGAAAGAGCCTAGAGGTATCACACAATTGGCTACTTCTTTTTTTTGTGGAAGAGAGAGCCACGAGCTACCTATTAGGATTTCTATTCCTTTGTTGCAAATGATAGATAGAATGATGCAAGTTCAATCCCAAACCCCAAAGTGCAAGTATGAACTAATAACAAGATTTGCAGAATTGAACTTAAATAATGGAAAGCTATAAACACAAGGACAAGACAAGAATGCAAATGCGTACCCGAAGTCAAAATCTAAGTGGAAATGTTCGGGACGGGGGCGCGGGTGCCACTGTCCTGATTCTGCACCTGAAACTGCACCTGGAACTGCTGTTTTGCACTCTGGAAAACTGTCCGAACTGCTAAAGATTGCTGTCTGTCAGGAGGACCAGGGCGCCCAGCGCCCCTGTCCCAGGGACTAAGGCGCCTAGCACCCCTGTCCTGGTAGGACCAGGGCGCCCCATGCCCTTGTCCTGGTCTTTTTCTCTAAAACTGGGTGTGTGGTTCCGTCTTCGTCTGCTTCTTTCGGATCTGTAACTTGCGGCGTCGTCTGAATCCCGAAATCTGCACTTATATCTGAAAGAGGTGTTTGGGCGGCTATATAGGGTTTTGCCTTAGTCAAACCCCCGCTTCGGTGATTTCCACCTCCACGAATAGCCAAGTTGTATTGTAAAAGTAATGTGTGTGCAGACCTTGTGTGTGTGCAAGATCTAAAATGCAAGTAAGCAAACTAGAGCAACCTAGAAAGTAAACCCTAATTGCTTGTACATGATAATGTAAATGCTCCAAATCAAGATGCAAAGTGATCTAAAGCATGAATACAAATGATATGATGAAGCTTATGCAAAGACATGAAAACAACATGAAATCATACCCAACCCCAAGGGAGGGGTACAAGCCAATCTTCAGTTGGTGATCCCTTATTGTTCTTCAATGCCTTCAAAGCCCTAAATGGATGAATGAAATTGATAGATGCTTGATGGATGGATGTTGAATGTTGCTGAAGTCTTCAAAGATCTGTGCTTTCGCTGCATATGAGGTTCCTGAAAACAAAATTCGGATCCCTTCAAATGAAGAAAGAGAGCTCTTATGTATGAAACCCTAGGTCTTAATTCCAACTTTTGGCCGACCTAGAGATTGAATCTCCCGCCAATTTCTTGGGGTTAAGCTTTATTTTATGATTGGATCGTGCTCCTAAAATTTCGGGAAAAATGTCCGGGACCATGTGCACTCCGGGCGCCATGGTCCCGACAACTTTTCACCAAATTTTCAGGGCCGTCGGATATGATGATTTTAGAGAGAATCCCGAAGTTGCAGCTGATTTCAAGATGTTTTGACCCCCGAAATCAAGCCCCCAAGTTCAAAATAGGACCTAATTAGGGTTTTTGATTAAATGATGTATTGGAAGAATAAAATGAAAGGGGCACACTTTAATGAAAAGGGCCCAACTTAATGATGATGAAATGGTAAAATAGAACCCTAGACCTAATTAATTTGATTAATTAAGTGCTAAAGGGAAATGCAATGCAAAATGTAAAATGCGCCAAGGCGGGTGCTAAACTAGGTGTGAAATTGTACCACCCTAGCAAGTGCGTACAATTTACGACGCTACAGTATGATGATGTAGACACCTTTGGGTGATTTTGTAGCCATATGTATTTTGACATCATTGTATCATGACACTTATGATTATATATATATGAGATGATTCATCTTTGCGGTAGCTATATGCATGCATACCTATGTGATGAGATGTTTCATGATGTATGCTTCTATGTGATGCTTATGTTATGGATGCAAATATGTACATGATGAAATGCCATATTTTTTTTCTTTTATGTTTTATATGTTATGCATATGAAAATGTGAATGTATGAAATGCAGATGAATATGATAATGCAAATGACTATTTACATGATGAAAATGTAAAATGTGCTAATGTGTTTTGTGTAGGATGTGACGTGATTGTGATATCTATATGTATGTATGAAATGCTAACATGTGATAATGTAGGTGCAACTACATGAAATGAAAATGTTTTTGGCGTGTCATTATACTCAGTCATGTGATAGCAGGCTACATGGACTTAAGAAGGACGATGAAAGTCAATCAAGAATGGGGGATGGAAGACAAAAGATATGAAAGTGAAAGAACTTCTTGTGCATTATCATCATTGAGCTTTATTATGGCAAGTAAGTTATGACAATCGAGGCATATGTTCGACCTAGAAAGTCATTGTACTTGTTTGCATGGAGATAAGACAATCACAAACAAGGAATGCCCCAGTTCACACTAGACTCACAGTATCCTCATATCCTTGGACAAGTCAAAGCATTACTAAGAGACAATCCATAGATAGCAAAGAAAATAGGTGACGATACCCCATCCTCACCTTTCTAGTCAAAGACATCCTGGAGATAGAATCTCTAGTTAAAGACATCCTGGAAAAGCTATAAGACATGTCACCAAAAGATAAAAATCAAAAGAAAACCAAGACTTGACACCAACATTCACTGTAGTCCTCAAGTTTAGTGTCTCTTGTCACTTATATAAGTCTTATTTGATTGTGATCACAATGTTTACTTTCACAAAAATGATAGATAGCACTAAACCATAATATTGTCTGAGTCTGTTGAAAGATTTGATTTGTTGAATCCCATTGTTGCTACAGTGTCTCATCTGAAACTGACTGAATCCATGCAACTGATACTTTATTGCGGAGAAGATGAAACTTTATTGCGGATTGGCGATGCAAATGCTGCTTTATTGTAGATTGTGCACAGATAGACTGAAGAAAAGTAGAAGAAACTGTACTCCTCAGAACATGTGATGCTCTCAGTTCCACATCCCTTACTAGATGTAGGATTTGCCTTAGCCATAGATAGGAGCTGATTTATTATGGATGAAAAGGGTGAAAAGGAGGTTTATTATGAATGGCGAACCAATCTTGGGTAGATCAATAACAAGCCATGATGGGAATATGTAAGTTTTATTGTAGATGAATAGGTTGTGAGTGTGTGCAAAGTGAAGGATGAAATGGAATCCTGAAGGAGGGAGGAGCAATGTCTCTACACATGGTGCTGGTGACCCAGTTTTAACCATGGTACTTGCCTAGGGCACCATGAAGGTGGCTTTCACCATTGGACAAAATTATTTCTCTTTACTTTTTTCGATTTTTTTTTTTTTTTTTTTGTATTTTTGAATTTTTTTGAATTTTTTTGTATTTTTGCATTAGGATACTTGGAAGAGCTATGTGTAAAACCTGTGAAGGTGCATGCTGTTGATAGGATCCTCCAAATTTTTTCCCTCTATGGTTGAGAGCTGATATGCACCAGATCCATATGTTGCTATGATGATGTAAGGACCAAGCTAGTTTGGTTCGAATTTGCCCTTCTTCTCTCTGTCTTGTTGATTTTTAGGATTTTCTCTGAGAACCAAGTCACCTACCTCAAATGTGTGAGGCTTCACTTTATGATTGTAACTGTGACTCATTCATTATTGATAAGCCTTGAGATGATTAAAAGCAATTTGTCTTCGTTCATCCAATAGTTCAAATTCTTGTAAGCGAGAGACCCTGTAGTCTTCATTACTGATAATGTTTTGCAAAGAGACTCGTAAAGAGGGTAACTCGACCTCAATAGGCAAGATAGCTTCAACACCATAGACAAGTGAATAGGGTGTAGCTCCTATAGGTGTGCGGTAGGCCCAAAGTGCGGGATTAAGCTGGATATGCCAATTACGACCAGCGTCATCGACTGTCTTTTTTAAGATTTTAAGGATTGTTTTATTAGATGCCTCAGCTTGACCATTACCTTGGGGGTAATATAGAGTGGAGAAATGATGAGAAATATGGAAGTGGTCACAGAGTTCATGAACATCTTGATTTTTGAAGGGACGCCCGTTATTCGTGATGATGGAAAAAGGAATACCGTACTGACATGATATAGTTGAGAATGAATGTAGCAATTTGTTTTCCAGTGACTTGCGTGAGAGGCACGGATTTGATCCATTTTATGAAATATTTTGTGGTAGTGATTATGAATTTATGACCGTTGGAAGATGGAGGGTGAATCTTGCCTATGAGATTGAGTCCCCACTGACAAAAGGGCCAAAGAGTCGCAATTGGTTGAAGTCCTTGTGCTGGCGCATGAATGAGGTCTCCGTGAAGTTGACACTACTTACATTTCTTGACAAACTGATATGAATCTTTTTCCATATTGGGCCAGTAATATCCAGTCCTGATGAGTTTCTTGGCTAAGGTAGGACCACTAGAATGTGGACCACATATCCCTTCATGTACTTCACGTAACGCAATCTGAGCTTCGTCACTTTCTAAACATCTAAGAAGAGTGCCATCTAGACCTCGACGATATAGGATATCGGCTAAAATGACATATTGAGAAGATTGGCAAATGAAAGTGCGACGTTGGTTATTGGATAGGTCAGAAGGTAGGATATTATCATGAAGGTATGTGAAAATGGAACCATATAACTGGGACTCAGGATCGACGACACATATTATCGTAGTAGGAGTGATTTCATATGAAGGAACCAAAAGGTTATCCACCAAGAACTCATAGTGGGTCTCATTCAGAGGTAGATCGATCAGTGAAGCAATTGTAGCCATGGCATCTGCGGCTTGATTCTGCTCTCTTGGTATCTGCTCAAAGTCTAACTTCATGAAATGTTGTTTCAGGTCATCCACCATTCTTTTGTAAGGCATTAATTTCTCATCCTTTGTTTGGTAGTCATCAGTTGCCTGACGAATCATGAGTTGAGAGTCCCCAAAAACACGAAGTTCCTGGATCTTCCACTGAACTGCAATCCGTAATCCAGTTGTTAATGCCTCATATTTCGCTATGTTATTAGTGCAGGGAAATGATAACCTATATGATTTTGGTATAGAATCCCCTTGAGGAGTTATGAAGAGGATACCAGCTCCTGCCCCATGCTATGTGTATGAGCCGTCAAAGTATAGTTGCCATGGCTTTGCATGTGACACTGTTAAAATGGATTCATCTGGAAATTCTGAAATTACAAGAACATCATCTATCGTGGGAGCATCTGCTAACTGATCTATGATAGCTTGTCCTTTTATTGCTTTTTTGTCCACATACTCGATGTCGAATTCACTTAGGATCATTACCCATTTGGCTAGTCGCCTAGTAAGTTTCACTTTATTGAGAAGGTATTTCAATGGATCAATCCTTGCAACCAACTTAGTCTTATGAGTTAGCATGTAATGTCATAGTTTTTGCGAAGCAAAGACCACAATGAGACATGCACGCTCAATTGGTGTGTAGTTTAGCTCATATCCAACCAATGTACGACTGATATAGTATACTGCCTTTTCTTTGCCCTCAACAACTTGTTGTGCTAAGAGTGCCCCCAGTGCTGTTGAAGTAGCTGATATGTATAGTAATAGAGGTTGTTCTGGAACTGGTGGATTTAGAAGATAATCTTTGAGTATCTGGAAAGCCTCTTGACAGTTATCATCCCATTTGAATTTGATGTTTTTATGTAGCAAGTACTGAAAAGGATTACACTTATTTACAAGTTGTGCTATGAATCTTCGTATGGACTGGAGTCTCCCTTGCAAAGATCGAAGCTGATTGATGTTTCATGGTGGTTGCATCTCTAGGATGGCCTTGACTTTTGTTGGATCAACTTCAATTCCTCTTTTTGATACAATGAATCCTAGGAGCTTCCCAGAGGTCACTCCAAAGACACATTTCTTGGGGTTTAATCTTACTTTATACTTTTCCAACCGATCAAAGACGACTGAAAGTATGTCCAAATGTGTATCTTTGTCTATTGATTTTCCCAAGAGGTCGTCAACATAATCTTCCACGGTTACGTGCATGAGATCATGAAAGATAGTAGTCATAGCTCTTTGATATGTAGCGCTTGCATTTTTTAGCCCAAAGGGCATGACATTCCAACAGAAAGTTCCCCAAGGACAAGTGAATGCTGTTTTGTGCTGATCCTCGGATGCGATTTTTATTTGATTGTAACCAGAGAATCCATCCATCAAAGATAACATCGCATGACCTGCTGTGAGATCGACAATCAAGTCAATATTTGGTAATGGAAAATAATCCTTAGGACAAGCTTTGTTGATGTCTCTAAAATCTGTACATATTCTGATACTATGATTTGGTTTACTGACATACACTAAATTGGAGATCCATTCGAGATAATCAATTGGGCGTATGAATCCGACATCCAATAATTTCTCAAGCTCTGCTTTGACTAATAATGCGACTTGTGGGTGCATCTTTCTTAATTTCTGTTTCATTGGTTTTGCCCCTGGTTTAACTGTCAAATGGTGCATTACCAAATCCGGATCCAACCTAGGCATATCAACGTATGACCATGCAAAGTTGATTTATCATTTCGTGAAGAAACTTATGAACCTTGACCTTTCTGACTCTGTCAAAGATTGAGCCAGGAATATGTTGTGTGGAACTTCTTCTGTGCCAATGTTTGTTTTGATAGTCTCCTCTACCAACATGGATGACTTTTCCTCATATGATGCTAGGAGAATGTTGAGCCTTCCATCTTTGGGTGCCTCAGAGAGGTTTTCACCCTTAGATACATCCTTTCTTTTTACTTTTTTGGGATCAAACAGTGCCACAACATGGTTTTCGCCATAAAATCCTTGATTTGTTTTTAATTTTATATTTTTGTGACTAGAAGGCCCGACACCCTCACCAAAATAATCCACGCTGTTGAGTTCTATAGTGTATCTCGCTTTATGGTCCCCAGGGGGAAGATCATCTCATATGCCAAGATAGTCAATAAAGGCTTCATCATTTTGGAATGTGTCAAATTGTGCAGGTCCTTCATGGTCCCAGTCAATAAGTTGGTGGTGAACAAGGGGGAGGCCTTTTATGTCTTCGAAGTTAGTGGGGCTAAGAGTGAAGATGTAGTTATATTCAGGTATGTCGAGGTAATTATCAAGGTCATCATTGGCACTCTCCTCATCAGTCTTGATCATGAACAAATCTAAATTATCATCACTAGTAGCGCATTCTGGGAGAGGTGTTCTTATTCTATGTGATTTCGACCTAGGGCCTAGAGGCAAGGACTGTATGGGATCCTCTGGGGTTGTTTCTTGACCAACTTTGAATTTTTCATAAAATTTCTCTTCTTCTCTAGGTTCCTTTGGCTCCTTGAATGTCTCGGTGAGCTCGTAGTCACTAGAGGATTTGTCTGAACCCCATTCCCATTCGTTGGAGTCTGTGGAATAGCAATTTTCTTGTTGTATTTTGGCAACTTTGATTTGTAATGCTTCCTTTTTTCTTTGAGTGTTTACCTTGTAAGTCATGAAACCAAGTCCTTTCGAGCGTTCCTTTTTGAATGTCAATTCAGGTTGTAAAGGCTCAATGATGCCTTCCTTTCTTAAGCCAAGAGGGCTTTTGCCATCATACCCAAATTTTTGTAGAATCTTGAGCCCTTTGCCATACTTCTCACATGGTATGCTGATGTGATCTTGTGTATCATTATCAAAGTCTTTGTAAAGCATTTTGTATAAGTCTTCATCTTCCAGTTCATCCCATCTTTGAAAGATAGTAGGGTCCCATTTGAGTATAATGATAGATACCTGCTTATTAGGATGTGGTCTTCCATATTCTTTTGGTGAACTCATGACTTGTTGTAAGTACATGGTTTGATTCAAAGTGTATTCAACCATGCCCTTGTCTTGGAATTTCCCTTTAAGTTCACCTTATTTTTATGTCAAAGGTTTTAATGACTCAGGATCAATGTATGCAGAAGAAGGAACAACTTCCCTATTAGTTGGAATGATTGTCTTAGTTTTCGGTCTCAAGTTATTGCAGTATATGAATGGATTAGGATCTCCATTAACTGTTATTTCAACTCCATTGTGAGGAAACTTAATGCATTGGTGATATGCAGATGGGACTGCCCTTATTTCATGAATCCAAGGATGTCCTAGTAATATATTATATGTGAGATCTAGGTCTAGGACTTGACAAGCCACATCCTTTGTAATTGGCCCAACTCTGAGAGGTAAGGTGACTGTGCCTTTGGATGAATGCTCTTCATCATCATATGCCTTGATGGTAATTTTGTTTGTAGAATTCACAGCTTTATCAGAATATTCCAATTGTTTAATAGTGCTCAATGTACAAATGTTCAAACCTACTCCTCCATCTATCATGACTTGTTTTATTCGATGTTTGTGTATGAAGGCTTCAATGTGTAAAGGTGCATTATGTGGCTGACTTATAGAGGCATCATCGACTTCTATGAATGTAAGGGAATGTGGAATGGAAAGATATCCCACCATGGCTTGAAACTGGTCCACATTCAGATCAGTAGGGATGGAAGTGTCTCTCAAGATTTTGTCAAGAATGGCTTTATGTGCGGGGGATATGCGTAAAAGCTCAAGGATGGAGATGACCGCGAGTGTCTTCCCTAACTATTCTACAAGGTCATACTCAGGCTTGGTCGATGAGGAAGTGGTGTTTTTAGCTGGAGCACCTTGCAAAGTGAATTTACCTCGACAGGTTGTAACATGACATTTAGAGGTAGGTTCGGAAGAAGATCCAATGCCTTTTAGGACAATTTTGGGTCTTTGTATAGAATTTTCAGGTGTTTTATCCTTGATGATAATGGTAGAGACATAATTATCCATTGAAATGTGATTGATAGTTGAATCATAGTTATAAGATGCTCTGGTATAGTTGGTTTGGTCATCTGTGGCTTTAGCTTTTCCCTTGTCATTTTTTGGGAATGGTTCCTTAAACATATCATGTTCTTGATTGGATGAGTGTCCTTCAATCTCAATATCAACTCTATCAATGAGATCTTGTATGATGTTCTTCAGTCGATGGCAATTTCCTATCTTATGACCCTTTCTCTTATGAAATTCACAATACTCATCATCATTCCACCAATTTGGTTTAACCTTTGGCTCATATGGAGGAAAATATGGAATTGTGATTATCTTTTTTGCCACTAGCTTCTTGAAAACTGACTCAAATGGTTCTCCCAATGGAGTATACTTCCTTCACGATTTGGAAGTTGTTTGCGTATTCACTTGATTGTTTGTAGAGCTTGATCCAAAAAAAATGATTTTGGGTCGTATTGTATTGGCATCAACAACACCATCATTGACTGTGTTCTTGTTTTTGCTCCAAAATCTTGGCTTATCTTTTCCTTTAAAGTCATCTTTGTTTTCCTTGAATATCTTAATGACTCCTTGTTCAATTAGGACCTTCTTTGTTGCTAAGCCTTTTTCAATGACATCCTTGAAGGTGGACAAACAAGCTTTCCTTAGATCATAGCCAATGTCTTTGTTAACATTTTGTGTGAACATTTCTACCATTTGTTTTTGTGGAATTTCACAAGAGCACCTGCTAGCTAGATTCCTCCATCTTTGTAAAAATGAAGAAAAAGATTCTCCATCCCTTTGCTTGGTGTTGCAAAAAGTAGTCACCGATATGTCTATCTCTATGTTGTAGGAGAAATGTTGGATAAATGCCTCTGCTAAGTCACCCCATGACTTAATTCCAGGTGGAAGTTGGGAGAACCATTCCATAGCTTGATCACCTAAGCTCCGTGGGAATAATCTTATCAAATATGTCTCTTTTGTTGCTACCTCAATGCAAGCTATGAAAAATTGTCTTATATGTGCCTTAGGATCCCCTTTTCCTCTATACTTATCAAACTTGGGCATCATGAAATGCGTAGGAAAAGGAGGCATTGGAATGCTCTTGTCAAATGGATAAGGACATATGTCTCTCATTGTGTAAGTTGGCTTCGGTGTATTTATGTCCTCCATTTTTGTTTGTAAATCCTTGATTTGTTGTTCCAAATTGTTCTTAGGTGGAGATCGACTTCTTGGACCATACCCCATGCCTGAACCACCGGGTGGAGGAGGAGCATGTTGCATATATGGATGATATTGATCATACACATGTTCATATGGAGGAGGTCTATAGTGATGTTGTGTATATGGACCACTTGGTATAGAGTCATGATGAGGAATGGAATATCTGCTTTGTCCATGTATACCATACTCTATAGGCATGTCATGAGTTTGTTCTAGTGTGTTGCCCCCAAATTTGACGAGGGGTTTCCTTGTGTCCAAATTTTGAGCATGCCTTTGGATATCCAATTGCTTTGGTGGTAGGTCTTTAGCATTAGCATGTGCTTGAGTGTATTTTTCTGCATAAGACTTCCATTATGGTCTGTGAAGATGAGTATCATATGCTTGACCATGTGTGTATGGGACCTCTGATTTTTGAAACAAAGATGATGGTGATTCAGGCACAAGATGTGGTCCTCTATTGCCTCCACTATTAGGCCTCCTTTGATCCATGTTGGAGTGAGTTTGTTGCAAAGGTCGATTTTCCATTATTTGAGACATGTCAAAATCATGAGATATCTTGGCTCCACTTTGTGCCATCACTTGTAAGAAATATTGTCTATCTCGCCTCATTATTTCCTCAACCAATCGATTGAAATGGGGATTCATAATGGTGTCTTCCACTTCTGCTGAATGTACAGAGAAGTTGTCCATATTGTCATTGTGTGTATCATTGTTGTTTATAGTGTCAGTGTTCTCAACATTTGGAATGTTTCTATAAGCATCCATGTCAGGTAATGTAGTATGATCAGAATTGAAAAAGATATCATTGTCATACTCATAAGAACTCATGTTTGCGGACTCTTGAGCCTCTTTAGTTTCTCTCCTAGATTTTTGGGAACGGGTTTCAACCATGAACTAGGTATTGACCAAGATATGTGAGACTAGATGAAAATGGAAAGATATGAAAGACCAAGAGTTGGATGGAATGTGAATGAATCCGAGGTGTACTTGCAATGTCCAAATGAATCTGAGGTGTACTTGCAATGTCCAAAGTGTAAGACTAAGAATGTATGTAGTAGAGTAGGTGTGACTTCCAAAGAGATGATAGTTTCTCTTAATGAGGTAAGTTGACCTTGACTCTAAGTAAGACCAAATGAGACCCAAAGGTGATAGACCTTGATGACGGACCACTTAGCAAAATGTTGTTGTATGTAGTGTGTTGACAAAGTATGATGAGGACAAGCAAGTGACCTTTTGACTCAGGTTTAGACAAATGTGAATGTAATGTAAGGTGTAAAGCAATAATGGACTTTGTGAGACCCAAAGACAGGTTGAATGCTAGATGAAAACCTGAAGAGATAACCTATGAAGCTCAATAAGTCTGAAACTGACTGTTCTTGTTTGCTGAATTATGAAATTTTTCAATCCTGAACACAGACGTGTCTGTATACTTCACAAACGTACTTAAAGGACACAGACGCTATTCTGACAGACATAGATGCGTTTCTGAGATGTTGTAAATGCAAAGTTGCTCAAAAACATAGACGCGTTTCTGCCCTTCATAGACGCAGTTAGATGACACAGACGCGGTTCTGTCAGACACAGACGCACTTCTGCAAACTTTGTGCAATTTTTCCAATATGTGAAGTTGTTTGTTGTGACCAAATCTGAATGTTTGACTGTTTTTCGTGACAAGAGGACACAATGTTGTTGAAGACTTAATGTTTGCAAGTGTTTTGACTCCAAAATGACTCAAAGACAAGTGTGTTGTTTGATGTAAAAATGTTTTGCATACACTTGAAGACACAAAAAACACAATGTTTGCTATTTGGTTTTGAATGTTTGATTGTTCAAAATAAGTCAAGCACAATTCTTATGGCTGGCCAGGACAATAGTTGTTGATCCCACATGGAGTTTCCCCTGAAGCTACGCTATTTAGAGCGGATACTTAGATGCTTGACCCCACTAGCTCCACCCTGGACACTCACTTCTTGGGGTAGCCAAGCATCAGTCCCCATTAAAACTCCTCGTGGTGAACTTTATATCTCTACTAAGAACCGTATGTGTGTGGGCTGCTACCAGAGGTCTGACCTCTTGCCTCAACAACTAGAAGGATTTTGGCTTCTAAAACAAAAAGGTGCTAGTAAGGGCATCCGCTCGTGTGGCCATACATGTGACACTTTTAGCTCTGTAAATACAAAAGGCTCCCAGCCGGTAGGGGTTACACCCTACAAATTGATCAAATAAATTTGATCAAACAGGTTTATGGGGAGACATAGTGTCAGTATGAACTAATCAGCACATGTTATTCATAGTTTTCACCATGAATACAATTATTTATAATGGTTTGGAAGAAGATGGCTTTTCTTTTGCTACCACTTGGGTCATTCTCTCCTCACTAGTAGTCCTAATGACCACATGAGGAGACATGCCCTCTAAAGATTAAACAAAAAGAGCCTATTGCTCAAAACACAAAAGACAATGATTTAATTTTAGTGCACCAATTGAAGTGTTTGCTAGTCTATGAAAACAAGGCACACAATAAAAATCAAAAACCCTTGCCAAGGACCTGCAACAAAGATCTATTAGTAGTTTGGATTGTTTCAAATGATCACCCCTTCCTACAAGCACACAAGTTAGGTAAATTTTAAACCCAAAAGATTTTGTGAAAATAGGGGCCTTCAACAAAACGATTTTGCTTTCAAGACAAGCTGCACCAATTCTGTTAGCTAGATCTGAAAATGTTAGCTCAAAATAAACCAGATCTGAAAACCCGAATGACTAAAAACTGAATCAATGAAACCCAAAATGAAACAAGTGCACACAAACATGGTTATCAGAAACACGGCTTCTGGATGCAGACGTGCTTATATGAGACACAGACGCGGCTCCAGAATGCAGACGCGGTTTCTGGACACAAACGCGCCTAAAAACCCCATAGACGCGACTTCCGGAATCTGTAAAAAAAAACATTGTCGAGGATGCAGACGCGATCCCAGATGTCTTAGACGCGGCAGAAAACAAAAAACGCGATCCGAAAGCACGCAAATGCGAAAATATCAAAATGCTGTCGAAAATGTCAGATCTACAACTTCAAAACATGAAATCTACAACAAGGATGTTAAATGCAAAAGGGACAAGGGTCCCACCGGGCATGCCAAAATGTATACGGTGAAAATGGATAACAACAATGATGTTGGACTAAATGGATTCAACCACAAAACCCTAGCCTAACAACAACAAAGATCCACCATAACATATGAAGATTACCTAAGACAATGCAAATCAAATGAAATCACAAAGATTATACCATCACATGCCCAATAGGGTTTGGATCTCCATTCTTCCTATCTCCATTGATCTTTCTTGATATATTTGCTCTCAGAATTTATGTGCACAAGAGCTCAACAAAGAACGAAATGTGGTTGCAAGTAGGATCGCATATGAAAAGCGTAGTGTAGTCAAGTGCATAATTGAGTTAGCCAGGGTTTGATAATGAAGGAAGCATCTCCTTATATAGAAGATGCTATAAGAAATGGAGGGATAAGATTGAGAGGTGTAAAAGAGGTCGGCTATGATGAGAGGGTAGGTAAAGAAAATAATAAAATAATGAAAGGGGTAGGCAGTGTATGAATTAAGAGATGAATGACATGTGTCATGGGTATAAAAGGCTAATGAATTAATTAATTAAATAAAGATTTATTTAATTAATAGAAGAAGTGGGATAATTATATAAATAAGATATTTATTTAATTTGGGAAAAGGGTAATTTAAATAAATAAATGTATTTATTTAAATGAGAAATAAGGCTAGAAGAGGATAAATGAATTAATTAAATAAATAAAGATTTATTTAATTAATAGAAGAATTAGGCTAAAGTAATTAAATAAATAAAAATATTTATTTAATTAGACTGGACAATTTTAGGTGTCTACACCTACTCCCTTTTATTGATCAAGTGCTAGATTCTCTAGCAGGCAAACAAGAATTTTCATTCTTAGATGGTTTCAGTGGATAAAACCAGATAAGAATTGCACTAGAAGACCAAGAGAAAACAACCTTTACCTATCCATGGGTGAGCTATTCCTATTCTATACTTCCATTTGGATTGTGTAATGCACCAACCACTTTTCAGAGAGCAGTTATTAGCATATTTTTCAGATATCTCACATGACTGCATGTAAATCTATATGGATGACTTTATTGCTTATGGGGGCACATATGACGAAGAACTAAACCACTTGGAAAAAGTTTTTTAGAGATGAGAGGGCCATAATCTATCCCTGAACAGTGAGAAGTGTTTTATGATGATGGAAGAAGGAGTGGTGCTTGGTCATTTTATCTCAAAAGCCGACATCCAGGTAGACCCTGCAAAAATAGAAGTAATTCTAAATATTTCTACCCCAAGCAAACAAAAGGATGTCAAAAGTTTCTTAGGGAATGTAGGGTATTAGGAGGTTTATAAAGAATTTTAGTACAATGACAAGACCACTGTATGCCTTGTTAATGAAGACGTTGATTTCCAATGGACACAATACTGTGAAAAAGCCTTCTCTAAATTAAAAACAACATTAACCCAAGTGCCTAATTTAAAAGGACCCAATTGGGCACTCCCTTTTCATATTCATACAGATGCATCCAATTATGCTATAGGTGTTGTTTTAGGACAAAAAGAAGCCAATGTGGAAATTACTATTTATTTCATCAACAAAAATTTGCAAGGCCTTGAATTTAACTACACTGTCACAGAAAAGGAGATGCTAACAGTCATTTATGCACTTAATAAGTTCAAACACTATATCACTGGTTATCAAATATTTGTTCATACAGACCATGTAACCATCAAATACCTTATGAACAAGCCTGCAATCACAAGAAGATTAGCAAGATGGATACCATTGATGCAAGAATTTGATATCACTATCATTGATAAGCCAGGGAAAGCAAATGTGGTAGCTGATTTTCTATCAAGGATAACAACAACTGAAGACCCACAAGTTATTGATGACTCATTTAATGATGAACATTTGTTTTCTATTATTGTTTATACACCTTGGTATGCTAACATAGGTAATTACTTAGTTGCTCACAAGATTCCTTCCCATTTCTCTCCAAAAGAAAAGAGGTTGCTGGTTGAAAAAGAGCTTTAATTTCTCATGGACAACATGGTGCTTATTTTATATTGGTCCTGATCAAGTGTCGAGAAGATGTGTTCAGGAGGATGAAACATATGACATCCTGCATGCATGCCATGATGAGCCCTGTGGGGGTATTTTGCTGCCAAAAGAACATCTATTAAGATCCTAAATACAAGATATTATTGGCCTACCCTCCATAAAGATGCAACCAAATATACCAATAAATGTGATAGATGCCAAAGAATGGGCAGATAAACCAAATCATATGAGATGCCATTATATCCCCAAGTGGTGGTCACACCATTTGACAAATGGGGACTTGACTTTGTCGGCCCAATTGACCCTCCATCAAATGACAATTCCTACATCCCGACCTGTACTAACAATGTAACAAAATGGGTTGAAGTAAAGGCCATGAAAAATGCAAGAGATAATAAAGTTTCTGAATTTCTTTATGAGGAAATATTCACCTGTTATGGAGTTCCCAGAGAAATAGTGACAAACCAAGGTGCACAATTTACCTCTACTCCTATTACAACATTAGTCAATGAATACAATATAAGGCATAGAAAATACACTCCTTACCACCCCTAGGCTAATGTACAAGAAGAGATTACAAATAGGGAAATTGAAACTATCCTAGCTAGGACAATGGCTCTACATATGAGAGAATGGGCAACCAAACTACCTAAAGCAGTCTGGGCATATAGAACATCTTGGAAAATAACTACTGGATTTACTCCTTTCGAGATGTTATATGGAAAAACAACCATAATGGCAATTGAGTTTGAACATAAAACAATAAGGACAACACTTAAGCTTGGGATGGATATTTTTGCAGCACAAAGAGAAAGACTACTCCAGTTAAATGCTTTGGATGAAATAAGAAAATCAGCCTTGCATCAAACATAAATACTACAAAAACAGAGAATCCAATGGCATGATAAATACATCAAGAAAAAGCAATTGTAACAAGGGGATTGGGCACTTATTTATGATTCCCAGTATAAAGACAACATGGGCAAATTGCAAACAAGATGGTTGGGCCCATATCAAATTTCAAAAGTTTTCCCCAATGGAGTTGTGTAGCTCACAACTATTAACCTTGTATAATTCAAATTATTAGTTAATGGTCATCGCTTGCAGCTTTATCATAAACCCTCTTCTAAATAGGAGTTCTTGCAACAATTTGATACAACTTCAAGCTCTTACATTTCTGCAGCCGAAGTTGGTGGACATAATGGTCCACCTCCTGCCTAGTCATGCAATTTCATGCATAATAAACACTTCCACTTTCTGTGGAAGTACATTCTCCATCAGTAAAAATGCCACCTCTCCATCTTATCATTCTTATCTTTCGTATTCACTCCAATCCATTTCACTCCACTTTTTCAGTCAGTTCAACATTTTGCATAGCCGAATCGTGTGAAATCATTTAAAATCCAGGTATGTACTCAATAATTTGTAAACTATTTCTTTCAGAGGCATTTATCGTATTATAGTTTAATTAATGTGAATAATTCTCATAGCATGTTCTTTCCCACTATAATGCGTGACATGTGTGGAAACCTATCAAACATTAGGTTTGGGGGAGGGAGCATATGTGTTATTCCATGTGTTATTTTTTGTCATCATTTTTGAAATATGCCATTATGTCACTTTTTGCTCCAAATCTAAAAACTAGATTGAAGTGACAATCTGCATGAGTGATGCAACTTCTTGAAGAGATTTCTCTTTACTTTGCACGTTTAAATTTAATTATGCCATCACTACCATTTCAAGCCATAATAGCCCTCTTTAATGAATTTAATTGTCACTATAATATGACAAGTTAAGAAATACGAATTTGAAGGGTTCTGTCTTGGTGGAGGAACAAGAATTGCAGAAACCATTTGAATTTCAAGGCAATATTTTAGCAATCCAGTAGATACAATTGAAAGAGAAAATGGGGGGGGGGGGGGGTCTCTCACCAGGAATGAGCCCACAACTCATTTCATACTCTTACAGGATCACCTCTATGAAGCAGAATTTAGACAGAGTGGCTAGTTAGACTATTTTCTGAAGCTCAATGGATTTGACAACAACATTGCCTTAGAATTTGCTCAAACATTCTTGAATGGAGAGGCAATGGTAAAAGGACTAAAAATAGTTTCCACAGAGGAACGAATAGCAGAAGTATCTGGACTACCTATGGAAGGAGAGAAGTATCCTAAATCAAAGGATGCTAGGTCTGCTAGGGCATAATTTACTAGACCTCGTGACCCCCCTCTTGATGTGGATAAACAGGGGACTAGATGACTGTCTTTTCCACCAAAATGGAAGCAAGTAGTAGTATATGTGATCAAATACCTCACTTGTGAAGGTAGACAATCCCACCTCTATTCTCTTCATTTCAAGATGCTAAGCCACCTAAGACATGGTCGAAGAATAAACATGCCAAATGTCTTGTATAATTTGCTCTCAATCATGGCAGCTGAGACACAAAAAGGTAGGTCAAATTTTATTTCTCATAATTGTTTGCTTAAGATACTTGTAGAAAAATATTTAAAAGACGTTTCTTAGATGACATGGGAAGAATTTGTAGCAATAGAGGAATTTAAAATAGATAATGTTGAAAATAGAGGTCAAACTTCGGAAACCAGGGCTGAAATTGTAAAGGAATCTATTGAAATAACCCCCGAAGCTTGATCATCTAGGGTTGCTCCTACCATAACTTCTCCTGTAGCTGAATTATCATCTAATGATGCAAATAGGGTTTCAACAGACCCAATTGTGAATATCCAACCCAAAACTTCAATAGGGACTAGGGCTGATGTTAAAAAACAGAAAGGCAAAGAGAAGGAAAGTGAGGTAGCGAGGGAAGAAATGCTAAAATAAAGTGTGGAGAAAGAAACACTGAGCCCTAGGAAAAGAAAAATTGAAAAAGGGAAGATATCTATCATTACTATCTCTCAGTCTGGTACACTTGCCAAGAAACCTAAACATAGAAAATCCTCCATAGTAGTTGAGAGGGCACCACAGAGAAGAAGCAATTGGCTCAGAAGGAAACCTAGGAAATATAGCGAGCCTAGTGAAAAGATTCAAATTGAAACATCAGAATATAGGGATAAAGAAATAAAGGAATCTTCTCAAGAATAGAAGGCCCTCGTAATGGAGGAAGATCAGATTTGAGAAAATATAGGTTTAGATGGCCTTTCAGAATTAGTTGCAGCAATAGAACAACTATCAGGACAAATGCCAAAAAAGGATGAAACATAGAAGTTAGCTCCTTTTCTTGGATGTCTTTTGCTATGGATCTATATAATGATATGAGAGAAAAAGAGGAAGAATGGAATAAGGAGAAACTCAAGCTTCAAGAAATAATTAATCAGAAATATGAGGAGGTTAAGAAGAAAGACAAAGAAATTACTGCATTACAAAACAAAATGGATAATGTGTTGACTATGGTCCCACAGATTGTAGGATGTAGAGCACCACCAAGGGTGTATGCCATGTACGTGAAAGAACTTAATCTCTTTTTCAAACTGTCCAAAATTATTTCAGAATTAAGCTATTCTATTGAAACCCCTAGGGAGTTCTATTAGATGTATTAGTCCTCTCCTGCAGAAACCAAAAATTTGCTTTGTGAGTTTTACCTTCACAATTATGTAGTACCTAATGATGGTGATTGGAATCCTTTATTCTATGTCAGTGATATACATATTAGAGCTCTTATGTCTTGGATTTAGAATGAAAATGAATGGGGGTGACAGTCTAGAGCATATAAGGAAGAAGAGCTTCATATTCCCCTATCCTTGAGGGCTGAGGCTATAAATCCAAGATGCCTCTACTATGATTGGCAGAAGATTCTAATGAGACCTGAATGTAAATCTAAAATTCTAGCCCCGAGAGAAGAAATATTCTAGGAATTTGAGCAGGTAAATTCAGCTGTAGGACATACAATAATGGGGTATTTGGCACAAGGTGGACCAATTTAACAAAATAACTAAAACAGGAAGAGCCACGATCTCTCCAAAATTATTATGCAACTATTAAAAGGGAACCATGATACATACATCTGGGCAGATAAAAACAAAATAATTGGCTTCCTCTCATTTTTCAACCACCAATGCTTCTATGACCAATTCTGGATTACAGGTAGTATGCCAATGCTTTTGATGAATCAACAGAAAAAGATAGATGGGCAAGGTAAGAACAAGGGATTCTATTGGAGCCTTGCTACTAAAGGATCAAGCCAGGTTATTCCTAGTGATTATAGACTATGAACAAGAATGAGGAATGTTATTCCTACTGGAGGACTAGCAGGAAGTTAGGTTGGGGGGGAATGATGAGTTTAAATAATGGCTTAGTTTTGTCTATATTTTCCATGTTTTTACTATGCTTAGAAAGGGTCTAGATATTGTCTGAGTCCTAAAACTCTGTTGAAAGTTGATCCTTTTTATGTTTCTAAAGACTTGATAAAATGGCATGAACCTATCCACATATGTTCCTTTTTTACTAGAAATATGATTAATGATGAAGTAACCGTGCTATGTGATTTATCCACATTAATATTACATGTAATTTGATAAATTTTATTATGATATGAAGTAAATGTACATTTATTTTTTACACACTAACAACTTGATGTAGGAGTTAATAAAGAGCAGGAAAAGGTCAAGGATTAATGCGTGGTAGTTCATGCTAGTTAGTTGGTTAGAAAAAGAGTCTCTCAAGATAAGCATTGAAGGAGTCCACATGCGGATATATGTAGATCATAATATGTAATAATGAGACTTCGGTATTCATGTTTGTAGGAGAGCGAATCTAGGAAGGATTGTTATGCTAGATTTCCTCTATTGTTGAAACAACTAACTTATGTCTCCCCTTCAGAATATAACTCCTCCTTTTTCTTATGCTTTAATAAATGGCATCCTCCTAATGTTCTGAGAGTGGACTTGCTGGTAGTTAGAATTAGTTAGGAGTCTCTTTTCTATAATAAGTTCCAACATTCCTTCTTAGGAATAGAGAACAATCAGTTAATGTAATTTTCTGTCATAGTTTTATTACATATCATTTTTAGCAACTATCATGATGTAAACAATGTTTTCAAATCAATAAAGATAATATATCAGTTTGCAACATTCAGTTGAGTTATGTGGAAGACTTACTAAGGGGGCCCACTTAGTGAGAACTCCACCCTTTTGGTTATTCAATAGTTATTTTCCTAAAAGTATTTAGTTTGCTATCTTGGCACTTGATTGTTCCTGTAGCCATTGAAATTTATCCTGTGACTGTTCCTGCAGCCAAGGAAGATAGAGTAGTTTCCTGCTTGCTTGTCATGGATTATGTTGTTCTCATTTTTGAATTTCCCAAAATGTGACAACCCCTACAAATGTTTTCTTAAAATACATCATTTTTGTCTCTAAGGCATGCTTCCCGAGGCAAAATTTTTGCTTCTTATTGAACTGGACTGATCTTTGGTTCATCCCCGATCTGTGTTTCAAATTCATTGCGTTTCGAGTTCATTTTCTATGTCTTTCCTTCAAATTCAGGTTTTTTCCTCTTGACTGCGAGTGGGAAATTTTCCTTCTTTTGCAAGTTAGGAGTTTTCTTTTGTTTTTGTGTTGTAGGGGTTTTTTCAAGCAATTACAAGTGAACTTTATAATAGACTTGTAACTTGTAACTTGCTTTTTATTTCCCATTTCCCCCTTTTTTTTTGTCTTTGAAGTTGTTTGTAGGAACTTTTTTGACAAATTACAAGTGAATTTAAAAAATACAAGTTTTATGAGAACTTGAAAGTTCTCACAAAAGTTCCTAATTTGTGCTTTTTAGTTGTAATAGGGATTTTATTTCCCTATCACAAGTCTTTTTGAGTTTTTTATGTCTTTTAGTTGTAATAGGGATTTTATTTCCCTCTTACAAGTTTTTATGTTTTATTGTTTTACTTCTAATATAGATTTTATTTACCTATTACAAGTTGTTTTGTGCTTTTTTCTCCTAGAAACCCGATTTTGCTTGGGATGAAGGAAAGTAAATTTTATTTAAAACTTGTAAAGGGGTTTCTAAAACCTGATTGCATCTCCTTGTCCCATTTTTGGTGCCCTTCCCATGTTGTTTCTTGTGCAAAACTTGACCACGTATTTAGCAATGTTTTTGAGCTTTCATGGCCGAATCCAACACAAGAAGAAGCTTTTGTAGTTGAATCTGTCCCTCATCTTGGCTATGGTTTTGGAAAATCAATGGTTGTTGCCACGTTTTTGAGATTAAATGGTTTTAGCAACATGTTTTACATACATGTAAAGCGTTTTGATTCCGTTTTCTGTTGAGTTTGTTCCACATTTTGGGAGCATGTATTTCACCTTTGTTGTCATGTTAGCAACATGTTTTTCATCCTTCATCCATTGAAGAGTGTTTGACATCAAATATATCTCTCTTTCCAAGCCATTTTTTGTGGAGAGGATTGAATGCAAAACCGATTTGTTTGCTGCTTGTAATCCCAATGTGGTGGCTTCTTTACCTATTTATAGAGCATTTCGGTTCTTCTGAAGGGTTTCAAAATGATCTTCCCAATTAATTGATTCATTGAATGCAAGTTGTAAATGTCCATGATTTCCCCCCCTTTCAATTTTTCCTCTTTACTTGTATTCGGGTTTTTAAAATCCGATTACAACTATAAGTAAAATGTTTCTCTTCCCCTTTGGTTGAAAAGAGTTAATATTCTTTTGCCAAAATTGCAATATTAAAAGTTTTTTTAAAGCTTACCCACTCAAAATAGGGTTTTATAAACTTGATCACAAGTAAAAGCTTTTCCCATTTTACATGTGGTCAAGATGAAAATATTCTTCAAAATTCCATTCATGGTCATCCACGGTTTCTATCCTTGGTCATAAGCTTCATTTCCATCACTTCCCCTCATGTCAAAATCCTATTCTTACCATTCGTCACATTTTCATCCATTTTTCATATTATGAGTCTACTTGCAGTCAAAATTTTAAAACCTGATTGCAGTTGTGTCTTCACATGTAATGTAGTTTCCAAAACCCGAAATTCATTCTTGAGCTCATTTTTGCATCAATTTATCCCTTCCCTTGTCAGTCTTATTTGCACACACCACCTACCAAATCAATGGATAAAGGCATGGGTCTTATTTTTCAAGAAGATTCCAAGATTGGAGGATGATTAAAAGAAAGAAAAACAACATGACGAAGCCACACAAGGAGATGAATAAGTGATATGAATGGTTGAGAGCATAGAATGCTTTCAAGACAATCATAGGCTTCTTACTTCAGCCTTGCAAAGAACTTCTCTCCTAAAAATACAGTACTACCCCAAGAAAGAAGATAAGATTGAAGTTCGTTGGCGAATTAAAGACACAAAGATCATTAAGGATGCAAAATTATCGTTTCAGTTCGAGGTGTCTTCATCCATCCTGAATACTTTAAGTTCTAGCATCTAGAAGCAACATGAAGTTCATCACAAACAGAGGATGATGTAGTTAGAGTCGTGTCTTCAAACACATAGAATAGTTTCAATTGTGTATTTGTAATTTTATGAACTAAATTTTTTTAATTGCAAGTGTCACTTTTACTTGCATTTTTGTAAAACGTAATTACATATAAAGCAACCACAAGCTGAGTTAGATTAGGACTATAGTTAGAATAAGTCATGGTGGTTGAGAGAATTTCTCAAGTTAGTTAGGATCATCCCAAATTTTTCTCAAGGCTCCTCTCCTATAAGTACTTAAGGGGGTCTATTGTAATAGATATCTTTTGGAAATGCAACGAAATTCTGCCAGTTTGTATGTGCACTCTAAGACTTTGAGCTTAGATGTAAATTAGATTGCTTTCAATAAAAGAGGCAAGTTGTGTTGAGGCTTTGTGCCAATTCAAGTTACTATGTGATGGTATTTTCTGGAGTTGATTGTGATTTTTATTCTATTGTTCAAGAAGGATTTAAATTCAATCTTGCAGACTTTGAGCTGCTAATTGTATTTAGAGTTATATGTTTGGTTTTTAGATTTGGTCTTGCAGACTTTGAGTTGCTTATCATATTTGAAG
The DNA here is from genome assembly GCF_030272615.1 of Cryptomeria japonica. Classification (NCBI taxonomy): domain Eukaryota; kingdom Viridiplantae; phylum Streptophyta; class Pinopsida; order Cupressales; family Cupressaceae; genus Cryptomeria; species Cryptomeria japonica. The sequence goes on along the minus strand of NC_081414.1, from coordinate 318,827,969 downwards.
CTAGTCTGGAAAGCTCAAGTGGGAAGATAGCTTGTAGAATTTGTGCTGCTTCTATTTTAAAGACTTGTGCATGTAAGGTGAAGTGCATCATGTCGTTAGGTTTTAAGCTGCTACATACTATGCTTGGTTAGCAGAAAATCATCTAAAAAGGTTGATAGGAGAATAGATAGTTGGAGACTTTGAACTTTCTTTCTATTTTCCCATCCCGGGGAAGTGACAGAGGTCTTTGTGCTTTCATGGAAACTTTGCTTCCCTTTATATTTCAAAAATCCTACAAAAAAGTCTCATTTCTATATTTGCTATTATTTATTTCCAATTGCTATTACTTTTCTGTGAAGAGAAAAGAGTATAGTTTTTCTTGAAAGAAGAAGAAAGACTGTTGTCTCACCCATATTAGATTAGTTTAGTTTTTAGATAGGGGGAGCCTTCCCTAAATTAGGGGAGTATCATACTCACACACTATGGCTGAAACCACAATTTTGCACATCCCCTAGGTATACAAAATTTTCAACCAACAAATTGAATTGTTTTCCTAAATTCAAGGTAGCTTTTGTTAAAGCATTCCAATTATTCCTTTTTCATGCACTTTACTTTTAGTAACATTTACTTTTTATAGAATGGCTGTAACATGATCTTTAGTGCATATAATTTGCTGAACCATTTCAAGTATACACCCTAGGTTGATAAGAAATGAGATTTCATAATGATCACATGACTACTTAGTATGGATGGCCAATCCCCGAGTTATGACCTCAGAGTCTAGTTATCATAACCATTAAGGAAGTTGAATAGATTCTATAAGTCTAGTGGTTGTATCAAGCATTAACAGGTCAATCTTTTGCTGCAATGACAACCTTACTTGTAACAAGTGGTATCAGAGCTTGGCCACAGGTTCAAACTCCTCGCTTGCACTGGGGGGGATTGTTTCAAGGTGTGCACCCTTGGTCTCCTTGTGTTGTGAAACGCAACACTTGGGTTTGTGACATGGCTAAACTAACTCCTATGGATTCTATAAGTCTAGTGGTTGTATCGGGCATTAACAGGTCGATCTTTTGGTGCAATGACAACCACACTTGTAATAGAAACAAAGAAGAGAGAACATATTATATAATAACATAAATATTCTACTAAAAGTAATACCAAGTTATACATGGTATCATGATCAACATCATTACTAAAACTCCGTTGAAAGTGAATAGAGCTTCTCATGCACCATAAACTATCTTTAAGATTCAAATGAGCAATGATATCAAGAACTCTCAAAAAAATCCTTTTCCCACTACAATCAACACACCAATATAATAATGGTGATCAATGTCAAAAATGTACATACCAAACCAAATTCTCATAAAAAATTTGTAAGATGTGCACATATGCAACATCTCATAGGAAAAATACACTGTCAGTGCTCCAATTTTAAATAAACATGAAATATTCAACCCCACATCAATATCATGGAGAATAGATATAAACATGCATAACATGTGGATTTCCATGAATTAAACACCAAGATCAACATTGTACCTAATTTTCTAAACAAACCCAAATATGATTAACCATATATCAATAAGAATTCTCCAAGAAACCGTGAAAATTTGTAATTGTCTTCATCTAGAACACCTTGAATACATTCTTATCACATATATCTACACATCACAAATTATGATTAACATGTAAAACCTACAAAACTATCTACATAAATATGAAATCAACTTAAATATATAAACATTCACATTGAACATGTCATCTAAATAATAGAATAAGAACATCTCTATAAACTAGCAATAAAAAAAAGAAATGGTAACCCAATAGGAAAACCAAGTTCTCTAGGAGCTTAAAACATATGAAAGATATTAGCTTGAAAACTCACAAAGAGGTCAGTGGCTTATATTCTAGTTCTTTGATGTAACTATGGTCTAAAATATGAACCCAACATAAACACATGGCCACAAGATAAAGGAAAAAATACCAAACAAGAGGATACACATATTATCAAACATGATCTACATCCTATCAAAAAAGAATAAAATCCATAAATATCCACAATCATGAGCTTGTAATGTCCAACATAAATCACATTGACAATATCTATGGCTTCCATTCTCATAAATATGGAAAAAATAAGTTAACTCATAGAACATTTATATCAACCCCATAATAATTTAACAACTTTTACTAGGATAAGAAATAGAAAATAAAGGAATTCCCAAAACCAGTTAACCATTTAGAGCTCTAATATGAATTGTTGTAAAATATACATGTTTAAACACTAAAGATTATAAAATTCTATCTCTATCCAATAAAACAATCAAAATATGAGACTATACCATGAAAATATGAAACTTTTATGAAAATCTAAAAATTAAGTTGCCTTTTAAATGTAGAATTACCATGATTAGATCCTTCTTATTTATGATGCTAAAAATAAGCATTCATATCATGATTATTAACTTTACCTTATGTGAACTTATAACAACAATAAATAATGAATAATATCACCATAAGATAGAGACAAAATGACACAAAAAAAAAACATAAGAGCATCACATAACATAATATTTACGTGGAGAAAATCTTGTGGAAAAAAAACTCCACTAGGAAGAGAGGTCAAGTAGAATTATCAATAATTAAATATGATTGCAATACATTTACTTCCATTCTCCTCTTTTCCTCCACCATGGTAGCACTTATGTATTAGTGGACAACCTCCTTATGTTTCCCACCTATCCTTGTTCATGTAGAGTAACTCTAAACTCAACTATTCGTCATCATAAATTCTACATCCAAGGAGCTATTTATATAGAATGAAAAGAGATCCAAAACCACAAAACAAGGCATCTAGAGAAGTCTCTTCATTCAAAACATCTCCAAACCTTGGATTACTTCCATGGAAGTTGAAAGGACACAGATTTTGGCTCCAATAGTTTCACTCTATATTAGGTTCCCAAACATGGAAGATAAACATTATAAATTAAATGTAATAAATGACCGAATACCAAGAGACACTTGTTCCTCCTTTCAAGTGCCCACTTGGAGAAGATAAAATTTCACTCATTTGTCCACTTCTCATGTAATTAATTATCCTATTCTAGGTTTCCACATGTGGGGAGAACAATATTAATTAATTGTGCTCACAACCCACCTTTATGCTGCTACTGGAATCCATCACCCCTTGGATGTATTACAAATAATAATGAGAATAAATAATACAAATTATTTTTTCAATATACCCAATTTATTTAGGACACTTTTCAAGGATGTTGGAAACAAGAACAAGATGGATGACCTATGGGATTTATTTCATTGTTCATACAGTATCTTGTTTCACACTTAGTCTGGTAGAACACCTAAGTGGATTTGGGATAGGTACAAATACATTTTTGGTAAAATTAATAAGTTTGAATAACTTCAAATTATGACAAAATTAACTACATTAGTAGCACAATCATCCAAAGGGAAGGGAAAAAAACATAATCCCAAGATACATTGTAGATTAGGTGGTGAGCATCTCTCCAAGACAAAATAAAAAATAATTCACTTCCAAGTATGATAATTCTTCCAAGTTTGGTGAGTCTTCCTCCCAGACAAAATAAATTAGGAGACCCACAATTTTTTTCACAAATTGGGTCATGGTATAACCAAATGTTGCAAGAGACTATAGTAATTAAAGGAGTCCATGCAACACCATAACATTTCATCTTCTAAGTCTCCTTACATATGTATAGATAAATCCAAGTGCTTTCTGAATGAGCTTTAAATTTATAGTGAGTTGGATACTATACTTAAGAAATTCTCATCAAATGACACATTTCTAGGAAAAATTCACATCAGTTTTAGATTATAGTACTTCACAAATTGCAATGGTGGATTCTACACAAATTTTAGTTTTGGGATTAGGTATTGTTCAACTAGAGGATGGTTGCATTTGGGATGTAATTTTCATTCCTAAAATTTTAATACCTCATTTTTATGTATAAGATTTATCACTCTAGAAATGAAAAGACACTTAAGCTCTCACCTCATGATGTGTTTATTTAGGCGCTTTTAATTATTCTGAGAGTTTTGTAGCTTTAAGGAGTATAGATTGTGCATCTTACTTATATAGGTTTGGTGGTTTTCAAAGTTAATCAAGATAATCACTTACAGCATACACGGGTTCCTTAAGAAATATTTGGAATGAATTCCTTGGTCATGTTAATTGAAAATATCTACAATAGATGAACATGTAGGAATTGGTGACAAGTCTACCTAAGTTCTTAACTATTAAGGGATTTTATTGAGGTTTTGCACTTGGAAAACACCATAAGGATTCTTTTCCCAATGCAAGGCCACACATGCCAAGACACTTTTAGAGTTGGTAAATAGTAATTTCATGTCATTTCTAATTCCTCTTTTAGGAGCCAAGCATGTGATCACTTTTATTGCTGACTTCTCTAGACATACATGGGTGTACTTTTTAAAGTATAAGAATGAGGTTTTAATACTTTTAGTACCTACAATATATTTGTGGAGATGTAGTGTTCTCTTTCCTTTAGGATGATACACACAAATAATGGAGAGAATATGTCAAGATTCTATAGATTGTTGTAGTGAACATGGTACTCAACATCAACTTAGAGTTCCCTACACCCTTAGTAGAATGATGTAGATGAGAGAAAGAATAGAACATTATGAGAGATAAAAAATTGTATGAATTAGTCATGAAATACATCTTTATCTAGTCCCCTTGTAAGGGGTAGGATAGTCATAGTTGGAAGGTGTGTAGGGGACTACCAATATGTGGTTGGATGTAAAACACCTTGACGATGCTCTCCCTCCTGCTACTAAGATTTCCAAATAATTTTTCATGAAGGAAAAAATCATTTTATTCATAATTATATTGGAAATAATGTAAATTCAATGTGATATAAAGGTGCACGCTTTATTGAAAGATAGATACATGTATATACTAATGAGTTATAGTTGAATCAAAATATGAAACGAGTTTATTTCTTATTGAATATAATGTTGTTTAAATAATGATGTACATTTGATTATTTGATTTGAATATGTTTTATTCATGTTAAATAAAAAATATTATTTTTAATAATTTTTGTTTTAACAAATGGTTGTTCATTACATCAAATATATATGGATATGAGAAGGGGGTGTGCAAAAAGTTGTCCACTTTTTTGGCCAAAAAGTTGAGTGTTTTTTTCGATTTTCAAAATTTGTCACAATTGACCTAAAAACTTGAAGCACTCAAAGATTGACTCTAGTAATATGAAATGTAGTAGATAGAGTCTAGTTTTCAAATATGTAATTTATTTTAATACCTGGATGATATAAATTGATTTTCAATAAGCATGTATAAACACCATTTTTTTAAACTTTTTTTTTTTCATGACCATACCATGCACGCGTACGACAACCATATTTTGACCTACATAAAAGTATATTTCTAAATCCTTATGAGAAAATATTTGTAAAGCGTTGAATATTGATGAGGATTTTTTTTGTAATTTTTTTCTGAATATTTTCTAATTATTTTTTATTGGTCCTAATTGCTATTTAAAAAACCCCTTGTGTACGAGAACCATAAGTAGATCTAAACTTACCATTTTTAAATTTTTTTTTCAAATTGAAAATAATTGTGTAGATTGATGCCATATAATTTTTTATTTTTTTTACATTAAAATTAAGAACTTTTTATTTCAAATTTTTGGATCAGTTTCATTAATAATTATTTAAAAATTAATAAAAAAATCCAATTGTAAAAAAATTGCATACTTGAAATCTAAATAATCTGATCTATAACGTGTTTTAATTTCATTAAAATATTATGCAAATAAAGTCTTCAAACATATGTCCAAATTCACTCTTTTCTAGTGACACTGACATGATCTTCAAGTTACAAGTCCAAGGCTAAAGGTCAACTCCCCAAGCCTTTCCTAAACCAAAACTCGTAGCAAAAAATGAACCTCCAATTTGAATTTTAAACAACGAAATCTCTCATTTCAAAAATAGATACCCATTATATTTAAAAAATGAAATCTTGTTTCTTTTTTTTACCATTTTTTATTTTTTTATTGAAAACAACTTGTAAAGAATAGGATCCCATTTCTAAAATATAGGGATCCCATTTTTGTTTGTATATTTTTTACACTTTTGGTTAACTCCAAAACTTCCATGAGAAGTGGACTCAACTTTGTGCTTTTACTCAAAGAATTATATTTAAAATTGTAGAATATGTTAAGTAGCAAAGGTGAATAATAAAAAAATTGGCTTGTATGAACCATTACCAATTTCAAAGAGACCTCGAGAAGAAATAATTATGGATTTTTCCTTGGGATTTTCTAGGACACAAAGAGGACACAATTCCATATTTATAGTTTATAGATGGTAGTTTTTATTCCATGCACATTGAAAAGAATGTAAATTCTATGTGATAAAAAGGTGCATATTTTTTTGAAAGATAGATACATGCATATGCTACTGATTTATAATTAAATCAAAATGTGAAACGAGTTCATTTATTATTGAATATAATATTGCTTAACTAATGATGTGCATTTAATTATTTGATTGAATATGTTTTGTTCATCTTAAAGGAAAAAATATGTTAATTTGATGTTTTTTTTAATGAATGGTTCATTACATCTAATATATATGGATATGACAAAACTTTATTTAAAATTGTAGAATCTATTCAGTAGAAAAGGTGAATAATCAAAATATTTTGATTAAGATTCAAACAAGTTTTGAAGGGACCTGAAACCCTTTTTAAATTAAGTTGCCAAAGAGATAAAAACTAGTAAACTGATAGCAAACCATCAACAAAAGATCAAACAAAAAAAACACAGAACAATAAAAAACCAAACCGACTTATTTCAAATTTTTGAGAGCCTTTATGGCTTCAACTTCCAATTGAGTCAAATTGAGGGCAATTTTATTCAGGTCTTGGATTTCTTGGGAAGATTGTTCCCCAATTCTCTTCAAATTGGCTCTAGTACATTTGCACGGGCCTTTATCCTCCTCCTACCCCTTCATCTTCTCCAACGCTTTCACATTCACCACAATCCCTTTCTATTGAGATTTTTCCTTTTTTTTGACCAGAGTATTAAAAATATAAACTTTCTTGACCATTATGTGGCTAAAGGTAATAAGAGAGATTAGGTTGTCATTTAAATGTTTTTAAACTTGTTCTCCAGGTATTAAATTCTTCCTTCATAATCATTTTTCAGAACCCCCACATTTTTCACGGTTTTCATAGAGAATCAACAATAGACTTCCTTTCATCCTAACTCCACAATCCCTCCCCAAAGAAAGATTAAGTTTGATGTCTTTAATTTCATGAAAGATCCACTTGTTCATTCTGAAGTTGTCAATTGCAACATTACATGATATAGACAAAACATCGTTAGGATTCTCCTAATCAAGATTGAGGAGAGGAGAATTGATATTGAGATCCCTCAGGGAGGAGGATCTCCCTTCCCCATTGGTAGTAGGCACTAACACTTTAGAAAGGCTGTGAATGGACAAATCAATCGTAGATCTATTCTTAGAAACATGAGACTTATTCATAACAGGTTTTGACGCATTAGACCCCTTCTTCTTGACCAAAAACCTTGACTTAGAATCATCATCCTCTGTTTGCCAGTCATCCTGTTTGGCAAAGCGACTACCAGAGTCCTCTTCCTTGGAGGTCGTCTCCTCATTAGATGGGATGAGGGAGATTTTGGAGGGGAAAGGGAAGGATTTACAATATTCATAAATTAAAAGCAACAAACCCTCATGGAGCACTGGTTTTTTCTTAAGATCTTTTCTATGATCCTTGATACTTGAATTAACCAAGGACAACAAATAGAAGGGAAAATGAATTTTCACTTTATGTCTAAAATGATTTAGCAACATAAAGTGATGACCAAAAACCCTAGTGTAATGACCATCCATAGAAAAGTATCGCATGAGTACCTTGAGTACAACCCACCACAAAGACTTGATTTTACCAATTTTATAACCACTCTTGGATGCTTTAACTAGGTTCTTCCTCTCCTTCTCCTCTTTGGGGAATTTATTGATAGCCGCCTTTGAGAATTTCCTGTCCCTAAACACCTTGGCCCCTTCAGTCGAAAACCCAGTGATTGCGCAATGAATTGTTCATCAATGTTAAAAGTTCGCCCAAAGAGATAAATCCTCCTATCTTTCCATCCCTTAGCAAATTTTGTAGTAGTTTTGGGGTCAAAACGATGGAGCTTCTCAAGGTAGGGGGTAACACCTCTTCACTTCAAAATTATCCAAATTGATGCGTTGTTCTTGAACTCCTCATAGTTTATGGGTTCAATCCTTTTTCTTTCTCCCCCCATCTTCAAATAGTTTCCAGATTTTGCAGTCCAGGCGTGGAGAACCAGAACTAAGGTAAACCTAAATAATGCAACAAGAACCCCAAAAGCATGGGAAGGGTAATGGAAATCAAGTCTAGAAAATTTTCTTACATTCACCCAACTCCATGTAATAAAAAATATTAATACCAAAATTTATAGCCACATCATTGAATAATAGGAATTTGGAAACTTCGCACATGAGTCAGTATTCATATCTCATCAAGGAATCAAGGCCCTCTAGCACACGATCATTAAAGTGCCAAATCACCAAGTTATTCGCATGAACTCCCTCATTGGCAAATAAATCCACCACTCTATTGGTTTGACGGAAGGTATGAGAAATATTTAAACATTTTCAAAAGAATTCAAAATGTCTAAAGATTTAACCTACTTTTCAATGGTCCATGAAGATTTTTGAATTCCCTTAAGGCATTGCATAATATTGTTAAAGTCTCTTTCTAACCACACCATCTTGCAATTGAGAAGTTTGACAATGCTTAAACCATGGTAGGTAGCAATGACTTCAACAAGGTGGTTCGTTTGACATCCTAAGGGGAGTGGCACTGCTAAAAGGAATCTACCATTATCATGTCTAATCACTCCCCCTCACTAACCATTACCAATTTCAAAGAGACCTTGCAAAGACATAATTATGAATTTTGTATTTGGATTATCTATGGCACACATACATGATTCCATATTTATAGTAATTGACATTTTTTATAGACGATACATTTAATTCCATATAAAAAGAACAATGTGTGTGTGTCTATACATGTATAAACATATATGCGTATGTGTATGTGTATGTGTATGTGTATGTGTATGTGTATGTGTATGTGTATGTGTATGTGTATGTGTATGTGTATGTGTATGTGTGTGTGTGTGTATATATATATATATATATATATATATATATATATGCATATGTATTTGCATAAATATATATGTATGCATGTATTTGTATATATATGTATGTATGTATGTATGTATGTATGTATTTATGCATGTACATATGTACATATATACATATATATGTATGCATGCATATATATATATATATGCATGCACATATGTATATATATATATATATATACATATATATGTACGCATGTACATACATATGTATATATACATATATGTATGTATGTATATATGTACGTATATATACATACACATATATATGTATATACAAATATGCATATATATGTGTGTGTATATATGTATACATATAGACATATGCATACATACATACATACATACATACACACATACATATATATGTGTGTGTGTGTGTGTGTATGTATGTATATGTGTGTGTATACATATAAATATGTACATATATGTATACATGTACACACACACACTTACACACACACACATACACATACACATACACATACACATACACATACACATACACATAGATATGTATATATATGTATATACATACATATACATACATATATAAATACACACACACACACACATATACATACATACATACATATATACATATATACATATATATACATATGTACATATATATACATATGTACATATATACATATATATACATATATACATACATATACATATACATATACATATATATATGTGTGTGTATATATGTGTGTGTCTATATGTGTGCATGTATGTATGTATGTACACACATGTACACACACATAAACACACACACACACACACATACATACATACATACATACATACATACATACATACATATGAAATAGTAAGGTCGTATTAGTTACCGAGTAATTTAATTTTAGACATTTACATTTGAAATTGCATATTTTAGGTACATATTATGAAAGAAGATGAAGGGAATTTAAAATTTATTTCAGCATTTCATCCATTGATTGGTGGAAAAACTATGGTTATAAATAAGAGTTTAGGTATTTGTTAAGGTGTTTTATTAAAGAAAAATAAATTAGGATATACTTTTATTATGTCCAAAGTTTGCATATAATAATTAAGTAATACTCAATATAGGGAAAACACTATTTAAAGTTGTGTATGGGCATACTCTAAAAAATGTGTTAGAAAAGAGACATCAATAGGAAAAAATGATAGATGTGATGAGAAAAAAAAAGGCATAAGGAATTTGATATTGGAGATGAAATAATAGTGTAACTTACCGAAAAAAAGATTCACATTTGGAACATAAAATAAGCAAGATGAAATTTGGCCCTTGCAAAATTGTTAAAAGATTTATAATTTAGGAATTGCATATGAGGTAGCCTTTCCAAAAGATTTAGACATATCATAAGTATTAAATGCTATAGACTTGTATCAATATCATTAGGAGAATTAAGGGATAATAGTTTAGAAGAATAATGAGAGATTTAGATATTGTAGTAGCCAATATAAGATAATAGAAGGATAATAGGTTGGAAGAAGCACTAGAAACACACTCAATGAGGGGTATTTGGTGAAACTAAAATAAAGAATTGAAGAAGATTCAAGTTAGATTTCTAAGGTTGAGGTAGATCATATTGATTTCCCTATGGCCACTAGAAAGTGGGGGACTCTTTTTTCAAATTCTTTAGGTGTCTAATGTAGAAGCATCCTAGGGTGTAAGAGCAATCTTGTAGTATCAGTCAATAATATTTTCTTTTAGTTTGTTTTTTTGTTTGTAAGTTTATAGTTATATTCTAGGCATGAGTTAGTCACTAAAGATCCTACTACATTTCGTTGTATTTGCACATTTTATCTTATGATTAAAAACATATATTCTGCATTGATCATGCAACATTCCATTCTATTTTTCACATATTTGATTATTGCAAACTCATAATTTAATCTTTTGATTTACTATTAGACATAACAGGTAGATGTCCAATTTCATTTTTCATAGCTTATAATAACTTTTAAAAGGTTGCACCAATATTAGAGCACTTTACAAGGTACATTGGACCTAAGAGAGTGTGTATTATGAATCATATTGAGTTAATCAATTCACCGTCACAACACATTTTATACACATCAAGTTTTGCGCCACCTTACAACTGGCTGAGACCATTCCTAAGGCTAAGAATTGCTATATAATTATTACTCATAATTATTTCAAAGCAATTCAAATTGATGGTTAGAAAAGTTGCCGAGTTTTAGATTCAAATGGCTGAAGTCTAGTATGTTCGATGCACATCATGACAGTCCATGCGTAACCAAGAATAAATAAATATCAAATTGATGTTTTGTTATTTCATTTAAATTTCATTATGTATTATTTCATTTAAATTTCATTATGTATTATTTCATTTCATTAAATAATTTAACAATTCTTTATTAGATCTTCCATCCATAACTACATAAAAATGATGCTAAATATCCATACATTTAATTTTCATATTTATTAAATATTTAATTTAAATACAATTTTTATGATCAATTTTATCTCATACATTTTTTTAATCAACCTAAGATTTCCTCGCATTTCATCAAAGCTACTAGTCTCATGAATTTTGCTGCTAGTCCCATGAATTTTGTCTTCTATACTATGTGCATAATAAAAACAAGTAAAAATAATTTATTTCCCTTAAAAACTATTTTTTAATATAAATTAAACTTAGATGTTTGACAAGTGACAGATAACATCTCTAAACTGGTGGGGCAATTTCTAGCCCCCTTTTTTGACTGGCTCAAATTTGCAGGCCTAAAATATAAGGGCTCCTATTTTTGAAACAAAGATTCCAAATAATCCCACTACACAAAAATTTTTCTTAAAAACTTTTCTTAAATCACCTCTTCCTGATAAATAGAACTTAAGCCCCCTTCATAGAAACCCCTCCCTTAGTACCTCAACGGCCGGCCCTGCTTTGAAGAATTCAAAACTTTGCGTAAGAATCAAACCTTATAATACGTATATCCGCAGTGGTGAGCAGATATGGAGATGGAAGTGCAAGAAGTGGACTCCATGATACCACTGGCTATGCAGTGGTTTCAACACACAAATGATCTCAATTCTACTCTGCAGGCCATTGCAGTAACAGATTCCGACACTTTCGTCCTCAAAGTGGACGTAATGGAGCTCTTGGAATGGAACCCCCTGTTGGCCAAAGCAATCATGAATGATCCTGATGTTATCGCATTCAAGCTCTGGAATTTCATTTTTAAATCAACAATGGACGATTCTTCTTACACTCTTGGAAAGCGTATGTGGCTGAGATTCGATTCTGTCCCGCTTCCACCTGTTTCTGCTGACAAGTTGTGGAAGACCGGAGCAGCCAGAGGTCCAAACAAAACCCTTGTGCATGTATACGGAGTTGTTTATGCCGCCACCACCGTCCAAAGAATATATCCTGAAAATTATTCAGAATCTCTTGATTATGATTAAATATTTCTAGATTCTTATTTTCAAGGTTCATGAACGCGAAATTCATTTGCTTTAAAGAATCGTCTATTTATTTGAGCTTTAAATTGCATTTATTCAAACAATTTCGAAGGAAATTAGGCTTGGTAAAGGATGACATGTTTTGAGAGCCACAAATTTTTTGCATGGATGAAGAGAGGAAAATTTGATCTAAAAAGCTTTCAACTTGTCTGTATTAACGGATCTTCTTAAGGTCTTATAGCTGTTGCGACAGATTTTGCAAATTATTGCGTCTTAAAATTGTAAATGCTTGTGGACTTGAGCTCAAGTTGTCCTTGACATAGTGAGTTCACTGCATACATGAGACGTGCTCGATGCAAAGGATGTGATTATGTCAAAGATTTTGCCTTTAACGAAAAATTGTCGTTCGGACGGATTTGCTGTTCGTATGGCCAATTCGAAGAGGATAAATCCGCTTCAATTTACATATCCTCTCAGGTAGGGGTAAGGGTGAAATCGGATCTGCTGATTATTATAGGGTTTATAACTCATGTACAGCAGCAAGTTTGATTGCTCATTTTGCCGTACCATTTTCTGGATTTAAAATACTACGGGATTCTTTGTGCATTTTATGTAGTACTAACTAAAAATAATGTAAAAAAAAATGTTGAAGCTAGGTGAATAAGCTCCATTTTTGTTTACAGGAAGTACTGTTAGGGCCTGTACCGACTCTCTCCAGTGAAGCTTTGCCATTCCCGCAACTGATCTTAATTGTTTTGCAAGACGATTTGGCCGGCCAAGTGCAAATCGGCGACTCCATGGCAGTTATCGGCCACGCATTTGCAGAAATCAAAGAATCTCAACCTTGTGAGAGAAAGTGCCTAAGCCGGCTCAAGGTGACTGCAAACAACATAATTCGTCCCTTCAATTACAAATCTTTAACCTTGACAAGCCAAATTATTGACCTCTGGCCCGATATACTCTTTCTGAACGAGCTCGGTAACATTTCATTGAATGCTCTGTGCAATTTTCTGTCTGCAAATGGAGCTCAAACAAGGCTAAATGCATACTCCCTTGTTGCTCTGCTAATAAGCCTGGTAGGAAGTGAAAATGTAGCAAATTTTCACAATAATAATAATAATGATGAGAGGAAGCGAATTCATATAATGTTAACTAGCAGAGGCCCCTGCGAGACTTTGTTCCGTCAATTGCAGGCAGTAGCTGTTCTGTATGGAGCGAGGAGTGTCCGCCATAGCCCTTGCAACGAAAACCTTGAGTCAAAATTGACGAATTCGTGTTCCGGCGGTACTCAAATTTTGCAGTCAGGTAGCTTATCTCTCAGTAATGACGGTATATTTCTCGTGGATTTCTTCAGCTGTTCAATCTCAAGATCAGATGCTAGATTTTTCTGCCAAGCAATGGAGAAGCCTAGTATCCAAATAAAGGATTCTCAAGTAAATATTTTTCGACTGTCCTAATTAGCACATAGAAACAGCGCCTACTGTATATTTTTCCTCTACTATCACAGTGCGATTTGCTACTTTGATATGTAGGGGCACTAATTTATTTAATTATTTTGTCGTGTCAGGATCTGTGCATTCCTTGCAGGTCAACAGTATGGGGATCATATGCAATTTTCAAGGACGAGACCTCCTTAATTCCTTTAGACTTTCCAAAGGTGGCTCGCAAAGGTCCTACTATCGATCCCGAACTGATCAATAAGTTTGAAATTATTCTTTCCTCTGAAGAAGAAGAGGATTTTCCTCGTAAATATGACATGATCGTTCAATCCGGACGGTCAACCCAGTCTATAGAATTGCAAAAGCATTTACATTCGGCTTCAAATATCAAATCAACGAAGATCTCAGCCGGTGCGCATGGCCTAATTCGAACCTACTACCTTGCGCTTCGAAAGGCGAAATCATTCATAATACAGTCTGACGATGTGTTTTCTCTACAAAGCCTTCTACGTGTCGCTTCAGCTTGCGCAAGATTATGCTTGCGTGATGAAATTTTGGAGGTAAAATCGTACTATTTTCCTCGAATAGCAATTAAGCTTCAAATCGTGATGCTTCCTCAGAATTCAATTATATGAATTGCAGATTATCTTATTAGTATAATAATTATGATCGAAACAGTCTACGAATTCACGTACTTACCATTAAGAGTGTAGATTAGAGTCTCTGGTCAGATGTAATGTTGAGGAACTTAATCGTTATTATTATATAAGAAAACAGGAGAGTTACATCAATCTTACAAGAAAGGGTAACCGTTTAACTAACTCTGGCAAATCCATTCAGATGCAGAATGCAGTTGTAGTCATCTTTAAATTCAAATTGTTAAGCAATTAGAGCTTGGAAACTGTAAATATAGAGTAAATTCTCTCTTCAGTTAGAACATTTACAGGAATTGAACAGAATTGTTTCACTGCAATCGTTTGTTCACTATTTCAGATTCCTGACGCAACTCTGGCAATCCTTCTGTGCGAGAAAACTTATACAGCCAAGGTATAATGATCTTTATGTACCTTTCTTATCAGTAAATACATTATGATTTTAGCCCTCCATTTCATTTTCATTTTTATTGCAGTATGGATCGGCCGTCATGGATCAATATTCAAGCAGGCAATTGTGTGATTACGACAGGAATTTGGATATGGAAATCAAAGACTTCCATCATTATCTTACGCGGAATCTTCTGTCTATACAACCTTCGTCTCTTTCATCTCTATAGTGTTGTCCGGTGGGAGTGGTCCCTCTAGTAGTGGTATTAGCTAGTTATTTTTAATCCCGAGATGTCCTTTAGGGTTGAAAGACATCATAGAATACAATAATGTTCTTCGCGTTGTAGTTAATGGCCCAAGAATCCTACAGATTTAAATAAAATGAAAAATAAAGAGGATTTTTCCAACAGTGCAGAAATTATGATAGTGCTGTCTGTTAGCTATGGAAATCTACAATCTTTTGCGGGTTGATTCCAAGTAGTTCAAGATTTATCTCTTATAATGCATAACTAATCTTTCAGGCATAATTTTGATTTTAGTGAATATAAATTTGTGTTATAGTTTATGATCTCTATTGTTTGCTGTTTGCTTGTGCATTAAAGATAGGTAATATTTGAAAATATTTTATAGAAATTGAATTTGTGAGGGTTGAGCTTTTCATAGCCAACCTCCTTGTTAGACTAGTTTTATGGGTTAAGAAAAATGTTGGCATATAATAAACAAGTGACTGCACTACTCCAAATCCACTTACCATTATTAAGTATGAGTTGGAAGTGGGGTGATACTCATATGATCAGAGCTAGTGGAATGGGGGAGTGTTTGAAAGACTAAGTACTCTCTTCATTAGGAAGGAGTGTTCTAAAGGTGTCAACAATGTTTGTATATGGGAGAGTTGTAGTGTTGACTGATTACTCTCTTTGTGAGAAAGAAGTGTTTGGTGATAGATGGTAGTATTGATTCATGGTGTATTGGTGGCAATATGGAGATATATTATAGTAAACCTCTAAAGAGGTGTTTTAATGATAGTCCTTGTATAATTCATGCGTTGTTTTAATAGATCATGTTGAGTTCCTATTAATGAAGAAAACATTCAATTGGTGACTGTCTGTCTCAATCAACTCTTGGAGAAAGGCTAACTCTTTCTATTTCTGTTGCAAGATGAAAGCTTGCTTTTGGACTTGCTCTTGGTCCATTTCTTTTAGGTTCAATTGAATTATTTTGAGCTCTTTAAGACGAGTTCTATTTAATATTCTCTAGTCTTGGGATACATTAGCCTAATAGTAAGAGAGTGATGGGTATGTCACATTTTAGTATGTTAGTTTAAGATTATTATTTTTACTTGTACTTGACTCTTTTATTTATTTGTTGCCTTATATTGTTTGCAAGGTTATGTGAATTGAGTTGACATTTATTTATTTTTAAACAAAAAAACCACAGCTATAATATATTAGATATATAAAAATAAAAGATTACAAAGAGTAAGGAATATTCTATGTTCTTCCATACAACCACCAAACATATACCCCTACACCTACTAAATCATCCTCAATGTGAAAGATGAGACATATCTATCATCTGGTAACGACTCAAAATATCCTTTTTCAGGATGCACAACTTAACATCATAACAACACAAAATTTTAACCCCAGAAATTCACTGTCGCATCCCACCCGGCAAACTTAACATCTTCGTACACAAAAAAGAACTGGGACACCACATTTGAACAGCCACCATCTGTTAATTCAAAAGGATGCAATGGGCCATGTAGACTTGCTCGACAACTTCAGATTATTCCAACCCTTGAACAAAAAATTGGCACCATCTGTTATAATAAAATGATCAAAAAGAATAGCTGACCAAAGAAACCAATCCCCGACTCCTGAGATGAGGCAATATTAGCCGATTGAGGGAATGAAAGTGGGTTCCCATATTGCATGAAATTTAGCCACTGCTGCAGAAAACATGGGGGCCCCTATTTTGGTCATATATACGCACCTCTAGTGAAGTGCCTCTACATGTCTTCACTGTGAACCTTTGTGCCTGAGAGAATTTCGCATCGGCATTCCAGCTTGATCATTCACTGTGGGTCAAACAAGGTCTTCACCGGTTTCTTTGGAGTTATGCTTTCTACAATCCTCTTTCTAAGTCTTGGCGATCTCACATCTCACATCGAATTGATATTTCTATTGGCATAAGCTGTGCCGTCTACAATTCCCTTTATGAGTCACGGCGAACTCATATGTCTCATAGAAATCCCTTTTCGCTAAGACTTGGCCACTGTCTCAACGAAATCGGTGAGATCGATGAGACAATGAGACTTCGGTTGGCTCCCTTATCGGTCTTGCTGACATCTGTAGTCACACCAAAAAGCTTTAATTCGATGAGACATGTTAACTGTCTCATCGAAATCTCTTTGCTTGTCGCCAAGACCACTTGCAAGTCTTACCGTTATGACCTTATCGGCATGACATTGCACATCGGCTACCTCCTTATTAGGTCTTAGCGAACTCTTATGTCATACAGATAATAGCTTTTGCCAAGACTTACGCAAAGTCTCACCGAAATCGGAGAGATTGGTGAAACAATAAGACTTCGGCTGACACCTTGATTAGTCTTCCCGACTTTGGATGTCTTACTGAAATGATGTCTTGATAGGCATAACACTGCAGCTGGGCGCATTTTGGGACATTTTCAACAATTTTCCTGCTTAAAAATGCATTAATTAAGTTTACAACTTCAATCTTATCTCATAATTATCCTTCCCGGTGGAACTAAGATTTGAAAAGAAAGAGGCCGGTCTTGCCAACTTGTAATGCTTGTGTCACCTCTTTTTCCCTGCGAGGAATAATTGACTGCGCCCCCCTTCCATGTGGAAACTAATCCTACAACAAATGCAACAATTAGATAAAATAGGTGTGAGAGGGTTACACCCCCCCATCTTCCTTTATTTGCATTTTCAGTTCCAAGTCATCGAGAACTTCATTTGATGACATAGTTCTACCATCCTCATTTGAATCATATCCCCTGTTAGCCAGCAAATAAGCTAAACGATTTGCTTCCCTGTAATAGTGTCCAATACTATACGTCTCTAAAAGTGCTAAAGCCTCTCTAACTTCTTGGAGAATATAATCTATATACCAATTTGAAGCTTGAAATTTCAAAGCCCCCTTCAATCTCTATTTTTTTTCGCTTTTTCTGATATGGCTAAGTTGATACCAAAAAGGAGTGCTCTCATTTCTGCCATGTTGTTAGTACCATTTGGAATCCTAGCAAACCTTTCCGCCAATACTTGACCTTTAGAATTTTCAATGACACTCCCAATTCTAGAAACACATGGATTGCCCCTGACAGCCCCATCAAAATTCAACTTAAGATAATTGTTTTGAGGAGGTGTCCATTTAATTTCCTTCCTATTAACCCCTTTGAATGCATTCACCAGTAAGCTTCCTTTAAAAGGAAGTTTCAAGTACTGCCACTCCTTCGTTAAAGCACTATCCCATGAAGTATAAAGAGTATCCAACTTTTTATATTTGGTTGTATATGCATTAACATATTTTGAGACTGCCAATTGTATCTTAATAACAATGTCCTACACTTTATTGTATTCTTTTCTAAAAATGTGTTTGTTCCTCTCCCACCAGAGGTTCCAAATGAGAATAGTAGGAGCTACTTCCCAAATAACTGCTTAAAACGAATCTTTAAATAGCCTCGACCATGAATTAAACACCTCAGACAATGTTGCTTGTAAAAGAGAAACCCACCTAAGTTTGCTAATCAACCAATTCCAACACTCTTGTGCCATTATACACCCTAACAATAAGTGATCAATCATTTTAGGAGCTTGGTTACACAACACACAATGGAATGGTTGAGCAATCCTTAATAGTGATGTAATCTATCACTAGTTAAGAT
The DNA here is from genome assembly GCF_030272615.1 of Cryptomeria japonica. Classification (NCBI taxonomy): domain Eukaryota; kingdom Viridiplantae; phylum Streptophyta; class Pinopsida; order Cupressales; family Cupressaceae; genus Cryptomeria; species Cryptomeria japonica. Next base: position 318,808,858 of record NC_081414.1, on the reverse strand, counting down.
TCTTCCTTTTAAGGCTAGCCATGCAAATGAGCTTGCCTTTTGTAAGCCACAACCCTTCCAACAGAATGTAAACTTTTTGAATGATTGCCCACTACCCTGAGAGGACAATTCTCTAAACCCCTCTTTGACTAAATAGGATCATGAATTAGAAGGAAGCCATACTATCTTATCTCTTGTGGCTTTGTAATAGATTAGACTCAACATAAGTTGAGCAACTAACAAATATTTCTGTTGCAAGGGAGCCTAAACATTGTCTAGATCCTTCCAATTTTCCTTCTAAAGGTCATTAATCCTTGTAGTGTAAAAATAACTACTTACTGTAGTACCTCAAAGGGCCCGCAAAACTGGCTTTATAGCCTCCAAGATCAGATTTCTATCCAGGGGGGTAACTATTCCAAGAATCCTCCCAAAATCTTATAGATCTCCCATCGTGAACCATCCGTGATAAATTTGGAAGTAGAATCTCCCTACACTTTAGTAGAAAGTTCCACATCTTTGAGCCTTTTGGGGGATCTAACACTGTAAATATTCTTTTAGGTTCCTCTGAGTCAAGATACTTGCCCCTAACTATTAATGAACAAACTAAGGAGGCATCCAAATACAATTTCCAAACAAGCTTAGCACCTAGAGAAATATTTCTATCCTCAAAATTTGGTATGCCCGCTCCCCCACAAATTTTAGGAAAACATACTTTCTCCCAAGCCAGAAGATGAATTTTATTTTTTGGATCTCTACTGCCTTTCCATAGAAATTTCTTTAGGAGAGATTCCAATTCTTCTCTAATCATAGTGGGCATTGGAAGAACTGACATAATGTATTTTGGAATGAAAGCCAACATAGATTTTATCAACAAAATTCTCCCACCTAATGATAACCAATTGTTTTTCCATGAGGCTATCCAGTTTTTAATTGATGAAACTATGAAATCCCAATAACATCCTTTGTTAACACCTGAGAACATAGGAATTCCAAGATACTTACAAGGTAGAGTCACTTGCTTAAACCCAATGGTGGATAGTAACTTTCTTGAAAGCACTGATGAGCAATGAAATAGAAACACTTTTGATTTAATTTCACTCACCTTTTGGGCTGAGACTGCACTATATATTAGACATTGGTTGATATGTTGTCATTGATGCCAACATATTCTTCCATGTATTCCAGTGTTGCAGTTTGGTTGGATGAGTTGGTTTTGTAGACAAGCTAATATGGTCTAATGGGTTTTGAGATTCTTATCTCTAGTTGATTAAGTAGAAGTTTTAGAGGTCTGCATATTGATGTGATCAAGTTATGAGATCCGGTATTGAGGATGTTGTTCAGTTGTTCGTGTTATTCGGTATTCTGGTTTGTGCTTCATTTTGCTCCAGAATTATAATATCTTTAGTTGTGGATGTATGGGATGTATTGTGGACATTGATGTGTGTCCTCGGTTCGATTAGTTCATGATTTGAAAATCCACAAGTGAATGTTTCAGGTTGACAATCAGTTATGCTGGTGTTCTTGAGCTCTGATAGAGACATGATGATGATTCTAGTAATCTGAGTTATTGTGATTGTTGTGGTGCAATTAACGTTGCTTGTGAATATCTCTAGATCATGTTCTATGCATATTGGTGGTTCACATTGATTATTGTGCGTGTTATTGAAGATTTTCTTTGTTCGGTGAGTTCTTCGTGTTATACAACATTCTTGGTGGTTATAGCGTGTTGCGGATGATTGAGGTGTAATAGCTGGAGGTGTTGCATATTTGCGGTATTGATTTGGGTCCAAACTATGTCTAAGGCGACATCGTTTTGGTCCGCATGTATTGTTGTAGCGTGTGAGGTTATTATTTTGTAATTTGTATTAAGGGTTTGGTTGACCTTGAAATAGAGGTTGATAACTTGTATAAATGAATGCAATAATCATTGAAAGATATCACGCTATGTGCGAATATTGTATCAATCATTCAGTAACTGGAGAGTTGTGCGAGGAAGTGTGTTTTAGAGAAGATTTGATAGTGAGCTTAACATGAATTGTACCCGGGCATATGGAGATGCTATTTTCATAGTTCAAGTAATCCGGATTGTTGTTCGAATGCTTTTGTCAGTAAATGAGACTTCTTGTAAGGATGTGTTCCTTACCTAAAGGTTGTAACCTTTCGAGGTTTCTTATTTGAGTAGTGAGCTCTAAGCAGTGTGCCTGAATGCATGTGCATTCTCCATTATAATATTTACATTTACTCCTAACAAGGTATTATCTAATTGTGGGTAGGTTCCCACCATGGTTTTTCCCTTAATCTGGTTTTCCATGTCAAAAATCTTGGTGTTATGTGTGATATTGATGTGATGTTGTTTCATGCTTTAACTGTTAATTATCAGATCTGATTTGTGGTTTAAGTTGTAGTAAGTATTTGTGCAAACTGATTCACCCCCCCTCTTAGTTTGCTGCATTGTTGCCAACAATTGGTATCAGAGCTAGATCCTCCGAAAGAAGCTTGACTGCTTGAGAAGATCCAGGATGACAACCTTTTCTTTCAAGAAGGATAGTCCGAGATTTGATGGAACAAACTACACTCTCTAGAAAAACCAGATGCAATGTCATTTGAGATGCATTGGAGAAGAGTACTTGAAGATTACTAAGAATGTATATAATGTTACTCAGAATGGTCCTACTACTCTGGATGAGATAAATGAAGCAAAATTCAATATTAGAGCTAAGGAAGCATTGTTGAGTGCCTTGTCAGATTCTAAAATGACTAATGCGATGGACTTAGAGACTTCTCATGAGATTTGGATAAAATTGGAGACCTTGTATGAAGGTGATAGTCATGTGAAGATTGCTAAGTTGCAGAGCTTGAAGGGTAAATATGAGAACTTGAAGATGAGTGAAGATGAGAACATTACTTCTTTTATGTAGAAAGTGAATGAGCTTGTGTGTGGAATCAGATGTGCTAGTGGAATATTAGAAGAATCTGAGATTGTTGCTAAAGTATTGAGATCCTTACCTTCTGCTTACAAACATAAATTTGCTGCTATTGATGAGATCCAAACTATGACAAATGTGACAAGAGACATGCTGATTAGTAAAATTGCTACTTTTTAGCTAAGTGATTTTGGAGACTCTCTTCCTAAGACTCAATCCGTTAGCAACAACCAAGAAGGAAGTCTGAGAGGGGGGGTGAACCAATCTTCACTGGAATATCAAACTTAATCAAAAAACACAAATATGATAAACTGCAGTAACAACAAAGATACACAAATTGAGAGCACAACACACAACACCAAGATTTTGACATGGAAAACCTAGTTGAAGGAAAAACCACGGTGGGAACCTACCCATAGTAAGATGATACTCTGCAGTAGTATGTGAAAATATTACAATGGGGAATGCACATGCATTCAGGAACACTACCTAGATCTCACTGCTCAAAGGATAATGGCCCTGAAGGCTACAACCCTCAGGGAAGTCTCATTGACTTACAATAAGATTTAGACTACAATTCGGAAGAAATGAATTGAAAGAACAACATCTCCAAAGGCTTGATTATAGTTCTGATTAAGCATAGATGTCTACTTTGCAACACCAATCTCTCCTCAACCTCAACATCAAAGGATAAAAATCTTGTTCAGACATAAACCTCTCTCTGATAATGCAGACACAAGATCGACACCTAAATTACATGAACATATCACCTATATATACAATTCATCAACCTTGACAACAAGGTCGGCTAAACCCTCAACCCTCAATTACAAAATTACAGCACATGATACAAAGATTGACCATCAGACCAATATAATGGTGTAAACAACATAACATGGACCTAAATAAAATTCCCAAACACTCAACTCCATCGAAAATCACGCCAAGATCAACCGCAAGATGCTATACCACCAGGAAAACCGCATAACATGAAAATCATCACCGCTTCATGGAAACCACCAAAAAATCACACAATGATCAATGTGGATCACAAAAACAATTAGGACACAACTAGGAAATACCAACAAGCACGTTAGAATCATCAGAAATAGATGCACCAACACCACTTATTAAATCTTTATCGATCAACATCTGAAAGCTCAAGAATATAATCAATCAACAACTGTTGCGAAGAAAGATAAATTATAGAGCACCAAATCATGATCCATATGAAATGAAGATACACAATACCATCCCAAGCAATATCCCAAAAACTTAGCACAAGATCTGATCACACCGAAATATACTGAAGGAAATACTAAACTTTGCAAAACATTGATCGACAAAACAACACTGCAAACCGGATCATAAGATCTTCCCAATCTGCAATCACCAGAGAAATACACAAGAGTATGTTGACATCAATGACAACAAGATATCCTAGCAGCATCAATGACCAACAATATCCAACAATCTCCCCCTTTGGCATTGATGGCAACATATGAATGTGAAAAATAATCAATGCAAAGAAAGAAGATATCTCCAACAAACTTCCCCTAAGATTAGGACATATAAAGCAGTTTTTCACATGATCTATCTCCCCTTTTGACAACAATACCAAATATCTCAAAATAAAAAACCAAAATTACTCTCCCCTTAGAATATGAAACATGAATCTCTCTCCCTAAAACACAAAATACTCTAGCAAGGGAGAAACACCAACTCACCAATCTAGATAAAAGGATAAGACTATGAAGTCCACCAGATTGATGCAACTTAATGCATCTAGTTCTCACCAGGACGGGTGGATACCCCTAACTTGTCTCTCAAATAGATAAATGTATCTACAGGCAAAGGCTTAGTGAAAATATCAGTTGTGTGTTCCTTTATAGATACATACTCAAGCTTCACCTTCTCTTCACCGACTTGCTCTCTCAAGTAATGATATTTGATTGACACATGCTTACTCTTTGAATGTTGCACCAAATTATTTGACATGTTAATAGCATTGGAACCATCATAGTATATAACAGTAGGCTCATCATAAATAAATCTGATATCCTTCAACATTTGCTTCATCTAGACTACCTGATTGCAATTAATAGCAACAACAATGTATTAGCTTCAACAATGGATAAGGACACTGAATCTTGTTTCTTACTAGCCCATGAAACCAATTTCTTACCCAAAAAGAATGCTCCACCGGTAGTGCTCTTCTAGTCATCAACATCACCAACTCAATCTGCATCAATGTACGCACATAGCATGAAATCATCATTCCTTGCATACCATAAACCATAATCCATAGTTCCCTTTAGGTATCTAAATATCCTCTTCACAACAGTGACATGAATCTCTTTCAGATCAACTTGATATCTAGCAGCCATGCACACAACATGCATAATGTCTAGCCCAATCTGAGTAAGATATAGCAGTTCGCCAACCATAGATTTGTACAAACTCTGATTAGGTTTTGGAGATTCATCATTCTTAGAAAATTTACAACCAGTCACCATAGGAGTTCCAACCGGTTTGGAGTCATCTAACCCAAACTTCTTCAATAGTTCCTTCACATACTTAGTTTGAGACATGAATATACCTTTTTCAGTCTGTGAAATCTGCAAACCTAGGAAAATTTTCATCTCACCTATCATAGACATCTCAATTCTTTGTGCATATCATAGGCAAACTTCATGCTCAAGTCATCATCACCTCCAAAGATAATATCATCAACAAAGACTTCAACAATCAGGATATTATCATTTTCTATCTTAAAGTACAGATTACTATCAGTAACACCTTTACTAAATCCCAATTTCAACAAATATTTATCTAGTCTAGCATACCAGGCTCTAAGGGCTTGCTTTAGTACATAAAGATATTTCTTCACTCTACATACCATGTCTTCGTCATCTGATAATGAAAATTCATCAGGTTGCTCAATGTAGACTTCTTCCTCAAGATCACTTTTCAAAAAGGAAGATTTGACATCCATCTAATATACCTTGAAAGCTTTATACGTAGCATAAGAAAGCAACATTCCAACAACTTAAAGTTTGGCCACATGAGAAAAAATTTCCTCATATTCTATTGCTTATTTCCGAGAATATCTTTTGCAAACCAATCTAGCTTTATTTCTGACAACTTCACCAACTTCATTCAATTTGTTCCTGAATACCCATTTAGTACCAATAACATTCTTATCCTTAGGTCTAGGCATAAGTTCCCAAGTATTAATCTTTTCAATTTGATCTGGTTCTTCTTCCATAGCTCTCATCCAATTTTCATCTTTACAAGCTTCAACAACATCTTTAGGTTCAACTTTTGAAATTAAGCGTACTTCTTCAGCAACTAACCTTCTTCTAGTCATTACACCTTTATTTTTATCACCAATAATCTGATTTTTCAGAATGATTCAATCTTACATACCTTAGAGTCTTCTGATTGTTCTGATTTTTTAGGTTCCTGCACCTCTTCACCACCAACAACAACATCTGGATTAACTAACGCTACCAGATCATTCTGCTTAGGCTCTTCAATCTAAATAGGAGCTAAAACAATATGATATCCATCATCATAACCACATGCTTTGATCTCTTTTCCAAGGTTCTCATCCACCTTCACATTTGCACTCTCCACTATCTTTCTGAGTCTCTTGTTGTAGCACCGGTAGGCTTTTCTCTTTGTTGAATATCCCAAGAAAATTCCTTCATCACTTCTAGCATCAAACTTTGCTATATCTTCATCTCTCTTGATTTAACATTTGCTACCAAATACTCTGAAATATCTCATGGTAGGAACATGACCAAACCATATCTCATAAGGGGTCTTATCGGTATCACCTTTGATGTGAACTTTGTTGAATGTGTAAACAATAGTACTAATATCTTCTCTCCAGTAGATCTTTGGAACATTCCCTTCAATTAGTATAGTCCTTGTAGCATCCAAGACAGTTCTATTCTTTCTTTCAACAACTCCATTCTACTGAGGGGTTCTAGGGGCAGATAATTGTCTTCTAATCCCATGCCTCTCACAAAATGAATTGAACTCACCATAACATAATTCTCCACCTCTATCAGATCTCAAACACTTCACCTTCAATCCAGACTCAGTCTCAACCTTTGCTTTAAATATCTTGAATTTGTCCAACGCTTCCGATTTCTCCTTCAAAAAGACAACCCACATTATCCTGGAATAATAATCAATTAGCAGCATAAAATATCTATCACCCTGCACACTTCTAACATTTTTAGGTCCACATTGGTTAGCATGCACAATATCTAGCAATCCATTTGATGTATACTATTTTCTCTTGAAAGAAATCCTTGTTTGCTTGCCCAATTGGCATTCCTTATATACCAGATTAGCAGGCTTAACAATCTTAGGCAAATCTCTAACAACTTGTGTAGAATAGATCAAACAACTTTTCTCACCAGCATTCAAATGAAAAATATCACCTTTAGTCTTAGTTCTAGATGCAATTTCTATACCAGAGGCATTTAAGATCTTGCATTTTCCATCCTTGAATTGTAGATCATAACCTTTATCAACCATCTATCCAACACTCAAAAGATTATGCTTCAAACCTTCAACATACAAGACATCATCAGTGGTATGCTTACCATCAAAAGAAATAGAACCTCTCCCATGGATTACACATGCTTTGTCATCTCCAAATCTAACTATTCCACCATCATACCTTTCCATACTCACAAATTTTCTTTTATCATCGATCATATGATGTGAACAACCACTGTCAATTACCCATTCATCTTTCTCTCCAACCTTAGTAGCTAAGGATTTCTCCTCAATAGTAAAACTAGTGGAATCAATAGGTATAGGTCCATCTTCCTTAATGGCAAGGAATACAACTTCATCTCCTTCTGATTCTTCATTTGTAATACCTTCATTAGCAACATAATAACAGTTCTTTTGATTCGTATACTCCTGGTTAGGCTTATAAGACTTGTCATACTTCTCATGCTTTTCATATCTATCATTCCTATCATTCTTATCAAACTTATCATGCTTGTCATACTTAGCCATTCTCTCCGGGCATCTAGAAGCAAAATGTCCTATCTTATTACAAGAGAAACATTTCAAAGGCAAATTTCCATCATACTTACCGGCTCCTTTAGGCAATCTCTGGGCAATCAGTGCTTCAAGTTCATCCAGCTCTCTTTGTTGATCTTCCATCTCTCTTCTTTCTCTTTCATATCTATATATTTTGCATTCATCAGGATCATATTTTTTCTTACCGGATACAGATGTAGATGCTCTGAATGCAGTTTCAGACTTTCCATGCGATTCTCCAAACTCACTTAGCTCAAATGTAGTAATCTTTCCAACTAGCATATCTCTTGTCATTGTGGTCACATCTGGATCTCATCAATAGCAACAACCTTATGTTTATAAGCAGGAGGCAAAGATCTCAACACCTTAGAAACAATTTCATCTTCTTCAATAGTTCTATCGACATATTTGATACCTAGGACAAGATCATTCACCTTAGCCATGAAAGAGTGTATGTTCTCATCATCTCCCATCTTCAACATCTCATATTTTCATTTTAAACTCTGCAACTTAGCAACCTTCTCCTGTTTATCATCTTCATACATAATCTCAAGCTTTACCCAAATCTCATGTGTGGTCTAAAGTCTCATTACAATTATCATCTCAGAATCAGTCAGGGCACTAAGCAGTGCTTCCTTCACTCTAATGTTATGTTCAGCTTCCTTGATCTCATCAAGAGTAGTTGGTCCATTCAGAGAAACAATATAGGCATTCTTTGTAATATTCCAGTAATCTTCTCCAAGTCATTTCAAGTGCACTTCCATCCAGTCCTTCCATATAGCATAGTTACTCCCATAAAATCTTGGATTGTCCTTCTTAAAGATAACACCTTGAGCTTCCATACTAGATCTCCTTAAGCGATTAAGCTTCTACCAAAGGATCTAGCTCCGATACCAATTGTTAGCATCAACCAAGAAGGATGATTGAGAGTTAGGGGGGTTGAATCAGTCTTCACTGAAATATCAAACTTTATCACAAAACACAAATCTGGTAAACTGTAGTAATAACAAAGATAAGAAAATTGAGAGAACAACACACAACACCAAGATTTTGACGTGGAAAACCCGGTTAAGGGAAAAACCATGGTGGGAGCCTATCCACAGTAAGATGATACTCTGCAGTAGTATGTGAAAATATTACAATGGGGAATGCACATGCATTCATGTACACTTCCTAGAGCTCACTACTCAAAAGATAATGGTCTGGAAGGTTACAACCCTCAGGGAAGTCTCACTGACTAACAATAAGATTTGGACTACAATCTGGCTGAAATGAAATGAAAGAATAACATCTCCAAATGCTTGATTACAGTTCTGGTTAAGCACAGATGTCTGCTCTACAACACTAATCTCTCGTCAACCTCAACACAAAAGGATAAATCTTTTGTTCGCACATAAACCTCTCTTTGATAATGCAGACACAAGATTGACACCTAAATTACATGAACATATCACTTATATATACAATTCATCAACCTTGACAACAAGGTTGGTTAAACCCTCAACCCTCAATTACAAAATTACATCACACAATACAAAGATTGACTACTGGACCAATATAATGCTTTACACAACATAACATGGACCTAAATCAAATTCCCAAACACTCAACTCCATCGAAAATCATGCCAAGATCAACCGCAACACACTATACCACCAGGAAAACCACATAACACAAAAATCATCACCGGTTCATGGAAACCACCAAAAACTTGCACAATGATCATTGAGGATCACCGAAACAAATAGGACACAACTAGGAAACACCAACAAGAACATTAGAATCATTAGAAAAAACTGCACCAACACCACTTATCAAATCTTCATCAATCAACATCTGAAAGCTCAAGAAGACAACCAATCAACAACTGTTACGGAGAAATATAACTTGTGGAGAACCAAATCACAATCCATATGAAATGAAGATACACAAGACTATCCCAAGCAATATCCCAAAAACTCAGCACAATATCTGATCACATCGGAATATACCAGAGGAAATACCGAACTCTGCAAAACAGTGATCAACAAAACAACACTACAAACCAGATCATAAGATCTTCCCATTCTACAATCACTAGAGCAATACACATGAGTATGTTGACATCAATGACAACAAAATATCCTATCAGCAACAATGAACAACAATATCCAACATAATCTGCATTCAAAGCTACTATTTTTGAGAAGCAGAGATATGATCTGGGAGAAAGTTCTACAAGAGTATCTAGATATGAGAAAGAGAGCTTGAGGAGATTGAAGAGCTTATTGCCAAAAGATTGCCTAAAGGTGCTGGTAAGTATGAAGGAAAGTTACCTCTTAAATTCTTTTCATGTAATAAGATAGGACATTTTGCATCAAGGTGTCTGGAAAGAGATAGAAATCCTAAAAAGTCATTTAAGCCATATAAGCCCAAATATCAGAAGAAGTGTTATTATGCTATTGATGAAGGTGTGATAGACGATGAGTTGGATAAGGGGAATTCAGGAGATGAATTTGTGTTCATTGGTATCAAGGAAGATGATCCTATAACTATAGATTCTACAAGTTGCATTAATGAGGAAAAAGATTTGGCTTCTAAAGTTGAGGAGAAAGATGAATGGGTAATTGACAGTGGTTTCTCTCATCATATAACATGTGATAAGAGTAAATTTGTAAATTTGGAATTGTATGATTATGGTATAATAAGATTTTGTGATAACAAAGCTTATGCAATCCATGGTAGAGGTTCTATTTCTCTTGATGGTAAGCAAAATACTGATGATGTGTTGTATGTTGAAGGTTTAAAGCATAATCTTTTGAGTGTTGGTCAGATGGTTGATAAGGGATATAACTTGCAATTCAAGAATACAAATGTGAGATCTTGAGTAGCTCTTGAACTGAGATTGCATCAGGTACAAAGACTAAAGGTAATATCTTTCACTTGAATGCTGGTGGTAAAATTTATTTGATTGCTCAGATTGATGAAAGTTGGTTATGGAATAGAAGAATGTGTCATGTAAATTTTGATTGCATGGTTAAAATAAGTTCTACTCAAGCAGTGAGAGATCTACCAAAGCTAATAAATCCTTCTAATCTGGTATGTAAGCAATGCCAATTAGGGAAGTAGATAAGAGTTATGTATAAGAGCAAATAGTATAATTATAATGGATTGTTGGATCTTGTGCATATTGATATGTATGATCCTTCTAGAGTGAGAAGCTTTCAGGGTGACATGTATTTCATGTTGCTGATTGATGATTACTCAAGAATGATGTGGGTTACCTTCTTAAGGGAGAAGTATGAATCATTGGTGAAGTTCAAAAATTTCAAAGTTGTAGTGTCATAAAATTGCGACCCTAGCAATTTTTGACTGCATTAGGGTCCTCACACACGCGAGATCTAATCCTCTAGCCTGATCAAAGATCAAAGACTACTCAACCCTCAGAATCAACTTCTTTATTGGCCTCTGCACCACCCTGTCTGCATTCTTCCCTAGAGAAAGGGGTAGGAAAGGGGCATGGCGCCCCTGTCCCTACCCTATTTTGGGGCAGGACCCTTCTTAGGGTTGCATTGTAGGTTATGCAGTGAGCGAGAAAACTCCCCCGATGTCGGCCTATGATGAAAATAAAATTTAGCAACATATATTTAAGGGGCATTTGTCCTCTCATTTACATAAGTTCAATAAGTTGGATGAGTAAGAAGTTTACATGAGATCAAGCACCCAAGAGCATTCCTTTCCAGCATTGAGCATTCTCAAGTCTCCCTTCAAGGCTAGGTGTTGCATTCAAGTCAAGGATTCAACCATTGAAGAGGAGATTGATTCCAACATTCAATTCCACACAAGCATTTCTATCAACATTGCTACCACAACCTCCCTTGAGATGATTTACAATTCAGTTTTTCATTTACATCTACTTGCAAGTACTTTCTTTCATTACTTGGTTAATTTAAAAACTGGGGTTTGACCTAAAGGAAAACCCCCAATCCCAACCCATTTTCCTCTCTTTTTGTGTGTAGGTTGCAGGTGCCCAACTGTACTTTTGGATTCGGGATCCATTTGCAGAGGTGGAAAAATCCTTTTCATTTTGTGGATTTTTCGGAGGACTGTGTACATTCCCGCGATGATCTAGGAAATTTTCCTCAAATTCGTAGGGCTACTTCATCTTGACATATTACTACTAGATCCAGGTGCACAACTTCATCCCATACTCTGATCTCAAGTTATAATCAATTCTTTGTCACTTTTGCACTACATAGTTCAATCAATTCCTTTCCATTTCAAATAGGAAGAGGGGATTAGCTTATCATTCCCATTTCACTCATAATTCTATCTCCATCTTTGGAGGTTGAATCTAGTGAATTCGCCTCTCCTCTTCCAATGTAACTAGGTGAAAAGTGTTTGAAGGGAAATCCGTAGTGAAACTCCCATCTCTCCTTAGAGGGAAAGGGTAGTTTTCCTCTTGATCTCTCATTCACATTTCACCACATTACATTTTGGTTAACCCGACGTCTTGCATGCTTTCCTTTGAACCAAATTACATATTTTTCATTTGCAAGTTTAAATTTTCTGCAAACTTAGTGGTTAAATCATTAAAAACCCTAGTTTTTAAAATTAAAATTGAACTTGTGATTAGTAAAAATTGTTTGTGGTTGTCTTAGATCTGAAAATTGTCTTGTTTATCAAATTCAATTTCCTCATTGTGTTGTTCAATTTGCAAAACAAATTTACAAAATTAAGAGGTTACTTGTCAAAACCCTAATTTTCAAAAATTATCTTGAACTTGTGCAAAAAATTTAATTTTCAGATTTCTGATTGTTCTCAAACTTGTCTTCATTCTTACAATTCAAATTTTCAATTTCCCCCCTTTTTCCCAAAATTCAAATTTTAAAATTAAGTGGTTAGGTCATAAAACCCTAATTTTCAAAATTAATTGGGTTTTGTGCAAATTTCATTCACATTTAGATTTCTAAACATTTTCCAAGGTGTCCCTATCCATTAGGTTTGACCTTTTTCAAAATTGTAATTCAATTCCTCTTTTTCTTCAAAATCCTTATAAGGTCCCATTTTTAAATTTGAACCTTTATTTCGCCCATCTCGAGGTTGTAAAATTTGTCAATTTTTTGAGTTTAGCTTTGAAATCATTGTAATATTCATCCCTGAAAATTTTGAAAAAAGTTGGTCAGGCCATGTACGTTCCCGCCACAGTCCTCGACTTTTTTTTAAAAATTTCGAGAGACTGTTATGACTGTATTTAATAGCCTAAATCCAGAAGATTAGCTGATTTTGTCAATTTTTGATCCCTCTAGAATCAGAAATACCTCCAAAATTCAACATTTTAAATTTCAAGAAAATTTTAAAAATTAAGAGATTAATTATAGTTTGCCCTGATTTTAAAATTAAGTGGTATTCCCTTGGCCATAATTTTAAAATTCCAATTTCCTTTCATTTTTGAAAATTGTGTCATCCTCTTCCCCCAACAAAGTTCAAATTGTGTAATCATTATTTTCTTAAATTTTGTATTAAACAATTTTGTAAGCTTTGCTCCAAAATTCAAATTCAAATTTTCCCTCTAGTGCATGAGTTTTACCACTATTAGTCCTACCTATCCTAACCCCATTAGACAAAACATTAGAATTAAGGCTTCCCAAGGTTTAATTACCGAGGAGATGGAGCCTAATTTAGGTGACTTCTTTAATGAGGATCATACTAATTCTTCCCATCCTAATCATGTCCCTATTCACCCCATTGATGAATCCCATGATGAAGAAGAAGCTTTAACTAGGTTCTCTATAGATCAAATTCCAACTTTGGACAATCAATTTTATTATTTTCAACAATGGATGTCCCAAGAATACCCTACTAGTGAAGCTCTTCCATTAATTCAAGGCCTTAAGCACATGATTCAGAGTGATAAGAATGAAATTGATATATTGCGTTGCATTGCACATATTGTTGATTCTAATGTCATGCCTATCAAGAGTTATGCCGAAACCCTAGGTTATTCACAACCTTCAACACAAGTCAATCCTTCTATTCCTTTGACTACTCTTATGACTAGTATTCCTACTTTTACCTCCAATATCATGGCTACTTCAACTCAAAGTGTCATTCCTAAAAACATTGGTCATGGGGGAAATCCCTCTTCTTCATTTAATCCTCCATCTTTACCTATGTCTTCCATAAGTATTCCTATAATCCCTCAACCAATCAGTGTGACACAAGGGGGCAATTCCTTCAACAACTTTATTCCTCCTTTGAGTGTCCCTTTTCCTACCCAATCATCACCTATGCCTACTTATCATAATGTCCCACTCAGACCATGCCATCTTTCAATAACATCACACCACCTTTTCAATCAACTATGTCTAACATCAATTCTTCTACCGAAATGACAATTAACAATCTTGCTCAAACTGTCTCTTCCTTACAATAACAAATTGCTTCTATGAGTCAATCCAAGTTTAGTGTGCCCACCTTTGATGTTGTGAGCCCACTTTCTCTTGATATTGTTAAAGCCGTGTGCCCTAAACATGTTGAGATCCCCCAATTGGAACTCTATAATGGAAAAGGTGATCCTTTTACGCATGTCAAAAGATTTCAAACCTTATGTACTGATTTTGCTTATGATCAAATATTGCTTACAAAATTGTTTACAAGAACACTAAGAGATAAGGCTTTACAATGCTATTGCTCTTTGCCTTCTTATTCTATCACTTCCTTTCAACAATTGGCAAATGCTTTCATCCAACAATTTCAAAACAACATTGGTCCTAAAATCACTTTGACTAATTTATTGCATTGTAAACAAGGTGTTAAGGAAAAACTGACTAATTTCATTGGTAGATATAAGCATTTGTGTGCTCAAATTTCTTTTCATGTACCTAATAATGATATTCAAAGAATTTTCATTTATAATTTACAAAAAGATATTAGGGAAAAGCTTCTTTTGTCCAAGTTTACTTCCTTTCCGCAGTTGTGAGCAACACTCCACAATTATCAACTGGCTATGAGTCAAATGGAGCAATACACTCCTATGGCTCCAAGTGATAAGGGGGAGAGTGTTCAACAACCGTTTTCGAAGTTCAAACCAACAAAAATCTTCATCAAGTTCAATGATACAATCAAGAACTACAATGTGAATGCTACAACAAGTGTGCCTTCTATTTCTAAAATTTTCCAAAGAGAAAGACAATTTACTTTCTTGAATGAATCTTTATATAGTATTATGTCTCAGTTGTTGCATAAAAATGTTATCAAACTTCCTCCTATAACACAAATCGATCCTTCTAAAATTGCATCCCCTTATATTGATAATAATTCCTTTTGTCAATTTCATCATCAACCTAGTCATGACACTGAGAAATGTTTCGCATTGAAGAATAAGATTCAAGATTTGATTGATAATAATACTATATCTATGATAGGTGTGAATGATAAAGGGAATAAATTAGTATCTCCTCCTAATCAAAATCTTAAGATTTTCACTGATCCCTTGCCTTCTCATACTTGTAACGTTATTGAGATTGTGCCTAATTCTTTCTCTTTTGAAGAATTCACCTCTATGGCTCCAAACTTGGTTAGTATGGTAGAAACACAAGATATTCCTAAGGATCCTTGTATTACATTTAACCCTAGCGAGACCATTAGAGCACCCGATGGCCCTTTATACATAGTTGTGAAGGTTAAAGATATCCCTTGCCGTGGTGCCTTGATTGATCCCTCTTGCATGGTTAATATCATAACTGAAGAGTATCTTTTCACTTTACGATTGCATAAACCAATATATGATACTTCTAATGTGGTTGTTAAATTATTTGATGGCTTCTCTTTTCCTACCATTGGTTCTATCACCCTTCCTGTTGAAGTTCATACTAAATCCATGGATGCTGACTTTTTATCATACCCTCTTCTCAGCAATTCCGTGTGAAGTTGGGCTACCCTTGGCTATCTTCCATGAAGGCTATTGCTTCTCCAATCCACAAGTGTCTGAAATTTTGTCACAATGGAGAAATCATAACCGTGAACCATAGCTTATTTCGTCCATCCTAAAGAAACCTTGGTGTTCCTATTGATTTCTTTTGGCCTAAACAATTTCAATCTCTTCCATCAAGGAGTGATGCTCTTTTTCAATCTTATAAAAAATGGAAGAACGATATGATCTTATCCTTGAGTCAACCTAGATCTCCAACACTTGACATTCCTATTATTCTTCAAGATGAGGTTCTTCCCCTCACAGATAGAACTAATCTCCCTCCTAAGGAAGATCGTCAACCTATTCCTATGGATGTGACTTTACCTTCTCTTAAGGAGAACAACAATATTCTTCCTAAGGTTAGACCTATACCTGCTCCTCATGATGGACCTAGTCTCCTTCCTACACCTAATATTCCTCCTTTCTATGGTGTAGCTCCACCTCCTTCCTCTTATCAAGAGAAGAGGCTTGCTTCTCCTCTTGTTCAACCAGAAAGACCTCAACCTAAACCTTCAACTATCAAGGAGAGAAACATTCCTACTTGTGTTCCTCCTCCTTCTCAACCTTCCACTAAGACTCGATGGAATCATTGTGTGAGAGAGTGCCGACGAAGATGTCGTGTTTGAGCTCATGAAGCTATCCTTCAAAATACTCAAACTCCTCAGACTCCGACAGTTGACATGATTCCCTTTTCTCCCAAGCAAGATGTTCAATCGAAATCTCCAAATCCTAAGCTACACAAAACATGAGCTGATTTTACTCCTATTCGTGTTCTTGCTCCTCTTTCTCTAAACTTTGATGAAGAAATAGGTGAAAATGTTATTAATAATGTCAATAGAAATCCTAATGCTTTTGATAGTGAGTATGAATATGTAGATGTGGACAAGCATTTATCAACTTAATTTTCACAAACCCTAATCCTAGCTCCTAGAATTGAACAAAGTGACTTACAACATGAGCATAGTCCTTGTTTGGATCTTATGATAACTCCATCTGCTGTGCTTGATCTCGCTCCTCTAGCGTGTTTCTCGCCTTCCCAAAATAGTGATCAACAAGATCAGGAGGTGGATTTCGTGCTAGATTAGCAATATTAGCAATGTAGATCTTCTCTCTATCTCCTTTCTTTCTCTTTTGTGACCATTCTTCTATGTGTATCCCTGTTCTTCTATTGTTCCCTTAATGTCTACTTGGGGATGATGTAAAGCATTGAGATCTTTTCTTGGTCTCTTTCATGTTGACTCAAAAGACATCCTCTCTTCCCTTTCTTCTAAGGTAGTATCCTTCTTTGGGGAATGACGATTATTATATGCATATACATATATGATATACATGAGTTATCATACAACATACTAACCCCGAGGAAAGTGACACTACCTCATGTTTTGTGTTCATTATTCTTGGGTTTATTCCTTGATTGAGGGATAAATCCTTGCGATAACGTGCTCCCTCCCTTCTCTTTCTCTTGGGTGTATCCTACCTTAAAGCAATCACTTCTGATAAGGTGCGTGCGATCTCTTTAACGTGGGGGCATACACTCCACTCATATTTTCCTTCTTGATACTTAGAATTACTTAGTGAACTTTGTTTTGCTTTGCAATATTTGGTATCCTTGCTTTCATGACTCATAGTGAAGGGAACTTTGTTACTTGCAGTCATGGTTCTCCCCTTCTTGATCTTCCCTTTTACTTTGTCAATCGAATTTGTAAGATCCTAAGTCCACTGGGGGCTTGGTGTATCTTTCCTCCTTGACATGGTAAAAGTATTTCAATCTTGTTTTCTTGTACTTTACTGATAGTATTGGCATACACTCATACTCCTGCTAAAGTGGGAGCTAAATGTAGTGTCATAAAATTACAACCCTAGCAATTTTTGATTGCATTAGGGTACTCACACACGCGAGATTGAATCCTCTATCCTGATTAGAGATCGAAGACTGCTCAACCCTCAGAATCAGTTTCTTTCTTGGCCTCTGCACCACCCTATCTACATTCTACCTTGGAGAAAGGGGTATAAAAGGGGCATGGTGCCCTTGTTCTCTCAGGATAGGGGTGTTGCACCCCTATTCCTACCCTATTTTGGGACAGGACCCTTCCTAGGGTTGCATTGTAGGTTGTGTAGTGAGCGGGAAAACTCCCTCAATGTCGACCTGTGACAAAAATCAAATTCAACAACATGTATTTAAGGGGAATTTTTCCTCTCATTTGCACATGTTGAATGAGTTGTATGAGTTGGAAGTTTACATGAGATCAAGCATTCAAGATAATTTAAGCATTCAAGCATTTCTTTCCAGCATTGAGCATTCTCAAGTCGCCCTTCAAGACTAGGTGTTGCATTCAAGTCAAGGATTCAATCATTCAAGAGGAGATTGATTCCAACATTTAATTCCACACAAGAATTTCTATCAACATCTCTACCACAAACTCCCTTGAGGTGATTTACAATTCAGTCTTTCATTTACATCTCCTTGCAAGTAATTTCTTTCATTACTTGGTTAATTCCAAAACTAGGGTTTGACCTAAAGGAAAACCCCCAATCCCAACCCATTTTCCTATCTTTTCTGTGTGTAGGTTGCAGGTGTGCAGCTGCACTTTTGGATTCGGGCTCCATTTGCAGAGGCGGAAAAACCCTTTTCATTTTGCAAATTTTTTAGAAGAACCGTGTACATTCTCGCCATGATTCAGGCAACTTTTCCTCAAATTCACAAGACGACTTCGTCTTGACATATTACTGCCAGATCTAGGTGCACAACTTCATCCCATAGTATGATCTCAAGTTATAATCAGTTCTTTGTCATTTTTGCACTACATAGTTCAATGAATTCCTTTCCATTTCAAATAGGAAGAGGGGATTAGCTTATCATTCCCATTTCACTCACAATTCTATCTCCATCTTTGGAGGTTGAATCTAGTGAATTCTCCTCTCCTCTTCCAATGTAACTAGGTGAAAAGTGGTTGAAGGAAAATCCGTAGTGGAACTCCTATCTCTCCTTGGAGGGAAAGGTAGTTTTCCTCTTGATCTCTCATTCACATTTCAGCACATTACAAAATCTAGAGTTGAAATTGAGACTAGATTGAAGTTGAAGTTTTTGAGATCTGACAGAGGTGGAGAATTCACTTCCGATGAGTTTAATACATATTATGAAGAGCATGGAGTTAAGAGACAATTATCTTCTCCTAGGACACCACAACATAATGGTGTTGTAGATAGAAATAATAGAATAGTTCAAGAAGCTTCTAGAACCATGATGATTGAAGGAAATGTTCCACATGTGTATTGGAGAGAAGCTGTAAGTACTGCAGTATACACTCTTAACTGGTAAATATAAAAGGTGATAATGGTAAGACTCCTTATGAGTTATGGTTTGGTCATGCTCCTACTATTAGATATTTCAGAATTTTTGGAAGTAGATGCTTTATCAAAAGAGATGAAGATCCTAGAAAGTTTGATGCTAGATATGATGAAGGAATCTTTCTTGGTTCTACTAGAAGTAAGACCTACCGGTGTTATAATAAAAGATTGAGGAAGATAGTTAAAAGTGCTAATGTGAAGCTTGATGAAGGTAATATAAAACATATTAAATCTTGCATATATGATTTTTATGATCATAATGACAGTTCAGATAAAGGAAAACAAGTGCAAACCCAAAGTCAAGTTTAGATTAATCTGGAAAAGTCAGAGAATGAAGAGAAAGGTGCAAATGCTTGTGCAGAAGAAAGAGTTCAAGAGCCTAAAATTCAAGAAAACCCTAAAAATCCCAGGTATGTGAGGTTGAATCATTAAAAAAATCAGATTATTGGTGATAAGAATTGAATCATATTGAGAAAAATGATACATGGATTCTTGTTCCTAGACGTAAGAATAAAAATGTAATTGGAACTAAATGGGTATTCCAAAATAAGTTGAATGAACAGTGTGAAGTTGTTCGAAATAAAGCTAGACTTGTTTGTAAAGGTTATTCACAAATGGAAGGAATTGATTATGAGGAAACTTTTGCTCCGGTAGCTAGAATTGGAGCTGTTAGATTATTTCTTGCCTATGTTGCTCATAAAGATTTCAAGGTTTATCAGATGGATGTCAAATCAACCTTTCTTAATGGTGAGTTGGAAGAAGTCTACATTGAGAAACCATATGGATTTGAGCTGATAGATGAAAAGGACATGGTTTTCCATTTGAAGAAAGCATTGTATGGATTGAAGCAAGCCCCTAGAGACCGGTATGCCAGATTGGATAAGTATTTGATGAAGCTTGGATTCAATAAAGGTACTGCTAATAGTAATTTTTATTTCAAGATTGATCAAAATAACATTTTGATTGTTGAAGTTTTTGTTGATGGCATCATCTTTGGAGGAAATGATTGCCTATGTAAGAAATTTGCTGAAGAGATGCAGAATGAGTTTGAGATGTCTATGATTGGTGAAATGAAATTCTTTTGGGGATTTCTAATTACTTAGTTGGATAAAGGTATTTTCATATCTCAGTCTAAGTATGTAAAGGAATTGTTGAAGAAATTTGGTTTTGAGGACTCTCAACCAGTTGGTACACATATGGTGACTGGATGTAAGTTGACAAAGGATAATGATTCTTCAAAAGCTAATCAAACCAGATATAGATCTATGATTGGTGGATTGTTGTATTTGACTTAGACTAGACCTGATATAATGAATGGTGTGTCATTTTGCTAGATTTCAAGCTAATCCTAAGGAATCTCATGTTACTGCTATAAAAAAAAATTCAAATATTTGAAAGGGACAATTGATTTTGGTTTGTGGTATTCTAAGAATGATGACTTTACTTTGAGTGCTTTTACAGATGTTGATTGGGCAGGTGATGATGACTGAAAGAGTACTACAGGTGGTGCATTCTTTTTGGGCAAGAAGTTGGTCTCTTTGACAAGTACGAATAAAAATGCTATTTCTTTATCTACTGCAAAAGTTGAATACATTGTTGTTGCTAGCAATTGTACTCGGGTAATTTGGATGAAGCGGATATTGAAGGATATAGGAGTTATTTATGATGAGACCATTTCTATATACTATGATAATTCAAGTGCTATTAATATTTCAAAAAATCCGGTGTTGCATTCCAAAACAAAGCATATATCAATCAAGTTTCATTTCTTGAGAGAGAAGTTGAATGAGAAAGAAGTCAGACTAGAGTATGTATCTACAAAGGAAAAAATTGTAGATATCTTTATGAAGTTTTTGCCTAAAGACATTTTTGAGTATCTCAGAGAGAAGTTAGGGGTAATTTCCCCTCCTGGTGAGAACTAAGATGCATGGATTTGCATCAGTTCAGTGAACTTCACAGAGATATTTTGTGGTGCAGCCATGACCGGTGGATCCTCAATGAGAACTGATCGGCTCCTGTAGAAAGAGTAACACAACGGAAGAAACAATAAAACATCAAAATATCACAAAATAATATCATATTATCATCTTAGAACCTCTATTAACCAACCGATTATGATCATACATTCATCATAGAACATCCGGTACTCAACTAGTTACATGCAGGCTAACATGCTAGATTACAATCCATCTGAAACTCTCAGAGTCATCTGGATCTCTAATCATGAATCTAAAATCTCATACTCATTGACCACCTAGAAAAGATCACATAAAACCATATATATACCCTTCGAAACATATCCAGGTCGGCCACAAAAGATTACATTTACCAAGACAGGAAAATGAAACGTGTAAATAGGTCGGCCCCAAGAATGAAAGGAAATCTCTCCAGAAAAGAACAACAAAGAAGTGAAGATCAAAAGGAACGTTGACCAAGGACTTAGGAACATCTAGCAAGACCCAAAATAGATCCACATACCAAGAAACCTCTCCAGAAAAGAAGAAATCCCTAACCAGTAAGCCCAAAACTGCTCGGGAACCCAAAAACAGCCAAACCGAAAGCAACATCTTGCCGAAAAAGAATCCAAATGAACTAAGAATCTGGAATTAAGCACAAGAACCATCCTGGAAACCAAAAATATGATCTGCAATGAAAAGCAAGCAACTACCAGAACATACCGACAACAACACACAAAACTGCACACTGAACTAAACAAGAACTAAACTTAAATGAAATATTTTTGATTGATATAAGATTGCTCATATATCGGGGATGCTCCTACATCAGACATCCCAGGTAGAAAGAGATGTTCCATGAGAGGCAACTCATGAACATCAAAAAGGATTCGGGATATAGACCCCATGCTCATTTCTGATCCAAACATCTTCCTTATCTGCAAACCTCTCTCTTAGCTCCTCTGAAACCTCAACCAGATTCTATAACTCCCGTCTCTCTTTATTTCTTTTCCTTTGCTTCAGATTTGCACATTGTCTCTTCTTACTGCTCTCTTTCTTTTTCAACTCTAATTAGTTTTTTCCACAAGACTTCATCTAGTTTGTCACCATAAGATTTATGTCATTCAATTATATCTTGTTATCAGACTTATCTATCAAATCCTTTTGCAAATTCATGCCACCTTTCGGTATAACCTTTGCAACTGGTTTCTCAATACTGCAACTTCTCTCTAGACTCAGATTCTTCACCTCCTTCTCTTTATCCTTCAAATAATCCAATGTGAACTTTTGCCCATTCTTCTCAGTAGTGATTAGGTTTCTTCTACAGTCATAAATAACTCCTCTATCAAACTGCCAAGGTCTTCCCAACAAGACATGACAAGCACTCATAGATACAAAATCACACAAGACCCAATATTAAAACTCACCAAACACTGCTCTTTTACTTCTAACTTTTGATCATCTTGTAACCAATTAACCTTATAAGGACAAGGGTGCTTAAGCCTCTTCAATCCAAGCTTCACTACCATCTCCTCAGATACCAAATTATTAGCACTTCCACTATCCACAATAACCTTGCAACACTTACCACCTGATTTGCACATAGTCCAAAAAAGACTCCTTCTCTGAGTAGGTCTGGTATCTTCACCGCTCTGCTCCATCATGACTCTTCTAAATATAAGAGATTCTCCTTTCTCCGGTGCACACTTAGTTTTGGTAACTCCACCTTCCAGTTCCTCATTTGTCACACAACTTCTTTCCATTCCCTGCTTACATTCATAAAATCTGTGTGCAGTTTCCTCACACTTGAAATATTTGCTAGAAAATTTTCTGCTGCTACTGCCACTGCCTTTCCTCTGTGTTTTCAGATTTGGTTCTTTATTCCACTTAGGTTTTGATTCTTCTTCAACATTTGGCTTCTCTATACTGCCACTGATCTCCCCCTTGAATCTCTCCTTCCCTCTAGGGTTATTCTGATGTCTTCTTCTCACCTTCTCCTTAGCATTCAAAGCATATTGGTAAGCTTCTTCAACTATGGAAATCCTCAACATACTCATCTCATCCCGAATGTTAAATGCAGGTCCATTTATGTACCTCACCACCTTTTCTCTATCCATCTATATATGCCCTAATCTGATCATCACCTTATAGAATTCCTCAGTATACTCTTTCACACTCATGTTTCTCTGCTTCAGGTTTTGCAACTTCTTGAACAATTCCAACTCATAGTATCCCGATATGAAATTGGCCTTAAATCTTGCAACCATCTGTCTCCACTGGGTGATATTTATTTCACCATTCTCCACTATGTCTCTCTGCAATTCTTTCCACCATAAGGTATCATGCCCTTTCAACTTAGTATGTGCCAACCAGACTCTCTGCCGATCCTTGATATCCTCAAACTCGAAGTAGTCCTCCAACTCTTCGATCCAATCAATCAAATCTTTCAGAATCAGTGTCCCAAAAATTTTTGAAGCCTCAACTTTATGCATTTTACTCACTTGTGCCACTGCTCTCATAAATATTTCTTCCCTTCTGTCTTCTGGTCCTTCAGCCTCTTCCACCTCAAGCTCTTCTCCAACTTATTCATACTCATCCTTAGACTATGGATTCCTTCGTAAACCAGCCAATGCGTTCTAGATCTCATTCCTCAACTCATTATTGAAATCCCCCATCATCTGTTCTACCCTCTGGGGGTTCATCCTTCTAGGCGACATCTCCTCCTCTGCTCCAGTGAACTGCCTCAACTCAGTGATCTGACTACTGGTTTCAATTGCCTCACACTCGGTGATCTATTGAACACACTCGCAACTTGCATTCACTTGACGATCTATTCGCCCAAATGAATGCCTCAAGATTTGTAACCAGCTCTTCCACCAATCAGTTCATAACAAGCTCTAATACCACTTGATGTAGCCATGATCGGTGGATCCTCAAAGAGAACTGACCAACTCACGCAACAAGATTAATACAATGGAAGCAACCATAAGACATTGAAAGATCACATAATCAGATCATATTATCATCTTAGAACCTTTGGTAACTAACCGGTTATCATCATGCATTCATCATAGAGCATCTGGTACTCAACTGGTTACATATAGGCTAACACGCCAGATTACAATCCATCTGAAACTCTCGGAGTCATTTAGATCTCTAATCATGAATCTATAATCTCATACTCATCGAATTCCTACAAAAGATCACATAAAACTATATATATACCCTCTGAAACATATCTGGGTTGGCCACAAAAGATTACATTTACCAAGACAGGAAAATGAAACGTGTAAATAGGTCGGCCCCAAGAATGAAAGGAAATCCCTCCAGAAAAGAACAACAAAGAAGTGCAGATCAATAGTAAGGTCATCCAAGGACTTAGGAACATCTAGCAAGACCCAAAATAGATCCACATGCGAAGAAACTACTCCAGAAAAGAAAAAATCCCAAACTGGTAAGCCCAAAACTGTGCTAGAACTCAGAAACAGCCAAACCGGAAGCAACATCTTGTCGAAAAAGAATCCAAATGGACTAAGAATTTGGAATTAAGCACAAGAACCAAGCTGGAAACTAGAAATATGATCTGCAACAAAAAGCAAGCAACTACCAGAACATACCGAAAGGAACACGCAAAACTACACATTGAATTGAACAAGAACTAAACTAAAAGGAAATATTTTTGGTTTATGCAAGATTGCTCATAGATGAGGAATGCTCCTGCAACATTTTGTGATCCAGATTGATGAGCGTGGCTGCTACTCAGGGGGAGTAGTCAATGTTGGTGTTCAATGGTTCATATGTATAGTTTTGTGGGGAGATAATCCTCATTCCTAAGCCTTTGTCATTGATGTCAAAGGGGGAGAGAAGCATATGAAATACTCTATGGGAGAGTAGAGCATTTTGAGATTTGTGATTTGAGTTGTTTGTCTAAGGGGGAGTTGATTCTTGTGATTTTGCGGGAGATTGTTGTGAGTTGATTTCTTTCTTTGCATTGATTGTTTTTCACATTTATATGTTGCTATCAATGCCAAAGGGGGAGATTATTGGACATTGGTTGATATGTTGTCATTGATGTCAACATATTCTTCTTTGTATTCCAGTGTTGTAGTTTGGTTGGATGAGCTGGTTTTGCAGATGAGCTGATGCGGTCTAATGGGTTTTGAGATTCTTATCTCTAGTTGATTCAACATAAGTTTTAGAGGTTCGCATATTGATGTGATCAAGTTATGAGATCCGGTATTGAGGATGTTATTCAGTTGTTCGTGTTATTCGGTATTCTGGTTTGTGCTTCGTATTGCTCCAAAATTGTAATATCTTTAGTTGCGGATGTATGAGATGTATTTTTGACGTTGATGTGTGTCCTCAGTTTGATTGGTTCATGATTTAAAAATCCACAAGTGAATCTTTTAGATTGATAGTCAGTTATGTTGGTGCTCTTGAGCTCCGATAGAGAGATGATGATGATTGTAGTAATCTGAGTTATTGTGGTTGTTGTGGTGCAATTCACATTGCTTGTGAATATCTCTAGATCATTCTCTATGCGTATTGGTGGTCCGCATTGATTATTGTGCACGCTATTGAATATTTTCTTTTTCTGGTGATGTTATTCATGTTATGTGAAATTATTGGTGGTTGTAGCATGTCGCAGATGATCAAGGTGTAATTGTTGGAGGTGTTGCATGTTTGCGGTATTGATTTGGGTCCAGACTTTATCTTAGCTGACATTGTATTGGTCTGCATGTATTGTTGTAGCGTGTGAGGTTATTATTTTATATTTTGTATTAAGGGTTTGGCCAAACTTGAAATAGAGGTTGATAACTTGTATAAATGAATGCAATAATCATTGAGAGATATCATGCTATGTGCGAATATTATATCAATCATTCAATAACTGGAAAGTTGTGTGAAGTGTGCGAGGAAGTGTGTTGCAGAGAAGATTTGATAGTGAGCTTAACCAGAACCGTGCCTAGGCATATGGAGATGTTATTTTCACAGTTCATGTAATATAGATTGTTGTTCGAATGATTTTGTAAGTCAGTGATACTTCCTATAAGGTAGTGAGCCTTCCCTAAAGGTTTTAGTCTTCATGGGTTTCTTATTTGAGTAGTGAGCTCTAGGTTGCGTGCCTGAATGCATGTGCATTCCCCATTGAAATATTTACATTTACTCCTAATAGGGTATTATCTCACTGTGGGTAGGTTCCCACCATGGTTTTTCCCTTAACCAGGTTTTCCATGTCAAAAATATTGGTGTTATTTGTGATATTGGTGTGATGTTGTTACATGCTTTAACTGTAAATTGTCACATTTGAGTTGTGGTTTAAGTTGCAGCAAGTCTTTGTGCAAACTGATTCACCCCCCCTCTCAGTTTGCTACATTGTTTCCAACACTATATAGGTGAAGGACTCTTTTGATCACCTTTTCTTCCGTAACAATGGTCTCCCCAAACAAAACTATATCATCTGGAAATAAACAATGAGTGACCACTACCTGTGTTTGAGGAATGCATATACCCTTCCAAAAACAATAATCATGTAGAGCTGAAATCATTCTACTTAGTGCCTTCACCATAATGATGAAAAGGGAGGGTGATATTGGATCTCCTTGTCTCACTCCTTGGGAGGAGGAAAAGAAACTAGTTGGGGTCCCATTTATCAAAATTAAAAAATTAGCCCCTGACAAACAAGAAAGGATCCATTTACACCACATCTTTGAGAAACCAAATTTGATGAGGACTTGGTGCAAAAAATTCCAATTGACTTTATCATATGCCTTTAACATAACAAGTTTGATCATCATTGCTTCTTTCTCCTATGACATGATCAAATGAATAAGCTCGTGGACAACAAGAGCCCCTTCAACTATTTCCCTCCATGAAACAAAGCCTCCTTACTATTTAGATATGATCTTTGGAATAAAGTGAGCCAATCTCAACACTATAGCCTTAGTGACAATCTTGTAAATTGTGTTACACAACGAGATTGGTCTAAAATCTGCAAAGGATAACGGATTAGACATATATGGAATAAGAACAATGAGAGTTGTGTTAAATTGTTTTAACATATTACCATGTTTTCTAGATTCTTCTACCATCTTCCATACATCTGTACCTAAGAAACTCCAACATTTATAAAAAAAAGAGAGTTGGAAATCTATCTATCCGTAGAGCCTTATCCAAATGCATGGAAAAAACTATAGTTTTAATTTCCTCCAGAGAAAAAGGTTTCATAAGGAGAAAATTATCCTTATTTGTAATCAAAGGTGGAATATACTGAAGAATGTCTAGGGATTTTATATTGAAATCATCATCGACAACCGTCATATTTGAAAAAAGAGAGGAAAAGAAGGCTACTGCTTCCTGTTTTAATTTTTCCACCTTTGAAACAATCTGACCTGTGCCATTTCTAATTTGTGAAATTTGGTTATTTTCTCTCTTCATTTTGACAATTGCATGGAAGAATTTATTATTTCTCTCCCCCTCCTGAAGCCAAGCCTCCCTAGACTTCTGTTTACAAAATGCCTTCTCTCTTGCCAACACTTCTTGAAGCTTTATATTGAGTTGGTTTTGTAATTTTATAAGACCCTTCATTTATACCATTTTTGATAATGTCCTCATTGAGAAGTTTAATACTCTCATCTAGTTTATCCTTAGATTGAAAAATGCTCTTAAAAACTAAAGCATTCCATTCTTTAATCTGACCCTTGATCCATTGTAGCTTTTTGCAAACTGGAACATCCTTGATCCATGAACAAAAGGAGTAGATAACCACAATTCTTACAATTTAAGCAAAAAAAAGACATATCCTTGAACCACATCTGTTGGAACTTAAATGAAGTAGTGCCCTTTATCACTGCATTTGAACAAAGGGTATCCACCTGGAGAGAAAAGTGGCTAGAACATGTTAGGGGCAAGATTTTGGAAATCAGAACCCCAAAAGAAGAAGTCCACAATGGAATCATAAAGAACCTATCTAACAGCTCTGCAATATGAAAAAAACCCACCTTCTGTTAGTCTAGGTAAAAAGACCATTTGAAGGCACACAATCCTATAAAGCATAGGAACTAACAAAGTGGTTAAAGTCTTGCATGGTCTTTGGGGGTGGTAAAATCCCTCCAGACTTATGTCTTGAAGAAAGGACTACATTAATCTCCTCCTAAGATGAAAGGATCCTCCGAGTAATTCAATAAGGATAAGGCAAGATTATCCCAAACTGCTTTCTTACTAGTTGTTGACACTGGTCCAGAAACTGAAATCAAATGAAAAAATCCAAAAGAGGTAGCAACCTTCACATGGATAAAGTTGGCCCTTACTACAATAATTTCCAATTTCCCCACACTTGCCTCCCAAAGTATGTCCAACCGTCCAGAGGCCCCAATAGATTGTGATGCCATTTACTTCCAATTTTCCCACCCTTTGAATGGTTGTGTGACTGCACTTTAAAAAAAAAATTCTACTTGAATTAAAAAAATGTCAGCCCCACAATTCTTGATTTGAGACTTGATAAGGTGCCTCTTATTAGGGGCATTAATACCCCTAACATTCCAAGTCACAATTCTCATTGTTGTCTCGGAGAGTCTTCCACTCTCCTAGGACAAATCTTTCCATCTAGCGTAGTTTAAATCCTTGCTTTTACTTCCTCTTTAGTCTTCTTTTTTTATGTCTTCTTTTTATGTGGTCTACCCACTCTCCCTTTAGGCTTACAGACATCTAATGCCTTCCTTGATCTTGTTTAGTATATTGAAGACACAACTACTGGGGACTGGTGACAACTCTCCTCTAGTTGCTCATTGATCAGAATAATTCTTTGATATGTCTCGTCACTTGCTTTAGTATTTCCAACAACAATACTAAACCTCTTGACCACCATTGAAGAGTGAGACAAATCTGTGTCACTATAAGAGGTAGACCCAACCTTGTGCCCTATATGTTGATCAAACATTTCACTTAACTCTTCCAAATGTAATGAGCAACCTTATTGCTCAATTTTCTCATTCAAGAATAAGGAGCGGGCTTTATGAAGTTGTTCTTCTGCAATTTAAGCATGTTCTCTGGCTAGGAAAAGGTATTTGAACTACATTAGGAAGTATTTATTCTTGTCCAGTGAAGATATCGAGTTTGTAAAAATTATCCCAGGCTGAGAGTAATCTGTAACCGAGTATTCCACATATATATTCTTAAAAGAGCCGAAAATTTGCATTAAGGACATGATTTTGATAGGCATTGAACATTTTTTTTGACCCAATCCTAAATACAATGAACTAATCAGAATACCTACAAAAGGATTTAAGACTTCTACCCTTTACAATCCTACTTTAGGTTCTAAACTTGGATCTTGAAAACCACCGAGCTCCTCATAAGATCTATCTTTATATCTATTTGCAACTTGATTCCTTTGACAACCTCCTTCACCTAAAGGGTTAATCACAACCTCTTTGTCAACCCCATTCAAACAAAGGGTCCTCATGGATATTTTCTGATGGAAATGACTCGTCCTCTTGAACAAATACATCTTACAATTTTTCTCCTTGCCATTTATATGTTAAAATCCCCTCTAACTCTACCCTAAAAATTGGAGGAGTAAACGAACACTAAAAAGCATCCGAAGAATGGTCCTCACAAACTCGAACATTTTGACAATCAATCCCTTGACAAACAAAAGTTAGATGACCCAAAGATTGTGAACGAGAATCAACCAATTTTGGGTCTTGCACTATCAGAGTTTGATTTCATACACCAAACTTCAAGTTTATTGTCAAATGGTTGGGGAATGGTTGTGAAATATCCAATAACAAACAAACCCTCAACAATAGATCTCAAACTTCAAAGGGGATATAATCATGTCTCACAAAAATTCCCTACTGATTTGCAAATAGCTCAATCAACTCTAAATCCCTGTATTCTAAAGGCATTCCTAGAAAAGAGATCCAGAAGGGCGCATACCAAATTTGGGCCCTTTGAGGGTTAAAATTTGGGGACCATACTAGAGTGAAGAGACCAAACCCATTACAAAACCAACCCTTGTGTTTATGAATCTTATCCCTATATTCCTTTGAAGAAAAAATAGCAATAAAGAAGTGTGAGACATGATCCATAAAACCACCTCCTTCATCCCCTCCCAATGTTGGTTAGCCCAAATACTTAGATCAGAAGAAAGAGGAGGAGACCCCCAAAACCTATCAATCATCTCGGTCTCGCAAGTCTTTGATTTGGTTATCCAGGAGACATTCCGACAAAGAAATGTTAGCCACCCTACCCGCTTGGTTTGAATCCATCATGGTCTGATCCTTAGCTCTATCCAGCTTAACAAGAGTAGAAGTAGCCTCATTTATTTCCATATGAGGGATTTTTTTTTAGCCAAACTTTAGGAAAGACCCTATTATGCTACCTTTTTCCCGGAAGAATGCCCCTTGAATATTGAAAACCAATCAGATAGTGATTCTCATAATTTAGCCTAAAGGCATATCCCAAAGGTATGTTATTCGGATAGGAAAATACAACAGGATTTTGGTTTGTATATGATCCTGCCCGATCATGAAAACCCTTTCTGTTATGAAGGGGAATAATATTCGGGGCAGTCAAGCATTCTTGACCCAAAGATGGCTTCAATAAATCATTAATATAGAAGTGATCTAAGAACCTAGAATGTTTTTCCTACTATTAGTCGTAAACCTCTGAAGATTTGTCATCTTCACAAATATCAAAGACTTCTTGTTTATCCTTGTTCAATCTCTTACATCCCGTGGATATAGTCCAGTTTGGCTTTGAAAACCTATGGTGAGAAAAGGCATTAGAACGTTGATCAGACCCCTTCCCATGACTCTGCCACATTGCGTTTCCATTATCATACCAATTTTGTACCTGTCTCTGTTGAACCCTACTTTGCAATCTGCCATTCTGTGTATGAATATTTTGAAAATTATTTCCTGCCCAGGGCCATCCCCCATACACGGTCCTCATCCTGAACTCAATCTCAAGTTGGTTCTACTTCGCTAACCTTTTTTTATTAATTCGTTTCTTTTTATAATTTTCCTTGTTCATTGTTTGTATTCTCTCCACTCATCCCGCCACCTCACACTTGAGTTGACATTTTTATTCTAATGAAATTTATAATTATGATTAAACTAAATTCTATAATATATCCTTTTTTAAATTTTAGGAATGAATAAGTAATTTATACTTTTTTGTTTTCTCAAATAGACAATGTGAGTTAATTAGCTATCAAATCAATTTACCAACTAAATACAATAAATATAATTCCAATAGTAACTAAATAAATGTAGAATTGAGCAAGCTAACATTTTGTCTTTCTTAGTTTCTTATATGATTTTCAAATGGTTGTTCTATTTGTGTTTCACTTTGATTTGTGTTCACTTATTTGAAGATGATTTGGTTGATTGATTCATATTATTCATGATGTTTATTTTAGGAGGACAAGTTCTATTGAAATGAAACTAAGATTTATAATTTAATCTACACTAATATGATATAAAAAAATAAAAAATTCTAAGGGTAAGTGCACAAATATGCAGAACCAAAAGGGTCTTAAGTGGCCATTTTTTTTCTAAAATAAGGAACTTGTCTAATCTTGGATGAGAAATTGAAGATAGTTACACTCAAAATTTGAAGATCCAACAGGAACAAGAGTTGTAGGGCTCCAAGCCTACTTTCTAAACTACTATTTTTATTTTGAAAATGGCGGAGATTAAGGGGTTCAAAAAGGGGGGCCACATAAGGTGGTCTATTTTTTATCAAAAGAAAAAAATGTTTAACGTTTGGTGTAGCCCCCTAAATTTTATTTTTTTTAATATTTCAAAAATCATTTTGGTGAGAAGTTGGTTAGAACCATGTTGTTTATGTTTTCATGCTTAAAATCATTAAAAATAAGCTAATTAGGAAATAAGGACGATCACATATCCTTAACTAATCAAGTTGATTTAAAACATGTTTATGGAATAAATGCAAGCAATAGAAGATCTAAGCTAATTAAACTCCCTATTCCACATTATTGCTTTCATTGTTCTTCTCCAAATTGCATGTATGGCTCTCAGGTATTGCACTAGGATTTCTTGTATAAGATGGCAATTGTTTTGAAGAGTGTGATCTACTTTGATTTGAGAAATTGATTTTGTTTATATATATTTTCATGAGAGATGGGGAGGGATTTTGAACTCAAGCCCTGATTGGGAGTGAACAGATTTATATTGATCAGTTAACAGAGTTGATTGATTGTTAACTTAGATTGATTGACTTGTCAACTAAATAGATTGGATAGTGAACTAAATAGATTAGCCAGTTGACTGGATAGATTAAGGAGATGATTGAATGGATTGGAGAGATAAGTGGATTGATTGATCAGTCAAAAAAGGTGATTTGGAGTGAAAAGGGGAGCTTTGTAAAGACGTATAACATTCTAATTTTGATAATAAAATGAAATACTCTTTATTCTTAAATAAACTCATAAATCCTCTAATAAGTCTATTTACTTCAACTATACTATTATTAGCTCTACATGATCAATCCATTGATATCACAATAAACACAAATTCCTACAAACTGAGATAATGATTCTTTATTCGATAAGGAAATATAAATAGTATTTCTACATAT